>NC_134359.1:227939563-228273313 GCF_048569485.1 Anomaloglossus baeobatrachus | reverse complement strand
GTTGGACACTCAGCTCTGATTCAGATTCTGCGTCTGTGCAAGTTAGATCAGGTATTTGTTTATTTTGTATAATTTTGGTTGAGATAATGTATGTTTTTTTTTAAATAAATTTTTTTTTTTTTTAAACAGATGATCGACCAAAGCTTGAAGAAGTGTATCAGTCAGCATGCAGATTATACCAGACAGCACAAGATCATGTACAATTGTTAAAAACATACATGGATGATAATGCATAATTTTGTTTGGTTATTTAAATTTTAAACCGTTTGCAGTCACAACATGTAATGATGTTTTGACCATGTTATTTTTTTTGTACATAAGGCCTAAAAATATTTAGAGAATGGGTATTTAAAACTCTATATAATAAAAAATTTTAGTCAAAAAATTTGTTTTTTTTTTTTTTTTTAAAGAAAACAACATGACAATTATTTTGTTCTAAACCTAACATTTATTGTGAAATATATACAGCGAAAACTATGTGAGTCTGAAAAAACAAAATATTTACAGTTTGTAGACAAATATTTTCTTTGTCTTTTTTTGAATGCAAATTGCGTATCAAAATTTAAAAAAAAAAGGAAAGAAAAAAAAATTACCGACGCCTTTTGCTTTTAACTTTTCGAGGTGGTGACAATGCTGCAGATTCCCCAAGGGTTGCCACATCAGCAACAACAGATGTATTTTCAGGCAATAAATCTTCTTTTAATACTGTAGCCGATGTAAGGCGATTTTCTTGGGCCGCATGTAGGACTTGGGCGATGATTCTTTCTGCATGTAATTTTTGATTCTTTTCCAGTATTTTGCAAACATCATCAACATAATGCGCAAATCCAGATACAGGTGGACGGTCATGTTTCTCAAGTATTGACCGACAAATGGACGCCAACTCGTTTCCACGTGACAATAAAGTTGGTCTTCTCATTCTCCTTGGTAATTGCCTTAACAAAGGTCTTGATGTGGCAGGTGTTTGTTCACACGATGTTACTGATGGATTCTGTGAGCTATTTGGAGTTTCCTGCTCTTGAGAAGTGCTTTCAGTAGCATAATCCTACATTTGTAACAAGAAAAAAAAAAAAAAATTAGAAAGATGTGTGAACACATTAGAGAGATGATACTACATATTTTGGAACTACAATAATGGAAAAAAAAAAACCATGTAACCCTTTTGTGTTGAAAATTTTTTCTGTTGGTTATTTATGTTGGTACATAAAACAAAATTTCCAAAAAAACAAAAGCAGATCATACAACACCTTAAAAATTGTTTATAAAATAAAAAAAAAGTGTGTAAAGAAACATTTATGAATAAAGGTAAATATACCAATTGTGTCGCTGACTCGCTGCCAATCGCCCCATTTTGTGACTCCTGAATGGAAAGCATACTTGTTGATGACCTTGGAATCTCTTGATCTCTTGTGAAGTCAAGTAGATCAAAATACCACAGCCGTGGGACATAAAGATCGGCAGTCGCAGCCCCTGAACGTCGTGACTCCTCGACTTTATTGAGTTCCTTTTTATATACAGTGCGTATTCCTTGTATTTTTTTCTTGATCAGATTTACATCCACAGGCTCATTTGGAAAATGGTTTTTAAAGATAGTAATCAGATCCGCATAAGCTGCTTGTTTGATGCGTTTGTTACTATATTCAGGCGATTTAATTTTCCAAAGACAGGTTAATGTGCGATATTTTTCAATGAAATCACGCAAAAATAATTCGTTTTGATGAGCCGTCATCTGTGAAAGATTATATGAGAACATTTTATTTGACACTGTTATAATAAACATGTAATTTTTTAGATTTTTAAAAGAACAAAAATGAGAAAAAATAATAAAAAACATTATTATGTTTCAAAAAACATAATACACGATAAAACCTACACAAATAACAATAATAAATAAACATGAAAAAAAAAAAATTGTGAACGGCTAAATGACACAATAAAGAAACCATACAAAACCTAATGTTACCCACCTTTGGAGGATAGATACTCTGAATTCGTCAAAAACCAGACCACAAACAAGATTGATGCTAAGGACACACGAGGCAACAAAGACAGGCGCAGAAGCGAAACTATATATATGGTATGTAACCAATCAACCACATTAGCAGAACTGGATTGAGCAGGTCAGAAGAATTCAGGGCGTGCAACAATCCAGACAACGTCACGGAGGGCTGTATAGTTTGCCTAATTACGCCCATGCAAAAGACAGATTGACCAAAGGAAAACATGTGTGAAGCCTTTTGGACGTCCGCCATGGCCAATCAATATATCGATGAGCGCTTTGAGGTCGTTTGACAACACTCAACGTGTGACACATGGACAAATACCTATCAGCGATACAAAAAAAAAAAAAAAAAAGACTTTGCCAAATAAATCGCACGATGGATTGACTCGTGTAAAGCAGCCTTAAGACTTTATTGGGTCACCAACTGTCAACAGCATATCATACTGTACATTCCAAGCAAGAACACAAGATGTTACAAGCAACAAAATCTTACCATTCCACTGGCCAATCGCGGATTAGAAGCTTGATGAGTTAGGGGCACCCAGGAATAGTTACTACAAACAGCATCACCCTGCTTTTGGGGGGTACCTACTGAGAGGAGATAAGAGCAAGCTTAGGAAGCTAACCAAGCACAGCGATGTATACAGCCAGTCTGTTCCAACCTGGGTTCTCAAGGCAAATTTGTGGGCTCAGTGTTGGGCAGTGGAACAATTCTGTAATCCTCCAGCTGGATTTATGGGCCCTGGGCTGATGTCCTGTAAAATGACACACAGTGACAGAAGCAGTCCATTTATATATATATGGGGGGTAGACAATCATGGCTGCCCCCTCATTGTTCGCTGGTTTAAAACTGCATAATTGTCCTCCTAATGTAAAAATTTAATAAATTAACACAGAGAAACAGGCCCTGAACAGTTCCACATGAAACAATGTTCAATGTCTCCTGATCCGCAGAACAAAGGAAGAATATGTTTGGCATAGTGAAGAGTAGTTCACCCCCACACAAGTAGCAACATAGTGAGTCGCATATTTGTATTTTTGGAGATGTCTTGGCTTTATTTAGTGATGTTTTTGTTTCCTCCATTGTGATGTCTGATTTTGCCATGCAAGACAGTTAGGATAGGATAACACGACAGTTTTCTCTCCAACTGAGAAAAACGGCGATTATGTTAATTTGACTCTGTTCAGACTTTGATTAAAGTTTGATTAGTGTGAGATATGTTTGTTCTCGAAGGTAGAGAGGAAAAAACATTTCTCCACCTTCTCCATTCAGGTAGTTCGTGAAAATCGTGCTGAACTCATAAGTGTGGTACGATTTTGTCCAGAGTCTCATCGACTTGCATTGCCAATTTTGATCAGACACTTGGATCAAAATCGGACATCACCACTTTCTTGCTTGGAGTACTCGGTCTGAAGAAAAAATTGGACATGTGCACAGCCCATAGAATAATATTGGTACAAGTACTACCCATCAAAACCTGTCACATCTCCACCAGAGTCAGCAGCTGTGATTTCTGCGCCACTAGGCACCGCCACATTCCCATGGTGGGCTGTGATAGAGGCGGAGTCAGTCCCAGTAGCTCTAATGAGCGCAGTCTCTGTCCATCCACCAAGCTTGGTAGGCCTGGGACTTGCAGTACTACTGACTGACTGTGGTGGTATGTGCCTTCCAGGTAAAGTTATCAGCTTCCAGCTCCAGCCTATTGGAAGGTACCACATCCTTCTTATACTTTCGGTGGTCTGCTGGTCCCTGCCAGATAAAGTCTAGGTATTATTGCTTGTCTCTGGTTCACACCCTGCTCTGTATTTTGATCCCCGTGTTTTGACCTCTGCTTGCTCTCTGACGACTCTCCTGCCTGCCGTTTTTGTACTTTGCCGCCATCTTTGGTTTGACCTTAGCCTGATTTCCTGGCTATGCTCTTGTCAGACGATTTTGTCCCTTTTGTACCTCCTGTTTAAATAGCGTAATCAGATTGACTTTGGGGTCTGGGACAGTAATATAACAAAATACCCCAATTTATTTAATTAAAATAACTTCAGTATTTATTCACTAAAAAAACACCCACAAACGCAGTACAAAGGAGCATCAATAGAGGCATCAAGTTACCCACTTTACACAGATATTAAAATTATTTTATATCAGTTAATGGAAAGCCAAAAACCTCATAGAGCTCTTCCCATCAACTCCCTACTCCACAGGAGGATATAAACATACACTACACTGGTCGCATGAAATCATGCAATAAGACCAAAAGTGTACCTCCTGGTTTGACCCTGCCTGACGACTACTCTTCTTGAGATTGCAGCCTTCCATAGGCAGCAACCTCCTGGGCCCTGTAGTAATTCCAGATCCCTGAAGAGGGGTTAAAGGTTTTCAGGGTCCTTGACATCCTGCTTAGTGGGTGGCTAGTTTCTAGTCTGTCCGTGACAGCCACCCTGAGTCTGTGGTCCCGGGCAGCTGTTGCAAAACTACAGATAGCAGTTGCTCAATTTAGACAGCAGCTCTTCTGGAAAGGAGAATCCTTTGTAGTAACATAGATGATGAGACCAACCAAGGCTCAGCTCATTCTTTCCAATAGCTTAGCAATCGAAAGCATGAACTATTGTACACATTTCTTAACTTGGTGGTATAAATACTTGATATACTTATATTTGAAAAAGGATATACCGTGAAGGACAACTCAATTATTTTGAAACTTTTTAAGAATCTTTTCATCTAAAAATTCAAACTAAAAAAAAAAAAGTAATTCTGATCCTACCGAATAATTTGTGCATTTATGTATTGTACTACTTTGATAATGACATCATTATGTCACCATTGCATCAATTAAAAAGCCATAACCTATGTAATTGTATTATTATAGGATTATCACCACTCATCACAATTCACTCAAAGTTGGAAGGAGAGATTATGGAACGGTCAAAGATGCTGGGTTTGTCCCAGAAAATACATGTCGCTTAAGAAGTAGTATGATGCAAGGGACGTCTTATGTGGATTAAGGCTACATTTTCCTGGAAATCTGCCTATAGTTTTGGATTCAGCATTTAAATGCTCATTATTCTGGCATAGCTGCTGGTTACACTTTGAATTTTGGCTTGTTCAGTATTACAATACAACACTATTTGCTGCACTACATTGATTTTATCTAATCAAATCTTTAATTCACATATGTAAAAGTACGTTTATAGCTATAAAATGTCCTTTAGAGCAAAAACGTAAAAGCAGATTCACTCGGCTTCCACACACAAAACAATTATTTTCTCATTGATGTGATTGAGCTGATAATTGTTTTGGATATTGGAGTAAATTAGAAAATATAGTACTTGATAACTCTGTAAGGTTACATACCAGCTGGGTCATGTATTGCACACCCATACTCATGATAAGCATATAGATGGGATCTCACTGTGTTATTACTACTGCCTTAGTAGGTGGTTCTGTGGCGCCCCTGTGACTTCAGGCACAACAGGGTACTGCACCTCACCCAAGGTGCAGTATTCATCTCGGATATGGAGAATGTCATCACCGGTAAACAACCAACAACACACTCAACCAACACATAACACGGGAGCTCTTCCACTGGGACTGGGCTAGGGTAGGTGTAGGGGTGGCCATCATGAGGTATGGGACCTCTTGCCCACTAGTTCAGGAACCCGGGAGGCAGGGCACCAACAGGGGAGCTAGGAGTCATCTCACTCAGTAGTCAGTCAGCTCCGAGTGCAGCAAGCGCCAGGTCGCATTCAGGAGGAGATAAGCAAAGGCACGGAGAGCTCGGGGCCTGTGGTCTGGACCTGGAAGCTCTACCCGGGTTCTTAGGAAAGAAGGGGGATCCCAGGGTTCGCGGGGAGTGCAGAAGGCGCCCGTGACTCGTTCCATGGCCCAGGAGCTGGGGTGGAGGGAAACCGTCGTAAGATGACGCACAGAAGAAAACACCGTCCTCGACCTCCGAAGTATCTGGGATCGGCTGAAGCCCATCACAGCGTAGCTCGGTGCTCCAACGGCGGTGTGCTTCAAGTGAGTAAAAAACTTGAACTACACCCTCTGTGTCATCCCATTACTGCCGGCACTTTCAACATCGCGCCCCTGCGCCATAGGCGACTACTACTCCTAACATCCTCCCTGGGGCCTAGCTCTGCCTGTGGAGAGCTGCAACACCCGAGTTGCGTCACCATCCGCCTCAGCAGAGAGAGACTTCCCGCAGCGGCGGCCAATACTGGCCACACACCACAGGTGGCGTCACTAACAACTACCCCCATCTTCCCCATCCCTGTCTTTATTGACACAGCCGAGGTCACGGAACTGGGCAAGGCCACTGCAGCGACTCAGGAGAAGAACCGCGGCCCGGTGATGGGTAGCCTCAGACCCCGTGGGTGCGTCAGTTCTCTTGACATATTGTACCCTTTGATGGCTGTTACACTCAGAAGTAAAGGAGAGGACATAATGGCTGCAAACATATTTTTCGTCACTGAGGAACTTGAACAGATGCTTGCACAATTGATAGATGCTAAAGATCTTTACATATTCAACTTCTGTAGCAGACAGGCACAGTGGCTTAAAGGGAATATGTCAGCAGGTTTTTGCTACCTCAGCATGATGTAGGCAAGGAGATTTTGAATCAAATGATGTATCACTTAGATTACTGAGTGCAATCATCTAACACAATCTGAACTTTTAGCTTCAGTCATGTAGCTGAGCCCAGGGAGCTGTCCTCGCCATAGAGATTTTACATTGACAGTGAGGTATCAATCAGAGGATGGGGCGTGCTGACTGACCTAGTAATGATAAACACCAAGCGTTAAAGCCTTTAGTTTAAGAAAACAATGGCAAGGAGCCTGGTAAGAGAGGCAAAGTTGCTTTTTGTTTTTAAACCTCTACAGCATGCTGACTTCAGCTTACATAGCAAAAACCTGCTGACAGAATTCCGTTAATGGCTTCAGATTTTGATGCACATATTGACATTTTCACTTATTATGTTTACACTTGATGCACACACCTTCCTGAGGTTATGACACCAACAAGTATTGTTTCCGGAGCTTCTCTCAGTGTCCCTGCTAGGCAAGCCTTACTATTATTGTAGTAATCTTCCTAAGGCAGGCTAAAACATCTTTTAGGTTCCTCCTGGCCATAATGGGTAACTGTGCTCAAACGCAAGTGGACCTCTAAACTCTCCTTGCTGCACACTATCTTCCAGTTTGTAACCTGGAACCTTTCATATGCCAATTCCTTCTCTTTTCTAGTTGGCAGTAACACATCTCCACTGCTATTGTATCCTCTAGCTCTTCGTCTGCAGTGAGAGTTTCTACTACAAATTCACTAATATATAATGTGTTTCAAAGTGTGTCCTCACTTCATCAGGAAACCCACTGATACAATTTATACGGTACAAATTATCTCTTCGAGGCCAAAAATGCAGTGCATAATAATATATTTACTTTCAAGAAGCATCCAATAATCAGAATGTGGTAGAGTCACTTACCTTCTACCTTTTAATCCCCCTCCCTATCTTTAATGATTACCATCCTCAGCAATCCAGGAACCTGAAAGATGCAAAGACAATAAAGCAACTTATCCTATGTAAATTCATAATGTATTATAGAACTTATCAAGCAATATAGAGATCCTTCTCTTTTCTTCTTCTTTGGCTGTAAAGGGAAATATAAACCCATATACCAATATGCAAGAGTCCATTGACAACCTCTTTCCACTTGAATGTGAGAAGGACATTTAGGAATCTTTAAGGAACACATTTATTGTAGAGAAAAAAGGGAAAATGGATCCAGCACTTGACGTGTTTCGGACACTACTACTCAAAAGACTGGGTATATATACAGTAACTTGGAGACCTACAAGTTAATGGTAAATCAAAGGCGTAGTCTGGAGAAGACAAGAGGAAAAAGAGGGGGGGGGGGTTTCCTCTTGTCTTCTCCAGGCTACGCCTTTGATTTACCATTAACTTTTAGGTCTCCAAGCTATCTATATATATATATCTAGTCTTTTGAGCATATATTTACTTATGATTAAGGACTTTGGTTTTGTTACGTAGTGTCCGAAACGCGTCAAGTGTTTCCATGTTCACTATCATGCGTTATGGAGCTTTCCCATTCAATTTTTAATCATTTGATTGAATAAAATCTTTTGATTTTATATCTATTGGAATTGGTGCTGGATCCATTTTCCCTTTTTTCTCTGCCATTCCCATACCTGACTGGCCTGTTGGGTGGATCACGTGCACCTCGCAAGCTCTGGAGTACACTGAATCAGGTGAGCTGAAATCCTTTTTTTGCTTCTACACATTTATTGTAGACCTGGGACAAAGGAGTTACAGTCGCTTTTACTTTCTTCACTGAACTGGAGCTTTACTAAAGGGTACTTTACACGCTGCGATATTGGTACCGATATCGCTAGCAAGCATACCCGCCCCCGTCGGTTGTGCGTCTCGGGCAAATCGCTGCCAGTGGCGCACAACATCGCTACCACCCGTCACACGGACTTACCTTCCCTGCGACGTCGCTCTGGCCGGTGATCTGCCTCCTTTCTAAGGGGGCGGGACATGCAGCGTCACAGTGACGTCATACGGCAGCCATCCAATAGCAGAGGAGGGGCGGAGATGAGCGGCTGGAATATGCTGCCCACCTCCTTCCTTCCTCATTGCCGGTGGACGGAGGTAAGGAGATGTTCCTCATTCCTGCGGTGTCACACATAGCGATGTGTTATGCCGCAGGAATGAGGAACAACATCGCTACTAACCAGACAACGATTTTTCATAAATAAATGACCTCTCTCAGACAAACGATTTTTGCCTCTTTTGCAATCGTTTAAGGTCGCTCCAGCCTGTCACATGCTGAGATGTCGCTAACGACGCCGGATGTGCGTCACAAACACCGTGACCCCGACAATATATCGTTAGCGATGTCGCAGCGTGTAAATGGCCCTTTAGTCCAAACATGGTCCTTTGTGTAGGGTATATTCAACCTATTCAACTCAACAGTAAAACAAAGTATAAGTTTAGGTCATTACACATAATTAGAGAAGAGCCAACCAATGGAAGTTCAGTTCGGGGGTTCAGCCGGAATTTTGAAAAAATTTGGTTTGGGACCCTGACTGGACCTGAACCCCAATGGAAGTCCCTAATTGGGCAGTTAGGGTTTTCTGTCCACATGCAGCCAGCCATAAACAGATCACTTCCGGGGGTGGGTGGGGTTTTTCCATAATTTTTTTTGGTGCATACTACATCTGATCACGCTGTTGTTACTCTCAGTGTGAGCCGATCAAACACTGCACGCGGCTCGCACTGGGCTGAGCACCCACCGTACCCAAGTAATGGATATGAAAAATATACAATTCCACAACACCCATAAATCCAACTTCCTATTAAAGAAAAGAAAGTCAGTGCTAAATAGCTATCTCCACAGATTTGTTTTAGTATCACAGAAACTGACTCGTATGGCACCAGTAATGTGTGACAATGGTTAGAAATGTCACACACAGTGACAGCAATGCAACTTTCAAGTATTAGGATCCACAAAGAGAATATGTAAAAATATAATCTTATGGATCTAAAGTCTGTCATAAACCATCAGCCCAAAAAGATTTGGTGCAATATAATACATCTAATAGATCCTGGAGGAACCCTAGCCGTCACCTCTTATCCCTATACAGGTATTTGGTATTACTATGAGACCCTTGGGGGTTGCTAGCCAAAGGAGCTAGCCTGTATGGATCAACAGAGCCAGGTCTATATCAAGTGGGACAATGCCAGATACAGAAACAGGAGACAAACCAAATTCAGAGGAGGAGCCAATGGCAGATACCAAGAGGTAATTCCAAAGCAGTCAGATTAGCCAGTGTCAGAGACAGAGAGTAGACAAGATGGGGTCAGAATCAGGAGGAACAAAAGCCAACACAAGAAAAGGACAAAGTTGGGTCACTAATAGGATATAAACAAGAACAGTGAAAGAGACTTCTGAAGCAACTGAGCTCAATATCTGGAACTAGCAGCAAAATCCCAAGAGATTAAATAGGGTGTGGTACTGCCCCAGTAGCCACAGCAAGATGATTATGTGACGCCCTGGGCAAGCCAGGGGTCACAGGTCATCACACCACCACACCCTACACCCCAGTTAGGAACACCAAGGCTACCAAAATCCTTGTTGCCTTCCTCCAGGGGCTGATGTTCACACCAGGGGGTGGGCCAGGCGGTTGGCTCTGCCCACCGAGGAGTACACAGCCCTGGAGGCGGGAAGAACCAGGCAGATTAGCTCAGGGGGAGCTTGAGTGAGGAGCTAAGTAAAGGAGTAAACAGTGGAGTTCAAGTTTAGGAAAGTGAAGTAAAGTAGAAGTAAAGTTGTAGTACAGCTAAAGAGAGAAGCTGAAGTGACAGTAGTAAAGCCTGAAGTTGGTCCGGCTGTGTGCCAGGACAGTGACAGCAAGGTCAGCAGATGGCGGTGATAGTCTGCAGGGGTGACTGCTCGGAGGTTGCTGGAAGGACCGCGGACGGGTAGTGGCCCGGCGGTCTGCAGCAGTATACGAAGAACAGTCAGCACCGGGGCAGGGGCCTCTCGGATCCCGGCAAGGCTAGGAGTCGCCATAATTTGCCAAATCCGTCAGTGAAGGGGACGTCGGTCTCCAAACAACCAAGTCCCGATTGAAGGCAACAGTCCGACCGTTACAGAGAGACACCGCCACCACCAGGGCACCAGTTTCTCAGGGCCAGCGCCTGCGGGCAAAGTAGGGCTCCTCCGGCCCATATCCAAGCCGGGGAGCGGGTTACCGGTGGGAACCCATCGCTACCAACACAGAAACATTAGGTGCAGGAAAAGGGACATCACCGTCACCTACTGGGGAAAGCAAGTGCAGCCGTCCGTGGGAACCGTCTTTCCAGCCGTGTGTTTTACCGAAAAACTGTGTCAACGTCTCAGGCTGAGTGAGTACCACAGTGCCGCAAGGCACAGCGCTGCCCCCGCGTCCCTGCACCCCACCAAGCCCTGCATCACCCACTTCATCACTGGGCCCCGGGATCACCAACCCCTACCCATGGAGGGGCAACACAACAACTGGATGCTCCATACCATCCTTCCCAGGATCCCCATACAGAGCAGCGGTGGTGTCAACAAATCACCACAACCGTGGGTGGCGTCACGGACAATAACCAATCCCTACACCTAAATTTCCCCTTTCACTCACGGGCGAGGAGCGCCGCTAGAGTCCCCGGGATCCGGCCCATCGCTCGAGCCACCAAGCAGCAGCAGGCCGCAGCAGCCGCGGCGGCCGGACCCGAGCAGCAGTGGGAGAGCGCGGCGTCCCCTCCTCCGCCCGCGACAACTACAACTGCTGGGCTGCTGAACAGCAAACACACATCCATAGCTTGACCGGGTGGCACCACAGATCCCAGCCATAGATATTCGTATCTGGACAGCGTATGTGCCATCCAAAGATGCTGTCCATGACAACTCCTCCATTACCAGTGCTGGACGTAGAGTGAATACGGTGGCACTAGGCAACAAAGGCAGACAGATAGAGATGTGACAATGGAATTTTCAACCTTAGATTTAACAATCAAAAACAATAGATGCACATTCTCAATTTCAGTATCAATTTTTGGGGTTACCATTTGGGTGGGGTCTTGCGCATCTGTAGCGCCCCACGAGGCAGGTGGTTAACTTACTCATTGCCGGGCCATTGAGGGTCGGGTCAGACGATGTCATGGGTGGCCTTGCCCGGTTCTGTTGCCCCGAGGCATACAGTAAATGGTGGGGATAGCAGGGTGATGAGGAGAGTTTGTCGTGACTCCACCTGTGGTATGTGGCCAGGGAGTAGCCGCCGCTGCAGAATTCCTCGCCGGAGCAGGTGTTATGGCAGCCGGGATGGTGTCGCTCCCCACAGGTGGAGCGGGCCCCCGGTGGATGACTGGGGTTGGCGGTCCCTTGGAAGCGCCGAAGCGCGGGGTGACGGCGTTGCTAATCATAGTCTGAGGCAGCAACTGCGGTTCCTGGTTCTTTTTACTCACTGATTTAAAGCTGCGCCTAGGTGCTGGTCTCTGCCGTCATGGGCTGCGGTCAATCCCAGGCAAGTGAGGGGCCACTACCGGTGTTTGCAGTGTTAGGTTGACCTAACGGTCACAGCTGTTGCCAGCGATGTCCGAATGCAGAGAGGGTACCGGTGACCCCCCCCCCCCCCCTCTGCTACTCCGTCTCAATGAAAACAAGCGGACGCCGTTATACACATAAGACTGGAGATGTGCGGCTCCGAATAGAAAGTGTATTGGTATTGTTTACATTACAAAGTTATACAAAGTTGATTAGGGCGCAACTATGCAACATACATATTCATTAAAGGCGTGAATTACATATTCCCAGCAAGAGAAATTAATATAATGACTTATACTCCAATAACAAGATGTTTTTCAGTCGTCTCTAAGTCAAAACATTCTGCGTCCTTGAGGTTGGTCTCACAGTTTATTACGCAAATAAGTCTGGTTCGGTCTTGCCAGGGAGAATGAATTTCTATTATTTTCTAAGTCAGTGAAAAAGGTTAACTCTTTCCTCACAATCCCCCCTATTGGCGTGATTGATGGACAGGGGGCCATCGAGAAGCTGTGGACTATAGAGAAAGCAGGCTAGCCTCCAGATACTTTCTGAGCCGCGGGTTTGCTCAGGGAGTGTTGTCGCGGGCGGAGGAGGGGACGCCGCGCTCTCCCACTGCTCGGGTCCGGCTGCCGCGGCTGCTGCGGCCTGCCGCTGCTCGGTGGCTCGAGCGATGGGCCGGATCCCGGGGACTCGAGCGGCGCTCCTCGCCCGTGAGTGAAAGGGGTTTGGGTGTGGGGATTGTTTATTGTCCGTGACGCCACCCACGGTTGTGGTGATTTGTTGCCACCACCGCTGCTCTGTATGGGGATCCCGGGGACTGATGACAGGGAGCAGCAAACCACAGTGTCGTCTCACATCCGTCACCCAGGACTGCCTGCATGCCTCTCGATAGGAGTCTCATCATGATACGCCAAGGTGATTTCTAGAGGAAAGAGTAGAGAAGAGAAAAAAGGCATATTAGTGATTTCATACAGGTGCTGAATAATCATTGTATCTACATTGTTTCAAGCAGCGGGAAAACAAAGCCATTAGCAACTTGAACACTACATAAGCAACTAGTAAACAGAGTAACACTTAGAATACTGATAGTCTGTTGTAACAGCCTCCCCATTGAAACACTTTGTTTATTGGGACTGGTATGGCTAAGTATGGCATGGAAGAGGCTGTCACAGGTGCGTGTGTACATATCCAGCAGTCTGTGATCTCAAGTTTTTTCAGCTAACACTTCATGATGGGTCTCAAATGAATTCTGCCGTGGTGTAGAAGGCCCCAAAAAGGGAGTACACATAGAAATACTTATCAGCAGTATTAGGCCTTCTTGCAGTGGCTGGCATGGACCCATGTCGATCTCCCCTCAAGTTTGACGGAGGTTGGAGTGGTCAGCTGGACAGTCAAAGGCCCTACGAATCGTGGCTCAAGGGTCTTTTTCACGTGCTTCTTTAGGTAGACCCGGTCACCAGGCTTTAGAGAGTGGGTTCCTGGAACGGCATCAGGATCAGGTAGAGAAGAGTAGACCCTTTGGTGGGTTTCAGTTAGTCTCTTCTGCAGGGAAACAACATAAGACGTTAGGCTATCACATTGCAGGTGTAACTCCTGTGGGAAGTAGCATCCTAATCTGGGTGCACTACCAAAGAGTATTTCAAAGGGTGAGAGCCTGTGCTTTCCCTGCGGGGTAGTCCTTATAGAGTAAAGAGCTATGGGGAGACATTCTGTCCATGGTCTACCAGTCTCCTCCACTGCCTTGGCTAGTTTGAGCTTTAGAGTACCATTTAACCTTTCTACTTTCCCTGATGACTGTGGGTGGTAAGGCGTGTGTAAGGCTGACTGAATGCCTAACAGGGCACAGGTGTTCTGGAAAACTTGTCCAGTGAAATGAGTACCTTGGTCTGACTCTATAACTTCAGGGAGTCCAAACCGGGGCACCAGCTCACAGGCCAATTTCTTTGCTGTAATTCGGGCCGTGGCTGAGCTTACAGGATAGGCCTCTGGCCATCCTGAGAAGAGGTCTACACAGACAAGTACAAACTCGTAGATGCCATGTTTTGGCAACTGTATATAGTCTATTTGTCCTCTTTGAAATGGGGCAAACGTCTTTGGCATGTGTCTTTGCGGGGTTTTAGTTAGCTGGCCTGGATTGTGTTGTTGACAGATGTGACAAGCTTTTATTCTCTGGGAGGCGTATTGTCTGAAGCCGGGGGCTACCCAATAAGGTTGCATCTGGTTCATGATTGAGTTTGTGCTACCATGTGTGGGCTAGTGGAGTACTTGGAAAATGGCAGGGAACCAACTGCATGGCAGGATGGGAAGTCCGTTTAGGCGCCAAATCCCCTCCACCTTTTCTGCCCCCTTGGCCCGCCATCCGGCCTTTTCTTCCTCAGAGGCATTTTCTTGTGTCTCAAAGAGGTTCTGCATTTCTTCCTCTGTCGTTGACACTGTTTCCGTCTCCTTCAAAGGGAGTAAGGCGGCTTGTTTTGCTGTTTGATCGGCCAAGCGATTTCCCCTTGCCTCGGGTGTTTGAGCCTTTGTGTGGGCAGCAACCTTTATGATTGCTAGCTGTTTTGGTATCAAGGCTACTTCCATTAGTTTCTTCACTGAGGCTCCATGCCTGATGGGATTTCCTGTTGCTGTGAGGAATCCTCTTGTCTGCCAGATAGTGCCAAAATCGTGCACAATGCCGTGTGCATAGGCTGAGTCCGTGTAGATGTTCGCTGTTCGTTCTTCCAGAAACTCAATTGCCCAGATGAGAGCAAGAAGTTCTGCTTCTTGAGCAGATATGCGTGGAAGTAGCGGTTGCTTGGCTAAGACTGCATATAGAGTCACTACTGCAAATCCGGTGTGGAACTTGCCTGCTTCATCAGCGTATCTGCTACCATCCACAAAAAGTTCAAAGTCTGGATTTGTAAGCGGTGTTGCCTGAATATTGTGCAGGGGCTTTGCCTCATGTTCAATGAGTTCCTGACAATCATGATCAAATGGTGCGCTGGTACGTTTGTCACTCTCTTCTGTGCCCCCTTCTAAACTTGTAAAGATCAGCAAGGTTTAGACTTGTAACTCGAGCAAATGAGATGTTTGGGGGTAGCAACAGCGTGCACTGGAGTCTGACTTGTCTTGCCATGGAGAGGTGTTTCAACTGCACTTGATTGAGAACAGCATAGATGTAATGGCTGGTAAGGATGGTAGTCGGGAAATCGAGTGAGATTTCAGATGCTTTCTGCAGTATGTTTGAAACTGCTGTAACAGCACGGACACAGGTTGGTGCTGCTTTTGTGACGTTGTCAAGTTGAGAGGAGTAGTACCCGATTATGTGATGTTTGTCCGTCTTCTGGGTGAGTACTCCTACGGCAAATCCTTGAAGCTCTGCTACGAACAGATTAAAGGTGAGATCATAGTTTGGTAGTTCCAGAGCAGGTGCATCAATCACTAGTTCCTTGAGCTTTTGAAAGTTTTGTCGAGCTTCTTCTGTAAGGGAAAAAGGAACATTCTTTGTGCAATCATACAGCAGTTGCATGAGTAGTGACGCATTGGGAATCCACCGTCTGCATTTATCTCTGCTTGCTTTGCATCCTACTTCTGCCAGAAAGGTAAGCATTCCTCTTCACTAGGGCAGCACAGTAGTAAATCATCCACGTACTGGTAGATGTACTGCGAGAGGTAACGGGAGGGGGGATTGTCTCAGCTGCGGTGACGTAATTCCAGGCTTGACTGAAACTTTTACTGTGGGCACGGGAAGTGTGCCGAAGTCAGTTTTTGATGTGGACCAGAGTTTTGCAGGAACTTGTAGAAGTATTGGATCCGTGTTTACTTCACGTGTAACATCAGATTCTGGTTGATCTTCTATCATCTGGAGAGTGCACAGGATTTCTTCTGGAATTTGCAGGATAGCAGATCCATCTTCATTGTAGACAATCTGAGCTTGTAGTCTTGACAGTAGATCTTCTCCCACTAGGGCATCTCCACCCAGGGGGGACACTAAGAATTTAGACACGAACATGTGTGGTCCCAGTTTCACCTTCAGTGGATGTGTTATTGGGATTATCTGGGCTTGTCCATCAAATCCGGATACTACAGTAGCTTCAGATGAGATGGATCCTTCAGGCACTAGGTTCCTGGGGTTCAGGAGCGTGAGGCTCCTGAGTCCACCAAAGCTCTTATTTCCTTGTTGCCAATGTGAAGGGGGACGTGTATAAATGGACCTCTGGCATCCCTATCCCGTGCTACCACAAGTCAGGCAGTCTTCTCCTTCTGACTCTCGGGTTGGTTTTGAGTGTCCCTCTTCTTCTTTCTACAGTCTCTGATCACATGTCCTCTGATCCCACAATAGTAGCAGGTCGGTGCCTTCCTTCTTGTACCTTCTGGCTGACCGTCCACTGCTGCTATGACAACTTTCTTGTTGCTCCTTTTATCCTTTGCGTCGGTTTCTAAGCCACTTGCTTTGTTGACTAGAAGATCTATGTCTTCCATGTTTCTCCATTCTGGGCAGTACGCTTTCAATCTTTCTGCCAGAGGTGCATGTATTCCATCCATGAAGGATCTTACCATCAGGCGACGTATCGCACCCGCTTGTAAGTCCAGCCCTTCATCTGCGAATGACTGCATCAATCTGTAGTAAAATGAGCTGACATTCTCCACAGGACCTTGATGCACTGGTCCCATTGTGCCCTTAGTTCTTTGCTCCTGGGCGCAGAAGAGATTGAGTCTTATCATGAAATCTTGGCCCGATTCCACATTACGGGTATTGTCCGGAACATGTCCTGTCAGGTGGGCAGTGAGTTTGGCATACAGTTCGGGAGACATTTTAACTCTACACAAACCCTCCAATGTCCAACCAAGTGCTTCTGTAGGAAACCTGTATTTGGTTCAGGTAATGTGAAAAACTGACTGGGTTTCTAGTCGGGTCTGGAGCATTTTGCAGGAAAGCCATCTGCTCGGCTGGAGTCCAGGGTACGTAGTCATCATACGTACGAGGAACTGCATCTCTGGGAGCATCTGGGTTTTGTGGATTAACAGGTGGTCTTATCAGGACTCTTCTTTCCACTACGGGATAGAGAGGCACTGGTGCTGTGGCTTGTAGCTTGTGCTGTGGGGCTCCACAGGCTAGGCATGTTTCACTCCAGTCCGGATTTTGTTGGCCACAGTTTGTGCAGGTCCATTCCGGAGATCCTGCTATTTTTGAAGCTGTTCCAGGAGTAGCTGACAGGTACAGAGGAGGCTGATGTTGATCCTTATTAGCCTTCTTCCCAGCTTCTTCCCCTGTGTCTGATTCTTCATGATATATCCAACCTTGATCGTGGGCTGTTTTTGCCATGTCAGAAAGAGTTCTGACTAGTTCAGTCCATGATTTATCTGCTATCACTCCTGCTCTAGTAGCTGTTATTGTGTCCCATTTGTTGGGGTCCAATTGATCCTTCCCCTTCAATCCAAATGTCTTAAAAACTTCCTTGGACTGACTGGCTGTTCTTTTGCCATGATAACACGTAATGAGATGTTGCAGGGTGCATCCAGCTCTTCTGTCTTTTGATATTCCTTGCCCCATTATTCTTCTTCTATCTTCTTCAGCTTTTAGACCCTTGAACGTCCTTTGGACTAAAGGTCCAGTCACACTAAGCAACTTACCAGCGATCCCAACAACGATAGGGATCGCTGGTAAGTTGCTAGGAGGTTGCTGGTGAGATGTCACACTGCGACGCTCCAGCGATCCCACCAGCAACCTAACCTGGCAGGGATCGCTGGAGCGTGGCTACACGAGTTGCTGGTGAGCTCACCAGCAACCAGTGACCAGCCCCTAGCACCGCGTGGAAGATGCTGCGCTTGGTAACTAAGGTAAATATCGGGTAACCAACCCGATATTTACCTTGGTTACCAGCGCACGGAGCTACACGTGCAGAGAGCAGGGAGCAGCGCACACTGAGCGCTGGCTCCCTGCTCTCCTAGTTACAGCACACATCGGGTTAATTACCCGATGTGTGCTGCAGCTACATGTGCACAGAGCAGGGAGCAGCGCACAATGCTTAGCGCTGGCTCCTTGCTCTCCTAGCTACAGCACACATCGGGTTAATTACCCGATGTGTGCTGCAGCTACATGTGCACAGAGCAGGGAGCAGCACACACTGCTTAGCACTAGCTCCCTGCTCTCCTAGCTACAGCACACATCGGGTTAATTACCCGATGTGTGCTGCAGCTAAATGTGCACAGAGCAGGGAGCAGCGCACAATGCTTAGCGCTGGCTCCCTGCTCTCCTAGCTACAGCACACATCGGGTTAATTAACCCGATGTGTCCTGCAGCTACATGTGCACAGAGCAGGAGCCGGCAGCACAGGCAGTGAGAGCGGCGGAGGCTGGTAACAAAGGTAAATATCGGGTAAACAAGGACAGGGCTTCTTGGTTACCCGATGTTTACTGTGGTTACCAGCCTCCGCAGAAGCCGGCTCCTGCTGCCTGCACATTTAGTTGTTGCTGTCTCGCTGTCACACACAGCGATCTGTGCTTCACAGCAGGACAGCAACAACTAAAAAATGGCCCAGGACATTCAGCAACAACCAACGACCTCACAGCAGGGGCCAGGTTGTTGCTGGATGTCACACACAGCAACATCGCTAGCAACGTCACAAAAGTTGTTCGTTAGCAGCGATGTTTCTAGCGATGTTGCTTAGTGTGACGGGGCCTTAAACCTACCTATCCTGGAGATACTCAGAGACTAACTCCTTTTGTATTCCTACCTAAGGTGAGGTCTAGAACCACCTTTCCTGGAAATACCCAAAGACTGATTCTTGATCTGTATTCCTACTGAAAGGTGGTGTCCTAACTTCAGAGGGGGCTGAGAATGTTGAATGGCGCTGGGTTACCCTTCTTGTACCAAAGGTACACTCTATATCCGATAGCAATAGCAAACAGGGCTATTCCCACTAACACTAGGGCAGTGAATATCACATCCATTGGACAGAGCAGGTACACTATTCCCTTTCAAAACTCACTGATGTATGGGATCTATGACAACCAACAAGGACAACAGCACAGAAGTAAAGCGCAGGAGAGCAGACACGCGACACACGGAGAGGCAGAGAAACACAGAGAAACAAACAAGCAAACAACCAAACAAGGCACAGAAAACATCAGCTGGCAAGGCTCTCTCAGAGTTCAGTAGAAACCCGCCAATAACCCAGTATCTACTCACACTGTACCTCTTGCGCGTTGAGGAGAGGGGAGATCAGATGTGGGGAGCATAAAGAGAAGAATAAGGTTCAACTCTTACCTGGCCAGGTGTTTCTGGTCCCCACGTCTGGTCCACTCCTCCTCTGAATGGCAAGACAGTCCACTGCGTCCTGGGATTAGAAACACAGGTCCCTGCTTTTCGGGCGCCAGATAATGTTAGGTTGACCTAACGGTCACAGCTGTTGCCAGCGATGTCCGAATGCAGAGAGGGTACCGGTCACCCCCCCTCTGCTACTCCGTCTCAATGAAAACAAGCGGACGCCGTTATACACATAAGACTGGAGATGTGCGGCTCCGAATAGAAAGTGTATTGGTATTGTTTACATTACAAAGTTATACAAAGTTGATTAGGGTGCAACTATGCAACATACATATTCATTAAAGGCATGAATTACATATTCCCAGCAAGAGAAATTAATATAATGACTTATACTCCAATAACAAGATGTTTTTCAGTCGTCTCTAAGGGCGGCTTTGCACACTCCGACATCGCAGGGTCAAATCGAAAGTGACGCACATCCGGCGTCACTTGCGATGTCGTAGTGTGTAAATCCTAGATGATACGATGAACGAGCGCCAAAGCGTCGTTATCGTATCATCGCTGCAGCCTCCGACATTTCCATAATGCCGGTGCAGCGACAGGTGCGATGTTGTTCCTCGCTCCTGCGGCACCACACATCGCTGTGTATGAAGCCGCAGGAGCGAGGAACTTCACCTTACCTGCCGCCGGCTGCAATGAGAAGGACGGAGGTGGGCGGGATGTTTACATCTTGCTCATCTCCGCCCCTCCACTTCAATTGGCCGCCTGCCGTGTGACGTCGCTGTGACGCCGCACAACCCTCCCCCTTAGGAAGGAGGCGGGTCGCGGGCCAGAGGGACGTCGCACGGCAGGTATGTGCGTGTGAAACTGCCGTAGCGATAATAATCGCTACGGCAGCTTTCACTATATATCGAACGTGCGACGGGGGCGGGACTATCGCTGCAGCATCGATAACACATTGTTACCGATGTCGCAGCGTGCAAAGCCCGCCTAAGTCAAAACATTCTGCGTCCTTGAGGTTGTGTGTCGCCCTGGGCAAGCCAGGGGACACAGATAACAACACACACGCACCCCACATTCCCTGCAGGTACACCAGCTAACCCATAAATCCTTGTTGCCTTCCTCCAGAGGTTGATGATGCACACCAGGGGGTGGGCCAGGCGGTTGGCTCCGCCCACCTAGGAGCTCACAACTCTGGAGGCAGGAAGTAAACCAGGCAGATTAGCCCAGGCAGGGCTAGAGTGCAGAGGAGCTCAGGAGATTAGCCCAGGGAGGGCAAGAGTAAAGACAGAGTGAAGTCTAGCAGAGGGCTAGAGTAAACAGAGAAGTGAAAGTGGTGAAAGTAGAGAAGTGTAAAGGAGAGAAGCCAGTAAAGTGACAGAAGGAAAGAAAGCCTGAGAGCCCAGCTTTGTGTAGGGCCAGAACAGCAAGGTCAGCAGACAGCGGTGAAGATCTGCAGTGGGACTGTCTGGAGGTTGCTGGAAGGGCCGCGGAGGCTGTGTGTATCCAGGGCCTGGAGCAGTATACAAAGGGCAGTCAGTACCAGAGCAGGGGCTTTCGGATCCCAGCAAGGCTTGGAGTCGCTGTAAATTGCTAAATCCGTTAGTGAAGGGGACGTAGATCTCCCAACAAGCAAGTCCTGATTGACGGCAAAGGTCCAACCACAACGGGGAAACACCGCCACCGCCAAGGCACCAGTTTCCCAGGGCCGGCGCCTGCGGGCAAAGTGTAGAGCTCCTCCGGCCCAGATTGCAGCCGGGGAGCGGGTAACCGGAGGGAATCCACCGATACCACAAGACATTTCAAAGGTGCAGGGAAGAGACCGTCACCGCTAACTGCAGGGAACCGCAGCACCGTGAACCGTCCGAGGGACCCGTCCAACCAGCCGTTTGTTTACCGAGAACTGTGTCGTGTTTACTGGCTGAGTGAGTACCTCAGTGCCGCAAGGCACAGCGCTGCCCCTGCGCCCCTGCACCCCACTGGGCCCCGGGATCACCAACCCCTACCCACGGAGGGGCAACACAACACCTGGCTGCTCCCATCACCATCCCCGGGATCCCCATCCAAAGCAGCGGTGGTGCAATCACCACAACCGTGGGTGGCGTCACGAACTATAACCCCAACAAACACCCCCTTTTCACTCACGGGCGAGGAGTGTCGCTCGAGACACCCCGGGATCCGGCCCACAGCTCGAGCCACCAGGAGCAACTGCCGGACCCGAGCAGAAGGGGTGAGCACGGTGTGCTGACACCCTCCTCCCCGCCCGCGACAACTTGGCGTCACGAACAGGATCTTACCGCTCTGCCGTCAGGTAGAGGTGCGCCTTGTTACCGCCGGAGGCATCCGGCAGACAAATTTCAGAAGCCGCCATCTTTGGCGCGAAAAGTTCCCGCTCGAGCGTCTTCTCGAGCAGTAGAGGCGCGAAGGCCAAAACCCCGCCCCGAGAGAGGAGGGGCCGGAAAGAGCTAAGGGGGACGCGATGGCGGCTGGCGGCATGTAGTCGCCGCTATAAAAGCAGGGACGCCAGGACCTTGCCAGAATACCGTTCCTGGAAGCAAACAGTGGAGATACCATGTGGATGCCGTCCCGAAACACCGTGGCCCCCGCGCCGGGAACCGCAGCGTGGGTGGAGATCCGGACCGCGCAGCTCCATCTAAGGCTGCAGGTCAAAATGCAGCTCCTCCTGGAGGAGTGGGAGACCGACATGGCGGACGTTTTGGCAGCCGTGCGGAGACGCGAGGAGGAAGCGGAGGAAGGGAGGGTGAGTGACCCACGCCCCTATGTCCCGGAGGGACCGGTCGCCGCGGCTGAGGGACCCGGTCCAAGCCCTCTCCCCCCGTTGCCTCCCTCGCCACCCGTCTCGGAGGCCGTGACCCCGCCACTAGGCCCGCTACCACCGCAACCGGTAGCGATACCCAGCCCGTCCGCCCCAGCGGACCGACCTGTAGCCGGAGCCCGAAGCAAACCGGAGGCATTGCCATGGAAGGCCCCGAAGATAGTGCCAGAGACAGTCCCCGAGCAGCTTCCCGAGCCGGAGCCGATGACCCGCTCCGAGCCGAAGGCCCAACTGCGGAAAGCCCCTGTGCCCATCCCCCACACCTCGGCTGAGGTGGCGCCGGGTTGTTGCTGCAAGGCAGCGCCCAAGGCCATGACACCGCGGGATACGCTGCCCACCTTCCTGACAGTGGGTAACGTGCTGGATGTCCCGCGGGGCTCAACCCGTGCGCCGGAGCCATACTGGGACAGGGAGCCGACCAAGCTGGGCCTGGAGATCGCGGAGAGGGAGCGGAGGAAAGCCGAGCTGGTAGCCCGAGCCATCCGGGAAAAGGAGAACCTGCGGCAAGCGACCTTCCGTGTCCGGGGCCCGTTCTACGAGGGGCAGGTGCGGCGCTTTGATGTCCGCCGGGGCTACGGATTCATATACGAACCGGGCCTGGAGGCCGAGGTGTTTGTAGCCCGGCGGGATGTGCATGCTCATCTGCCCGAAGAGCATCCTGGCCGCAATCTTATACCAGGGGACATGGTGCGTTACACCCGGCACTGCGGAGAGAGGGGGTGGTTTGCCCTGGACGTAAAGCTGAAGGGCAGCCCGGAGAGCAAGGTGAGCTCTGCACCCCCTCCCTCGGATGAAGCAGCAGCAGGACCGGAGTAGGGCAGCGGATGCCCGTTGCACCGTCCCCCGTTGGGACCACCACTGAGTTATTTGTATGTTTGAAAGTTTTGAAAAATGAAAAATGATTTACCGAAGTTTGTCACCTGATTGTCTGCTTGATTGAACCGGCCGGAGCCGGCACCGTTGTCCCCGTGGGGACCGTTTAAAATGCATGGGAACTATCCATGGACAAGCCCGTGAACTCTGCAGGGCAACCACAAACGTTAGTGGCATGTAAATATGTTGGGTACCGTTACCGTTTCCGCAATGCCGCCTCCGGAGAGGCAGGTTGGAGGGAGGGCCCTGAGCAGAGCAGGCCAGGGCCCAGCCACCAAAGGAACCGGTGGCCACCCTCTGGAGGGCAAGGACAGATCCCGCTCGGGTAACTTGTGCTGGACTGTGGGTCAAGGGGTGCTGCCTGGGTTTTAGGGGCAGCATCAGGGCCAGGTTGCTTGGGTGGGAGAGAGCGGAAACCGTGACCGTATACCGTTGAAACGTTTAAGTAAATGTGCCTCCCGTTTTGGGAAGAGTTTTTGAGTAAACATGTATATTATTTACCGTTGATAATGTTATACCGTTTTACCTTTTCAGAAAAACAAAAAGGAAAATAAAACCGGTGTTGGACGGGCAGCCCGAGGACGGTCTGCGTTTTGCTAAGGGGGAATGTGTCGCCCTGGGCAAGCCAGGGGACACAGATAACAACACACACGCACCCCACATTCCCTGCAGGTACACCAGCTAACCCATAAATCCTTGTTGCCTTCCTCCAGAGGTTGATGATGCACACCAGGGGGTGGGCCAGGCGGTTGGCTCCGCCCACCTAGGAGCTCACAACTCTGGAGGCAGGAAGTAAACCAGGCAGATTAGCCCAGGCAGGGCTAGAGTGCAGAGGAGCTCAGGAGATTAGCCCAGGGAGGGCAAGAGTGAAGACAGAGTGAAGTCTAGCAGAGGGCTAGAGTAAACAGAGAAGTGAAAGTGGTGAAAGTAGAGAAGTGTAAAGGAGAGAAGCCAGTAAAATGACAGAAGGAAAGAAAGCCTGAGAGCCCAGCTTTGTGTAGGGCCAGAACAGCAAGGTCAGCAGACAGCGGTGAAGATCTGCAGTGGGACTGTCTGGAGGTTGCTGGAAGGGCCGCGGAGGCTGTGTGTATCCAGGGCCTGGAGCAGTATACAAAGGGCAGTCAGTACCAGAGCAGGGGCTTTCGGATCCCAGCAAGGCTTGGAGTCGCTGTAAATTGCTAAATCCGTTAGTGAAGGGGACGTAGATCTCCCAACAAGCAAGTCCTGATTGACGGCAAAGGTCCAACCACAACGGGGAAACACCGCCACCGCCAAGGCACCAGTTTCCCAGGGCCGGCGCCTGCGGGCAAAGTGTAGAGCTCCTCCGGCCCAGATTGCAGCCGGGGAGCGGGTAACCGGAGGGAATCCACCGATACCACAAGACATTTCAAAGGTGCAGGGAAGAGACCGTCACCGCTAACTGCAGGGAACCGCAGCACCGTGAACCATCCGAGGGACCCGTCCAACCAGCCGTTTGTTTACCGAGAACTGTGTCGTGTTTACTGGCTGAGTGAGTACCTCAGTGCCGCAAGGCACAGCGCTGCCCCTGCGCCCCTGCACCCCACTGGGCCCCGGGATCACCAACCCCTACCCACGGAGGGGCAACACAACACCTGGCTGCTCCCATCACCATCCCCGGGATCCCCATCCAAAGCAGCGGTGGTGCAATCACCACAACCGTGGGTGGCGTCACGAACTATAACCCCAACAAACACCCCCTTTTCACTCACGGGCGAGGAGTGTCGCTCGAGACACCCCGGGATCTGGCCCACAGCTCGAGCCACCAGGAGCAACTGCCGGACCCGAGCAGAAGGGGTGAGCGCGGTGTGCTGACACCCTCCTCCCCGCCCGCGACAGTTGGTCTCACAGTTTATTACGCAAATAAGTCTGGTTCGGTCTTGCCAAGGAGAATGAATTTCTATTATTTTCTAAGTCAGTGAAAAAGGTTAACTCTTTCCTCACAGCAGATAAACAGAGAGAGAGAGTCCTTTCCTTGAAGCGTACCCTTTGGAAGGTAGGAATCCTGGCTGAGCTCCCGCTTCAAGCCCCGGGCCCTGTGTAGATCAAAGAGTTCCTGAGGTGTCTTGTCAGAACTATAGTGCTTACTGGTCTGTCTGTATGTGAGTGTATTGCGCCTACTTCTACCCCCAAGTGGAACCCACCCCCAGGTGGCTGGCTTCAGGGACCGGGGAAGTCCCATGCATTGTGATGGCCACCCCCCTATCTACTCTGAGCCACCCCCCCCTGTGAGAAGGATCCCAAGCTGTATGTAGAGTGTGAATTTGGAACACCGGTGATTAACCCCCTCTTACCTAAGATGGATACCGCACCTTAATTGAGGTGCAGTACCCTGTGGCGACCAGAGCCTCAGGGGGCGCCAAACATCCTCACACATTCCAGTCATTGGCACACTGGGTAGAGACATACCCTTTTGACAACACAAATTAATTTCTAGGAGAAATAACAGGAATAGAAAATCAGAGAAATTCAAATATTTACTAAGGCATGCAAGTTTTTAAACAGGGCAAATTGCCTTTAAATGGTCTGTAAAAATGACATGTGAAAGGGGCACAATCATCAAGGTAGTAGTTTTGGGAAAAATGCATTTAAGATTGATATATTCCACTTTAATGATGCGTTTACGGGGCTGATTGCATCCATGAATAAGTACGTTTCTTTTGACAAGTTATATGCAGCTGTTGTTGAACATGAATATTGTTATCTGAGAACTGGATCTGTCACATTTATATAGAAATCTAACGGAAGATTAATGTGCATTTAGAGTAGGCTCAGGAATCTGCTGAAAACAAAAATGTTTAAAGTCTAATGGAGCAGTGTGGAAAATGTGGATATGGCTCATTTTATGATCCATGCGGAATGAGGATTACTTAGAATTACAGACCCTTCTTTCTCAAAGGTCCATGAAGGAGAATTCTAGAAACACTGACACAAGTACCAACTTGTAAATTTGTATTAAATCACACAACCACCTGCTTATATTATAATAATCTCTAGGACTGATCCTGGTAAAACCTTATATATTAGCATACGCATTAGTTATATCAGCAAATGTATTGTCAACTGACGTGATCATTATGTGTGGAAATTACTAAAATCCAATGTGATATTTCACACGTAGAGAAGATGCAAACTAGATAATAGATACGCAAATATCATAGTCACTTATCCCTGTCCTTATATGTTCAATGCATGGCATTTAATACAATAATAATAATAATAATAGAGACAGAACTAGAGAGGGATAACCATACCATACTTTTATACCATAAATACGTTATAGATTTGGATTCCAGTACAATTACCCACATCTACTTCGGAAGCAGCACCATGTTATATGCTGTCTGGTAAAGCGAGGTGGCTGCAAAATAGCAACAAACGTCTTTAGTTTTGAAGCATCAAAAATTGTTGAACACACTTGCTTTTGTAATTTTCAGAGGTTCCGTACAAATAACGAGGCACAGGAAAAGTAGGTAATATATAAATTTGCTACATTTTATACTACCCACATAGTAGAGTGGCTTTGTACAAAAAGTTTACAACTACTCAGTTAATGAATGTTTCAATGGCACTTACTTCATCTAAACAATTTGCATTTGTTGGGTAAAATATGAAAGTGTCAGGAAAGGAGTAGAAGCACAAATACTTCATAAATATGACTAACATTTAGGCCTGATTCATTTTTGCAGGCAAGAAAAAATGGGCTGTTTTACATCAGTCTAGTGATCTGATTTTTATCAATTTTTGGTCCGTGTCCATTTCCAGGAAGAAGCATCGGTAATGCAAAACGTGCGTTGGGTGTGTGGGACGCCATTACCTTTTTCCTGTTGACTCCCTTATAGGTATACTGCGGGTTACCATAGGACCTTTTTTGTAAAGCCATATGTTTATAATGTGACTTCTATCTGATATCTCTTAAACACACGGGTGTTTTTACTTTGTACGTTTTTCCATGCATTTCTTATATACAGTATATTACCATACAGTTATTGACTGGTCTGATTGTAGTCAGTATTTACACTATATGGCGAGTTGTCTGGCTAGGTGTTCTCAATATAATATCTACCCTTTGAGGGGATCTGTTTTTGGAGACATTCTTTTGTATGTTTGGTATTTTAACATTTTTATCTAGCTAATAAAGATTTAATTGCTATATGTGATTGCATATGTTGTTAGTGTCTTATTCACAAAGTATAAGAATTCCAAACCTGTGCCACTCATGAAACAATAAAAAACAGCAGATTGATGATGCTTGATTGGCATCCAAACCACAAAAAGAAGAATTAACTTTTCCCCAAAAAAATCAGAATACTTCACAGAAACAAAGGGCAACAATGTTTACCTGCCCAAGCCACAGAAACAAATGCACTCACAGGATGCAGCAAAACCCTTTAAATAAAAGATAGAGGCAACAGGTGCAAAACACTGATGGAACAACCACTCACACACTGTCAAACCATGTAGGGGTGATTGCTTAGTATTAAAATTGCACAGAAATGACTTGTATAGGGCGCCATTCACACATGTAGGTGCACAGTGTTTGGCTTACAGCCTATTGATGACGCTCATACTATCAGACTAGGCGGGCTGCCCAGCACTATATAAGTGTACCACACAAGAACGGAGACCCTTGTTTACAAAGCCCACATTAATGGGCCTGTCTGTATCCTGTATAAAGATATGAGAATTTAAAAAAAAGTATATATATACATATATACACACACACACACACAAATACATACATACATATACATATATATATATATATATATATATATATATATATATATATATATATATAGCATTAGTTGATATTTTGGCCAAAATACGGATACTCCCAAATTTAGTGTAGGGACTTGCAAGACATGGGGGCCCTTGACATTGGGTTGTAAGCATCCATATTATTGTGAAAATATCAACTAATAGCTCATCTATATATTATATATTTTTTTTGCACTTCTATCTTTATACCGGATATAGCCAGGTCCATTATTGTAGGCCTTGTAAACTAATGTCTCCGTTCCTGTATAGTATACTTTTGTAGTGTTGGGCAGCCCGCCTAGTCTATTAGTATGGATGTCATCAATAGGCTGTAAGCCAGACACTGTGCACCTACTTGTGTGAACGGCGCCCTATACCAGCCATTTGTGTGCATTTTTAATACTAACCAATCACCCTCTACATTGAGTGGCAGTGTGTGTGAGTGGTTGCCCCATCAGTGTTTTGCAGCTGTTGCCTCCATCTTTTTTAAGGGCCTGTGCTGCATCCTGTTAGTGCATTTGATTCTGTGGCCTGGGCAGGTAAACACTGTTGCCCTTTGTTTCTCTGATTGGCATCCATGCGCATGTTTTTCATTAGACCCCTTGATTTGAATGGGTGATTATTATTTATGACTAGGATCAAAAATAGAAGTTTTCATTTGGATATTTGTCTCCAGGTGGTCTGCAAAAAAACACGGACATGTGAACAGCCTCATTGCTTATTACGGATACGTGTTTAAAGCTTGTGTTAAAAATGGGTGTGTAAATGAGGTTCAAAATACTTCAGAAAGTAATGGCACAAAATGATCAATAAATTCCAACTTTGGCTTATCTGACTATTAAAACATTTTACCAAAATTTGTTGTGTCATTAATTTGGTTTCTCTTTAGCAATGGCTTCATTTTAGCCACTCTGGCCATGATATAGCAGAACTCTTGATAATGTTGACCTTGTCTCCAGTCTTAGTACCGATCAGACCCATATGAACTCTTTTTGGACAGTTCACATAATGGAATCCTGTGGACTATTCCTTCGCTTCCGTTCTGTCTCTGAGTAACTCTTCAGTATACTGCCAAAAAACCCAAAGCATGACTATCCAAGGCATTACACATCAACCTCAATTGATTTCTTTATAGGTTGCAGCCTACAAACATTTTAAAAATGTACGTTTCAGTCATTTGTGGCCAAAATGTCCCATTTTTTAATTTGCGATGTTATAACCAATAAATGAATTGAGGATGACATCTGGTGCCTTGGATCTTCACACCGGGCTGAAATCTTCTATAATCAGTAGTGTTAAGGCCACGTCTCACTAAGCAACATCACTAGCAACATTGCTGCTGAGGCACGACTTCTGTGACGTAGCAGCGATGTTGCTAGTGATGTTGCTGAGTGTGATATCCAGCAACAACCTGGCCCCTGCTGTGAGGTCGCTGGTTGTTGCTGAATGTCCTGGACCATTTTTTAGTTGTTGCTCTCCCGCTGTGAAGTGCACATCGCTGTGTGTGACAGCGAGAGAGCAACAACTGAATGTGCAGGGAGCAGGGAGCCGGCTTCTGCGGACGCTGGTAACCAATGTAAATATCGGGTAACCAAGAAGCCCTGTCCTTGGTTACCCGATATTTACCTTCGTTACCAGCATCCGCCACTCTCACGCTGTCAGTGCCGGCTCCCTGCTCCCTGCACACATAGCCAGACTACACATCGGGTAGTTAACCCGATGTGTACTCTGGCTAGGAGTGCAGGGAGCCAGCGCTAAGCAGTGTGCGCTGGTAACCAAGGTAAATATCGTGTTGGTTACCCGATATTTACCTTAGTTACCAAGCGCAGCATCGTTTCCACGCGTCGCTGCTGCCTGGGGGCTGGTCACTGGTTGCTGGTGAGATCTGCCTGTGTGACAGCTCACCAGCAACCCGTGTAGCGACGCTCCAGCGATCCCTGCCAGGTCAGGTTGCTGGTGGGATCGCTGGAGCGTCGCTTAGTGTGACGGTACCTTTAAACTCTCAATATCCATACAGAGTTGTGTCATAGTGTATGAGTTTTGTAACGTGTTATGGTTAAGAGATTACTCCAAAGCTAGGCAAGAGTTTCCAGTTTTTCTAATTTTTTTCATAAATAAAAACAGAGTTTCCAACTATATAAATGATTTCAGAATGAGTAAAGGGTTAAATAGGAATTTCATGACAATATGCTGTAAACTTTCAATTTACTTTGGACCAAGTCTTTAGATTGACATTATATATAATTACTGGAACACATTCAAGTTCTTTACATCCTCCGACTGAAGCCAAACAGCGCAATCAACAAATGAATGAAGTCACCTCCATACTTTCAGTCTGAAGGAAAAAATGTCTACGCTTCAGCTCAAATCATATTCTCAGTGTATTTTGTCAGTGTGAGGATTAATATTGTGAAGCATGAAATCTACCCCGGCAAGAGTTATCTATATGAGAGGATCTAAATGTTCACTTTGCTTCATCACGGTCAGATCTGTTTCATGTGGAGAAGGTCAGTCCAGAAAAAACAGTTTCAGAAGCAGTTTCAGCTGAATTACAGGATAAAAGTCACTGCACAGAGCAATCCATTCTTGGCAGCTGCCACGGCAGCTGGTTGTCTGCCAGCTTCCATGGAGCAACATTTTGGCATCAAATGCTTGGCTTTACAAGTGTGTTTTCCCTGTCTGATTTTTAGTGAATCACATTACCTGTCAAGGAAATGAGTTTCGATAAGCTCGCTCATTTGTTTTGATTTGTGTGCAGTGAAAATATGTATACATCAAGAGTAATTAATAATCACATAGTTGTATAGTACATGTGGCTGAATCTAACTGCTCACCTACGTATGAGTTATCAGTGGGTGGCTAATAATACAATACCGACACCATGTAGTATGTTGTACATGACTATTACTGACATTAAAGGGTTGGGTTTAACATAAAGGTCTATTGGTACTAAACATCTGGAGAGATGGGTTACTACAAGTGATGAGCGAGCGTGCTCGGCATTGCTCATTACTCAATCAGGCATCAGAGGGCTCAGGTACTCATGGTGCTCAGCCGAGTATTTTGTCCGTTAAACAATGACCACAACGCACAGGCTCGCTTCACTGCATGTTGTGTGAAGGCACCTAAGGAAGTACCATTCACAGTCTCTGAATGGCTCTCCTGGAGAACCTATTGAAGCGCAGTCTTAGACGCGCAAAATTACCACCGTCCGGACGTTCCCCACTTCCCGTTCCTGTTTGTTCCATTTTTTATGGATTGAAGAATAAAGAATTGCATTTTACTCATGGTGAGTGCTGCACAATTTCTATTAACCCTGTATGTTTTCTACATGTGCTGAACACTGACAGTATACCGTTCATAGGTGTCCAGATTAGTACAGCAAGAGGAGCTTTGCTAAATACATGGTTGGTAGTGCTGGACTATTCTTTTTTGCAGTGGATCTCAAGGGGGATAAAACAACATTCTTGGACGTGGTGTTACCCGAAAAAAACCCTCACTTTCCCTCCCACCGGGAATGCTCTGTTTATGGCTGGTTGTATATGGGTAGAGCCACGAACAGGCCAATCATTGATTTTCAAAATGCTTGTTACTTGCGTCAAGCTTGTCCGAGCGACTAACCAACTTGAATCGAGTAACGAGCATTCGAGCATTTTGTCATTTACTACTAATTTATTTGAGTGGATTTGAATTTGACTCAAATTTCACAAAAATCCTTATCTTGGAGAATTCTATGGTTGTTTTATTCAGTCCATGTGAATTCAGCAAGTCTATCATCTTGCTGAACAATAGACAGCCAGGAAAAAAGTAAAAAAAAAAAATGAAAACCCTAACCTCACTGCCCACCTCTCTGGCCACCCTGCTGTTCCATGCCGGATGTTCTGTCCTCCATTCGTGCATGACGTTGCATCTCAGGCAACAGTGTATACTGCGTGTGTCCGGTTGAGAGTGATATTTCATTGAGACCCCTGAGCATAGTAGGAGACATTAAATTTGGAGATGATAATAAAAGTCATTAAATTCACAGACAATAACATCTTTGTGAATCGAATTTTCTGGTAAAAATTGTGTGAGCAGGCTTAATTCAAATTTTTTTCTAGTCCGCCTACCTGTTACCCTGATTGGCTCCATCATTTGGGTATGGGTTCCCTGTGCTGGTGACCTCTTACCAAAGAAATCACATTATTTGCAAACTTTGATGAAAGGAATTGACCTAAAAATCATAAAAAGGGTTTGAAGGGCAAACTTTGTAATTCATGTACTAGAGAATCCTCTGTGACCAGGCTCTGAAGAAAGTGGTGTCCAAAGATCTAAACAGAAGACAACATGATTTAATTCTCCTACCTTGACCAGCATCCTCTGATTTTCTGTGTGTTAAATTGCCACGACAAACCTGATACACTCCTGTGATGTCACACGTTGATGCCTGATAGGTAATCCCAGATGTAAGAAAGTCCGATTAACTATTCAGATACTTGGTATCCTTGTTACTACTACCAACATGCTTATTCTCTTGGACATACTTCCCAGCACAGTTCTGCCTATCAGTAGTTCATTGCAAGGTAACTGTACTGTATCACTAAACTAGCTCTGATATTCTGCAGCAAGATCAGTTTGGCTACATGTGTGAACACTGCTATACCACTGGCCAGCATTTTCACTTCCATATTGTGGTCCCCCTATTTTTGATAATCAGCCAAGGTAACGCAGATAGCTGGGGGCTACTATTATCAGGTTGGGAAGGGCCAGGGTTATTGGTCCTTCCTATCCTAAAAATGCAGTCCACAGCTGCCCAGAATTGACGCATCCATTAGATGCGCCAATTTTGGCGCTTTGCCCAACTCTTCCCGATTGCCCTGGTGCAGTGGCAAATGGGGTAATATTTTGAGGGCTTATTGTTAGCTGTGTAATATCAACTGGTATTATGCCGAGGGGTTAGTAAAGGAGAGGCTTCTATCAAACACCCTCATTACTAACCCAGTAATAAAAATAACACCCACACAGGAAAAAATAGTATATTTGAACAATGACTCCCCCACTTTATCTCTCAGTCACCAATTTATTATAAAAAATATTCCCACAAAGCTTCTCCGTAGTAGTCCATATTCCCTGAAAACAGCTGCAGTGACTGAATAGCAGTAAAGTACAGCCATTCACAGGTGCCGGGTAATGACGATGACTCTCATTAAAACCACCAGCTGAACGCTGCTTTCAGTGAGACTTGGCAGCTCTGATGAGAGTTATCGTCACTACCTGGAGCCTGTGAATAGCAGTACTTTACTGCTTGCTATTCACAGTTGCCAGAGTTGCATTAGCGGAACATGGACTACGACAGAAGAGCTTCATGGGAATATTTTTGATAATAAATTGGTAAATGAGGGATAATGTGGGGGAGTCTTTATTCAAATAAACAATTTTTTACTCTGTGAGTGTTTGTTCCTTTGAATTGCTGGGTTAGTAATGGGAGTATCTGATAGACAACCCTCCATTATTAACCTCTGGGCTTTATGCCCTCCCTGACCTCAGAAATTATTACACCAACTGCCACCGCACCAGGGCAATTGGGAACAATTGTCGCAAAGCGCCAGAACTGGAGCATTGAACATGATGTACTAACTCTGGGGCAGCTAGGGGCTGGTATTTTTAGGCTGGGAAGGTCCAAAAAAAACATGGACTTTCACAGTCTGATAAGATCAGCCACCAGCTGTCTGCTTTACTTTGCTAGTTACCAAACATCGAGGGTACCCATGTCATTTTTGTAAATTATTTCTTTATTTCATTCCCAGCACCTCTGGGAGTCAAAGATGCATCCAAGTAATTTCTGCATGCTATTCCCATTCTATTTGAGCACTATGTCCATCCATTTCAAGAATTTTCTTATCCTCCCAGCCCTCATGTCAGGGTCTTCTGGAAAAATTCTCGAGAATTCTCGAGACTTCTATTATACTCGGTACTCGATTAGAGTCCATCCAAGCATCCAACCTGATTGATTCAAGTACTGAGCACTCAAGCATTTTAGTGCTTGCTCATCACTACTAGGCACCTCTGCCATACCACCGCCTTGCTCTGCCTGTGACAAAACCAGCCGTGCTACATTGTTGGGGCTACCACCTTATTGCTTTGCAATATCTGCCTTGGACTCTTTGCCATAAATTTGCTGCTAAACCTCCTGTGTCAGCTCTGCTTCACTGGTCCATTGTCACTTGGTCGACTCTGCTACTTTGCACTCCTACCGGTTGCTGTTCTACCATATAACCTTCCATTGTCATATCTGGATTGCTTTGCTTTGCTGCACCAACACCATCAGTTTGTGCTGCACAATAACTTCTCTTTTGAACATAAGACGTCAAGGACATCACGTTGACTATGGAGAAAACCATATGACACTAGGATTTATTTGCTGTAGGTTGATTCACAAATAATCTATGCAACCTATATATCAATGTATGTCCATTGTGTGATGTTAATACAAAGTTTAGAATATAGCTAAAGCTGGGTTTACACACTGCAACATCGCAAAGGACATCGCTGTAACGTCACCGGTTTTGTGACGCAATAGCGACCTCCCTAAGTCTCTGTTAAGTCTCTGGTGAGCGTTCAAACAGGCAAACCTGGCCAACAACGCAACAGCGATCCGGACCTGCAGAGCGACCTAGCTGGTTGTTGGGGACGTTGATAAGCAGCCTTTTGAAAGGGAAGTTGCTAACAAAGTCGCTGCAAAGTCTTCACACACTGAAACTTCATGCTGCACAGCGGGAAACAAAGGACCTAGGAATGGTCCTGAACGATTTGTAACGATTACAACTTCACAGCAGGGGCCGGGTCGCTGATAGGTTTCACACACTGCAACATCGCAAACAACATCGCTATTGCGTCACAAAACCGGTGACGTTACAGCGATGTCGTTTGAGATGTTGCAGTGTGTAAACCCAGCTTAAGAGTGACTTGCAAGTCTTATGTATAGAAGGAGAGATGAGTTGTCAAAAACATTTCTTTTGCTGGATTATGAAACCTCATGTCTGGAGGGAGGAAAACAATTACAAAGCCTGGTACCCTAATACATGGATGATTTTGGCTTTTTTTTTTTTTTTTAAAATTCTTTTATTTATAAATGTAATCCTTTAACAGTACACGTAACAGTTCTTAAGATCAAATGGACCTTTGTAAGATACATTCAACACACCAAAAAATAGGACATAAGGCACACTTTACATTTTTACATTGTGACAGAAAATGTTCCCGCAAATGCCCCCTTTCAGGTGTATAGACATTCAAGGTTCCATCTAGCTTTTTCAAAGAATAAATTCACATTTAACAGGTAACATACGTAACTCACCAAGAATAGTAAGAAGCGAAAGAGGAAAAGACCAGAAAGAAAGCAAGAGAAATAAAACAAAGAATAGAAAAGAGTGAGAAACTGGGGAAAAGGAGGAGGGTGGTGGGGGGGAGGGCTGGGAGGTGGAGGGGCCAGGTGAGGGTAAGAAGGGGTGGGGGGGGGCTGGGAGGTGAAGGGGCCAGGTGAGGGTAAGAAGGGGCGGTGGGGGGGCTGGGAGGTGGAGGGGCCAGGTGAGGGTAACAAGGGGTGGGGGGGGTCTGGGGATCCGCTTATGTACTACCTTCTGTGGTTCCCTCAGCCTCCTCAACACTGCCCACCAGAGCACCATAGTCCTCCGAGTGCTGGAAGTCCATCTGCTCCCTCCACGTGGCCCAAAATTTCTCATATGAGTTGTGTAATGATGAAGTTAGATCCTCCATATACATGAGGTCATTGACCTTATTGATCCATTGAACCAGCGAGGGGGGTGCCGTGCTCCTCCATCTCTCTGGGATGCACACTCTCGCCGCCATGATGAGGAATTTCCTCAGAGATTTTTTGTATATGTTTTCAGAAGTCCGGCAGTGATGTAACAGGGCGGCAGCAGGTCCCAATTCCTCCTCTCCACCCGTCACCCGTGAAATGATATCAGACACTCCCCTCCAGAAGGGCCGGATCGCCTCACATTCCCAGAACACGTGTAGAATGTTGCCCTCTGCTGTGCCACACCGCCAGCACATGGGATCAACCGTTGGGAACATTGCATGTAACCTCGAAGGTACTCTGTACCATCTGGTTAGCAGCTTGTAGCTAGCCTCTTGAAACCTGGAGCTGATGGAGGATGTGTACGCCAATCTGAAGACCCTTTCCCACTGTGTTGGTGTCAGCTGGATTCCCAGATCCCGTTCCCACTGTGAAGCAAAAGGGGGGATTTGTTGGTCTGGGGGCGAAGATAAGAGCGAATATACTGCCGAAAGAGAATGCCGTATCGTGCCTGGTCCCATACATATTTGTTCAAACTGTGTCTTGGGTCGCTGAAAGAGGGATCTGGCTGGAAAGCTACTGAAAAAGTGTGCCAGTTGCAAGAATCTCCAATGACCAAGTGAGCTGGGATCCTGTTTAGCTGCCAATCCCTCTACCGACGGCCTGGTGTCCCGGTTTCCAAAGTCCTCTACCCGATCCACCCCGCCCCGAACCCAAGACTGAAAAACTGGATCCGCTCTGCCTGGCTCAAAGGCAGGATGGCTCAGGATTGGCGTCAAGCTCGATTGCCTGGGTAACATTTCTGATTGCACCTTCCCCGTATTACAGTATTTCACAGTTGACCCGATAGTTGGATGTGTTTTCAAGCTTGCAGGGACCTCCGAGAGCACCCATGGCAATTTGTTGAGGGGAATTGGGGAAAAGGACTGTTCAATTTGTATCCAAGCCTTTTGAGACCCGTTCCTGCACCAATCAATCATTATAGTTAGATGACCTGCTAAATGATACCTTCTCATGTCTGGCAGCCCAATCCCCCCGCTACACTTGGTCCTGTGCAAAATAGCTCTTTTTATTCGTACCGATTTACCTGCCCAAATGAAGGAGGACTGAATGGACTCCAGAGATTTGAAAAATCCTGAGGGTATTTTGATTGGGAGCGCCTGCAGTAGATATAGAATTCTAGGTAAGATATTCATTTTGTAAATCTGGCTTCTGCCAAACCAAGAGAATAATGATTTCCCCCATCTGTCACAGTCTCGCCTAATGGAAGACAGCAGAGACGGGAAATTCTGAGAGTAGAGCAGACCGAGATCCCCAGTCAGCCGTATCCCCAGGTAATTTAGAGATTGGGATGCCCATCGGAACTTAAACGATCGCTTCAACTCTTCCACCTCTTTGGATGAGAGATTTATGTTAAGGGCCTCAGATTTCGTGAAATTTATCTTGAAATTTGATAAACTGGAGTATCTCCGGAATTCCCTCATTAAGTTGGGCAGGGAGATCTTGGGGGCTGAAACGAAAAACAGGAGATCGTCCGCATATGCAGCTACTTTGTGCGTAACATGGCCCACCCCAATACCCGCAATATCTGAGTTGGCTCGTACGTGTCTGAGGAAGGGTTCTAGCGTCAAGATGAAGATTAAGGGAGACAGCGGACATCCCTGACGGGTGCCATTAGATATTTTAAATGGGTCCGACAGAGTATACCGAGTATAAAGACATGATCCAACCCATCATTCCACTTCCCAACCCCAGACACCCGAGCGTGGCTTCCATAAAGGTCCAATCCACTCTATCAAAAGCCTTTTCGGCATCAGTTGATAGCAGGATAGAGGGTAGACCCCCACTTTTAGCTTTATATATCAAATTAATGGCCTTAACTGTATTATCACGTGCCTCACGACCCGCCATAAACCCTGCCTGATCTGGGTGGATTATTTGAGAGATCAGAGGTGCCAGCCTGCTTGCAAGGATTTTAGCAAATAATTTTGTATCCACATTCAACAGGGATATCGGGCGATAGCTAGCACATTGTGTTGGGTCTTTCCCCATCTTAGGTATTACCGTGATGTGTGCTCTCAATGAATCTGCATTGGAAGTTGAGCCCTCTGAAGCCCTAGAATTAAAGGCTGACAGGAGGTGTGGGGATATAATCTCCTTAAGTTTTTTGTAGTATACGAGGGGGAGTCCATCAGGCCCAGGTGCCTTTCCCGATTTGGATGACCCTATTGCGTCCACCAGCTCTTGATTTGAAATTGGAGTTTCCAATGCGGCTATCACGGAGTCTGTCAACCGCGGCATTTTTGCTTCTCTGATGTACTCTGAAATTTTACTTTTAATAGATGATTTTGACAAAGTTGGGTCATGTGTCTCTAAATTATATATGGATGCATAGAATTTTTGGAACGTCTCCGCAATTTCTGCCGAAGAATGTAATATTGATTCCTGAGGGTGTGTAGGGGAAATTTTTGATATAAAGGTTGTCGCCTGTTGTTGTCTGAGTGCTCTCGCTAATGTCTTGCTACACTTGTTCCCGTATTCATAAAAATGTCTACGGCATCTATTGAGGACCCCTTTTGCCTTGCTGTTGAGTAGTTTCCGTAGCTCGTCCCAGACTTTGAATAAGGCTCCTCCCACCTCCGCCGAGGGCATCTGCTTATGTTGTGTCTCCAGATCTCTCAGCTGTGTTAGCAGTGTGTTGACCTCTAGTTCCCTTTCCCTCTTTCTTCTTGCCCCTTGCTGTATGAGAACCCCTCGAATAACACATTTGTGGGCCTCCCAGACCGTCGTCGGTGATGTATCCCCACCCGCGTTCAACGTAAAGTATTCAGTCAGGGAGTTCTGTACTGACTGAAGGCTTTCAGGGTCCTCCAGTAGGGAAGTGTTCAGTCTCCATTGCCACTGATGTGGAAACGGAGACTGTAGCACCATAGACACAGTGCAAAGTGCATGGTCAGAGAATGTTATGCTATCTATCTGGGCTTTGGAGATCCTTTCGAGGTCTTTATGTTTTACAAAAAAGTAGTCCAATCTGGAGTATACCCCATGTGCATTTGAATAGAAAGAGTAGTCCCTGTCAGACGGGTGTAACAATCTCCATGTGTCCACGAGCTGCTGCTCATGTAATAAGTACCGCAGCCTGCGGAGGGCTGATGTAGGATGTGCAGAGGCCCCCGAGGAGGTGTCCTGAGCTGGGTTTAGAGCGATATTGAAATCCCCCCCATAATGAGTGTCCCCTCCACGAAATCCTCCATAGTTTCAACAAATCCGGCCAGGGTATCAATTTGCCCCACATTGGGGAGATATATAGAAGCTAATGTGTAAATATGCGTAGCAATCCTGCCCTTCACCAACAATAGCCGTCCCCTGTCATCACTGCGAGAGTCCATGAATTCCCAAGGGATGGAGCGCGAGACAAGAATACTAGTACCTCGGGACTTCGGGTCCGGCGAGAAGCTATGATACGCCTCAGGGAACCAGCGTGATGTCAATTTAAACGGTTTATGTTTGCACAGATGCATTTCTTGCAAGAAAGCAATTTGGACCCCCATTTTTTTTAACGTATTTGCCAGGATAGACCTCTTACCCGGGCTATGTAAACCTTTCACATTCAATGTCCCACATTTCACCTCAGAGTTCCCTGGTTTATGCATGTTGGGTCAGGAACAGTGTTGAACCCCCTACAAAACACTGACCGGATACGGGAAAGTGGGGTAAGGATCGGGTGGGGGGGGGATCAAGAATCAGGTAGAAAAAAGAACTAGCAGCAGAGAAGAAAGAGCAGAGAGAGAGAAAAAAGAAAAAAAAAAGAAAAAAAAAAAGCGATAAGTATTAGCAGACAGAAAATATGAATAGTAACAGCTGGCCTAAAGGAATGGCCAGTAAGTTTCACACAATAAAACTATGCAGTCTCTGAAGAACTTAGAGACCTGGTGCTCTCCAGATGGGAGAACCACCCTTGGGGTGCGTGGAAGACCAAGGGCAAAAGCTAAACAAGCTCGAGGCAGAAATGACAATATTATAGTGAACTGAAAACCCACGTCTCACCCCCCCCCCCCCGTTACACGACAGGGCAGTGAGAGGCACATTTCTTAGAAGAACAACACGTTTATCAGACTATCCATCAACATTATCAATTGAAGGGTCCATGTGAGACCCCCTTAGGGGGAGAGAGAGACAAAGAGAGGGGGTGTGAAAGGGAGAGCGAAAGAGATAGAAAAGGGGAAGAAAGGGGAGAAAAAGATAAAGAAGAGAGAGAGTGGAGGAAGAGAGAAAAAGGGGAGAAAGAGAAACGACGGAGCAGAGAGAGAGAGAAGAAAGAGAGAAAGGGACGAGAGAAAAAAGGAGGAGCAAGAAGAGAGAGGAGAAAGAGAGGGAAGAGAGAGAGAGAAGAGGGAGAGAAAGAGAGAAAAGGGAGGAACACAAACTGATAAAAGAGAGCATAGAGGGGGAATAATAATCTCTCCACCTCTCTCCCTGCCACCCAAGAAAAGAGAGACAAATACATTTCAAGTAGCAATTAACCCAATATTTAAGTTCGCGTCCGGCCTATAAGGGACCATCCTCCCACATCTCCCGCTCCCCCCACCACAAGATAGAAAACCGCAATCAGACCCAAGTCTTCAATCTGGCTCCTCCTGGGAAGATTCTCCGGCCGGCTTGGGATCCCTGGAACTCTTCTGAGGTCTTGCACGGCGGCGTCCACCTTCTCTTCTTCTTTGGGGTAACCCGGCGGGTCTGTCCATATGTAGCCAGTTAGGGATCTCTACTGCCGGTGTATTAAGAAATTGGAAGAGACCCTCCACCTCCTCCGGCCGCTTCAGCAGATATTGGTCTCCATTATGGCGTACTATTAGGTGAAATGGATGTCCCCATCTGTAAGATGCTCCTTTCTCTTTAATTTTTTGTAGAATAGGGAGGAGCTGACGCCTCATATACAGGGTTCTGGCTGATATGTCAGGAAAAAGCTTGATTTCAGACCCTTTGTAAGAGACGGTTCCATGGACCCATGCCTTCCTCAGTATGGCTTCTTTATCCGTGTAGTAATGCAGTCTGCACAGAACATCTCTCGGCTGTGCTGTGTCACCCGGCCCCTGGCGGAACACTCTGTGGACTCTGTCGATCACATAAGTGGAGTCCTCTGCAGCTCCCATCACTTTGTTGAAAATTAAAGCTACAGACTTAGGGAGGGCAGCTGCTGCTATCTCTTCTGGGATGCCTTTTAAACGAATATTATTTCGCCTCCCCCTGTTTTCTTGATCATCTAACAGGATGGCGACATTTTGCAGGTGTGTACTGGCTTTGGATAGAGTTTGCTCCAGTGTGTTAACTCTTTCAAATAGTGTAAACACATCATTCTCCACTGCAGTGGTGCGTGTATCCAGAGCATCAATGTCCCCTTTCACAATGGACAGAGCCCTCTCATGTGCCGCCTCCATTTTAGTAACTAGATTGTCCAGGTCATGTTTGGTGGGGAGAGCAGCCAGCAGCTGCAGGATGCGCTCTGTATCCACAGTGGAGCTTCCTGGGTTAACTCCTTGTGTGAGCTGACCTCCATTTTGGTTCCCCTGACTGTGTGGGGATTGACTGCTTTGGGAGCCTGACAACTCCTGACATGCCTGGGAGGCCCTGCATTCATTACCCCCATGCATATCTCCATCAGTGCCCAGACTCCTGCTCTCTTCACCAGCCTGGCTCATCAAGCTCTGCTGTGGGGCCTGAACTCCACCGCCCCCCTCCTTCTGAGTATTCTGTGCAGCAGCCTCACCTCCTGTATACCCCTGCACCACTGGTCTCTGTGATGAAAGCGGAGATCTCGGTCCCAGCTGATCTCTGACGGTACCGCCCTGTACCTGCACGCTATGCATCGCCACCGTCACTTCTGTCCCGCTGCCACCACTGACGGCTGCTGTTGCTGCAGGCCCCTGCCTCATGGATGCAGGTGCCATTACTGGAGCAGGCCTGGAGACCGGAGAGAGCTTCCCCCCTTTGAACAGACGATCCACTGCTGCGCTGCTGCTTCTCAGGGCTGGTGGTCCGGTCTGTGGTGCTGTGCCTCTTTTCCCCGGCATGTTAGAGAGTGGCAGGTGGGTTTTGCTATGTTATTTGCCACCTCAGCTTGCAAGAGCTCCTACAGAGCACGTCTGCCTGCCATCAAGCTCAAGCCACGCCCCATGATTTTGGCTTTTACTATTGCTTTCCACCTATGGGGAAGTTACAGTACAGACTGGCATCGTTTTATTTTTTTTCTATGGCAGGATAATTATAATATAATAAGATCCAAGACTTTGAAACTAAATATATAATTACTTAGAGAATAAAAAATGCTCCTTTAACCAATAATGTTTCCTGGTGCAAATATAGAACCATAAAACATGTCAATGCCACAAGCCACAGAAAAGACTGTCAACAGCAGCTAAACCTAGTTCTTTATGATCTTGTACACACAGCACATAATTTGTGATGGTGCGGAAGAAGACATTGATGAGTTTCCAGTGTAAACAAATTACCAGATAACTGATAACTTGCTGATCAGTACATGTTTGACCACTGGGACCCACATTGATCGGTAGAATGGAGAATCTTTATCCCTGACAAACTTTTATCCCCATTACAAAATGGAGAGGCAGGTTGACTCAACAATCTCACATGGAATGAATAGAGCCATGGTCAAGCATGTGCACTGCCACTCCAATCTAAGGCCAAATGGAGCAGGTACCAGTGGTCGGTTCCCCACCAATCAACAAGTTATTACCCTGTGAATAGGAGAAACTTTATTTCCCCAGACAACCCTGTGACGACATGGACTCTCAGTGCCTAGCATGGGTTAACTTTCATAAAATTCAGCCAGACAGGAAGACAGTTTGTTTATAGATGGAGGATAATCCCTCATTGTTCTACAAGACTCTTGGGAGTTTAGTATTGAAGTTTTTGTTGACTCATGTAATTGTTTTGGCCACTGAAGGCCAGACACCCATTGTGTAACGGGGTGCCGGGGGCGCCTCTGGGCTTGTAGTCGTGGCCCCTTCTGTCAGGCTTACCCCTGGCTCCGCCATCACTATCGGGACGGGAGATGTCTTGGTGGGGCAGAGTGTGGTGGTGCAGGTGTTGTCCGGCGCACAGATACTCTTCAAGCATGGTTCAATGCAAATAACAAACATATTTTATTCTTCGCAAGTCTCCACACGTGGCAGTAACAAAACACAGTGCTATGGGGCTTCCTTTAGCTGAGGGAAAGCCTGCCCTAGCGTCCCCTCAAGTGGGTGACTTGCCTGACTACTCCTCTTCGCCCGGCTCCCACTTATGGCTACCCACAGCCCGGACCCACACCGGGACTGCTTCGCACTATGAGGTTCCGCCCGCTCCTTTTCTCTCCGGCTTCCCTGTTCTTCCAGCTCCCTTCTTTCTTTCTTTCTTTCTGCCCACTCAGCTCCACACTCTGCCCCTGGCTGTTTCTTCTCTCCCGTCCTGTACACAACTGACTTCAACACACACACACTTCTCTCTCTAAGCTGCCGGCTCCTCCTCTCTCCTGCCCTGTTTCTATGGGGACAGCCGTCCCACCCGGGCTCTAGGGGAAAACCCACTGCACAGTAAAAACATGTTTATTAATAACATCAACAGTAACTACCCCAGAGTGAGGTATCTTCAGGGGGAAACTGCACCTCCTTGTAAGGGGTCTGCCCACCCCTTACATTCCTTCCCTCTTTAAGCCTAAGCCTCCCGGCAAGGCTCGAACCTGTAAAACACAATTTAGCAGCAAGGCAAACTTTGGATAAAAACTTTAAAACCTTCATAAACAAAGTCAACCACTGAGCGCCCAAGTTCTGGGCCCGGAGTCCCTCCTGGGAGCTCCCGGTCTTTGTAGGCAGTGTGCCCGGAGGCCTTAAGCAGGCACTCCCGGTCTTTGCTGGTCTTCTGCCCGGAGGCTTTCACAGCACTCCCGGTCTTTGTAGATAGGAGGACAAACAATAAAGTCTTCCTTAACATCACGGAGGGAGCCCCTGGCTCAGTCCAGCATCAGGCTCCTTCCGGGCTTGGTAACTTAAACATGGTTGCAAACTGTGGAACTTTTCCGGCTCCTTAACAACACCGGTCTTAAACACGAACATGTCCATCACCTCCGGTCGTTACGGGTCACTCGGGATGGTAAGCGCGCTGCCATTCGGCCCGTTGGGCCTGCACGTACTCCGACAGGGACTGTCCGGGCAACTGGTGCAGCCTCCGGAAGGGCTCGTAGTTGGCGGGTTGCTCCAACGTCTCGGGTGGGAGAGTTCAGCTAGCACCGGTCTTTGCTGCGACCGCCGCCGGTATTGGCATTCCTCCCACTCGATTTCCTGTTGCCACTGTGCGGCCTCTTGTGTAGTGGGCCGCTCCGGTCCTCCTGGCACAGCCAGTAGGTTAAGGGTGGGTCCTTCCGCAGCCGCAGTCTGCTTCGGGCGTCCTCTGCCCAGGCTAGTCGCTACTAGTGCGGCTACCGCAGCTTGCTGTCTTCCTGGAGTCTCTATCTTGCTCGGAGTCAGCGTTTCTGGTAATGGCGTCGGGGTCAGTGGAGATGCTGGAGGAAGTGGAGGCGGGCTTACTTTTCCCGCTCTTGGGTATACTCCACCCCCAGTCTCACACATCAGGTCGACCCCTACGCGGCGGTTCTTCTTTTTCTCTGGAACACCGCCCACTTCACATATCTTCCTTCGTGCCCTGGAGCGGGACCCCTTGCATATGATCCGGATCCTGCCGACTATGCCACATGTAACGGGGTGCCGGGGGCGCCTCTGGGCTTGTAGTCGTGGCCCCTTCTGTCAGGCTTACCCCTGGCTCCGCCATCACTATCGGGACGGGAAATGTCTTGGTGGGGCAGAGTGTGGTGGTGCAGGTGTTGTCCGGCGCACAGATACTCTTCAGGCATGGTTCAATGCAAATGACAAACATATTTTATTCTTCGCAAGTCTCCACACGTGGCAGTAACAAAACACAGTGCTATGGGGCTTCCTTTAGCTGAGGGAAAGCCTGCCCTAGCGTCCCCTCAAGTGGGTGACTTGCCTGACTACTCCTCTTCGCCCGGCTCCCACTTATGGCTACCCACAGCCCGGACCCACACCGGGACTGCTTCGCACTATGAGGTTCCGCCCGCTCCTTTTCTCTCCGGCTTCCCTGTTCTTCCAGCTCCCTTCTTTCTTTCTTTCTGCCCACTCAGCTCCACACTCTGCCCCTGGCTGTTTCTTCTCTCCCGTCCCGTACACAACTGACTTCAACACACACACACTTCTCTCTCTAAGCTGCCGGCTCCTCCTCTCTCCTGCCCTGTTTCTATGGGGACAGCCGTCCCACCCGGGCTCTAGGGGAAAACCCACTGCACAGTAAAAACATGTTTATTAATAACATCAACAGTAACTACCCCAGAGTGAGGTATCTTCAGGGGGAAACTGCACCTCCTTGTAAGGGGTCTGCCCACCCCTTACAATTGTATTACGATGTGTTTGCTGGATGCGATTTAACTTAGCTGTCTCTGCCATTGACCATTATTATTGGGATATTCTGTATACAGCTTGAAATTCATCCAATAAGAGAAGCAACTGTGTCGCCCTGGAGACCGGAGTACTCAGCACCGGATCGGGGGTCTATTTCTTGAGGGGATGTCACGGGTGGCTCGACCCGGGCTGTGGTCTCAGGCGATGCACAGTGCAATGGGGGGATATTTACAGGGGATAAATAAAAGTTTATAAGAGTTTTTCGTGACGCCACCCGGAATAAATGTGGCTATTTATGGCCACCGCTGCCAGTAGCTGGCCGGGGATGATGATGTGGGGCAGCTGAGGTGGAAAGCCCTTTCCGGGTAGGGCTGTGGGTCCCAGGCAGGTGAGGTAAAAGTCAATGGTGGTTATAGATAATGGTATTGTGAGGAGACTTTAGGGGCGCAGACACTTACTTGATCAGCAACAGGTTTTCTCAGCTTCGATGGTCCCAATCCTGGATATGTGGCAACTGTCCAAATGAGAGACTGAGGCGCAGGCAACGTTTAACCGGTTTACTTTAACAAAAACTGCATAACAACAAGTCCAGTCGCCGGAGTCTGTATCAGGAGGACTAAGTTACTCTGCCCTGCCGGGTCCTTGGCCTCCTTCTTTGCGCTGTCTGTGTGTGGCCCTGCTGCTGTGAGTGAACTGGCTGCTGGCCCAAACTGTCCCTCTCGGGTCCTAATTCAACAGGCAACTCGAGTCCATCCCTTTGCTTACCCCCTCTGGGAGTACCGCTGAACTCACTGGATGTTGCTGTGTCTGAGCCTGGTGAAGCTTGAATCGCCTTCACTTCTCCTGGTTGCTGTATTGTGTGAAACTAATGCAGCCACGGATCCGGTGTCCGTATTTGCGCCTTTTCAGGGGTAGATATTAATGGCTACCCGGTTCCTAAAATGTTCCTCTTCTCTGTCTCCTCCTCAGATCAATGGCTTGGGCCTGGAAATTGTCAGTCTCTCCTAAGTACCTCAGAGCAATTTCTCTGTGACTGCTCCTTTGAGCGTCCCAGCTCCAACTCCAAAAACTAAACTGTCAATTTTAGCTCAGATCAGAATATCTCTAGGGGAGTCTCTTGAGCTCCCCCTTCTGGCCAGAGGTGGTAGTGCGGTGTCTGCTCTAGTGCTTGTATTGAGTAACTAATGATGGTTTTATTGTGGCTAATACCCCTAGGGGTGCCACATTCCCCCTTAGTGAATAACAGTACTCCAGGACTGTGATACAATAAACAAATGATATAACAATTAATATTTACAGAGTCGTAAAAATAAAAAAATTACAAAAACCACTAAAAGGACAAAAATAGAGTTCTGTAAAAAGTCACTTCAAACAGCGTCCATTAATACAGTTCTATTCTTGAAGATATTGAAATAACTAACTATCCGCTAGAAAAGGCACTGCAATTAGCGTCTTGGAACTCGGTTCCATTTTTCCAACAGAGTCTAAAAGAAAGTCTAAAAGAAAGTTGAAAAAGATTAAAAAGCAAAAAGCAGTCTTTCTGGAGTTTTAGTCTATCGCCTCCGGGCTGGTAACTATTTACAAGTAGTTTTACCACAACCAGTCCTGTGGCATGGTTCATAGTTTATAATGAAGAAAAGTTCAAGAATATGTAAGTAGTTCATACAGGAAAGTCTCTGTAGGTACTGGGCTTAAACGTTGCAAACTAAGAACTAATGACTGAACTACATTTTTCTAAATTCTGTTAAATGTACTGCATAACATATACACAATTCACATTTCGACTTATTCACATTTGATAATCTGCATATTTTGCCGGTAGTTGACGTTGAGTACTACGCTGGGACCTACGTAAGGCTAGTGTACTAGGTGTACTTAGCGTGATGGTATGAGTGGATGTGTACCTACCGGGTGCTTCTGGTTCTGCTAAGGGTGATTCCACGTTTGTGGGGTTGGCAAGTCCACTGTGAACGGGATCACTATAACTAGGAATCTGTTCTTCCTGTCTTGGGACTTCTTGTGGTACAGGGTCAACTTCTGATTCTGTTTGTTTTGGGGCTTCTGGTTGTATGGACTCTGGTGTTAGTTCTGGTACTTGGTAAAAGGCCATCATTGGTACTACCACTGCACCATGGTACGTGGGCCAGGTTTTAGGAAAGTCTCCTAAGACTGTATGAATTTTTTCTTCCTCTTCCTTAACTGGTTGAACCTGTACGGGTTGGATTACTTCAGGTTCCGATTGGATAACTTCTGGCTCTTTCAAGGTTTCAGGACATAGTTTCAGATTGTCTCTTGACACTAGTACTGATGTTAGCCCTCCGTTTTTGCTGATAAGGCACATTTTAGGATTGTTCACTGTTGCTGGTAAAACTGTGTACGGGATGGTTTCCCACTGATTATCCAGTTTATTGGTGCGACGATTTCTCTTTAGTACTTGGTCACCAGGTTTTAACGGGGTTGCTAGAGCATGCTGATTATAAGTTCGTTCTTGTCTTTCTCTAGCTTGCTGGAGACTTCTTTCCACATACTCTTGTACTTGGCGATACTGCTGTTGACGTAGGGTATCCCAATTGGAATCTTGCACTTCTGCATCCGGTTTCAGAATTCCCATTTCTAGATCAATTGGTAGCTTACCGGGTCTTGCACGCATAAGGTAAGCTGGGGTGCAATTTGTAGAGCTTACTGGGACATTGTTATATAGGTCTACCAAGTCGGGCAATTTCTCTGGCCATTGATTTCTTTCTGACTCCGGCAAGGTCTTCAATAAGTCAATTACAATATGGTTCATCTTTTCGCATAAGCCATTTGTTTGAGGATGATATGCTGTTGTCCGGATCTTCTTGCAACCATACATATTGCAAAACTCTCTGAAGATCTCCGATTCAAAGGCTGTACTTTGGTCTGCAAGTACTTGCTCAGGGTAACCATGGGGTCTGCAAAAGTATGTTTGGAACGCCTTAGCTGCTGTTTTTGCTGTGAGATCTTTCACGGGTACCACCACTAAGAAGCGTGAGTAATGGTCCACGATGGTTAAGGCATAGACATAGCCAAACCGGCTTGGTGTCAACTTCACATGGTCTATGGCGACAAGCTCAAGTGGTTGCTTCGTGACTATGGGCTGGAGTGGTGCTCTTTGGTTTCGTTGATCTTTCCTTCTGAGGTTGCACGGGTCACAGTTTCTGCACCATTCTTCAATTGATCTTCTCATACCAACCCAGTAGAATCTTTCTCTCAAGAGTATTTCTAGTTTCTTCCATCCGAAATGACCGGCACCATTGTGGTAAGCTTCCAGGACCATCTTTACATCCTGTTTAGGCACTATTATTTGCCAGACTAATTCATGTGTCTTTGGATTAGTGTACCTTCTGCAGAGCTTCCCTTGATACAAGAACATTCTGCCTCTCTCTTTCCAGAGTTGATGTGTCTCTTCCGGGGCATTCTGGTTGGGAAATGCACCTTGTTCCGTCAGCAGTTCCTTTACCAACTTCACAGCCGGATTGCTGTCTTGCGTGTCAGCCCATCTGTGGTGTGCTAATGGGTTAAGAGTCGCTTGTTGTTGTTTCTGATAGGCACCTGACTGATACGGTCCTATCTTGGGACTATGGAAGGCCGGTAGTTCAATTTCTTCAAGCTCCTCCGGTTCCTCTTCCACATTTTCCAAGTGTGGCATCCGGGATAAGGCATCTGCATTTCCATTCTTGCGGCCTGCTCTATACTTGATCACAAAGTTGTAATTAGACCGCCGGGCTATCCATCGTTGTTCCAGCGCACCTAATTTTGCTGTATCGAGGTGGGTCAACGGGTTGTTATCAGTATAGATGGTGAATTCTGCAGCTGCCAGATAGTGTTTGAAACGCTCGGTTACAGCCCAGACTACTGCCAATAGTTCTAACTTGAAGGAGCTGTAATTTTCCGGATTTCTTTCAGTAGGCCGGAGCTTTCTGCTTGCAAAGGCAATGACTTTCTCCTTGCCGCCCTGCTTTTGTGACAGTACTGCTCCTAGTCCCACATTACTGGCATCTGTGTAGAGGATGAAGGGTTGATGGTAATTTGGGTATGCTAGAACCTCTTCTCCTGTCAGTGCCTTCTTTAGCTTCTCAAATGACTCTTCCCTCTCGTCACTCCACTGGAAAGAAGGATTCCGGGCTGAGGGCTTCCTTGACTGCCCTACCAGGATGTCTTGTATGGGTGCCGCTAACTTTGTGAACCCTTTTATGAATCTGCGATAGTAGCCCACCAGTCCCAGGAATTGCCTCACCTCTTTCACGCTGGTGGGTCTTGGCCAATCCCTTATCACGGTTACTTTCTCGGGATCCGGTGCTACTCCTTCTGAACTTACAACGTGTCCCAGGTACTGTACCTTTGGCTTAAGAAGGTGACATTTGGATGGCTTGATCTTCATGCCATATTTGGACAAGGCTTCAAATGCTTCTGCCAAGTCTTGTAGGTGTTGCTCATAAGTCTTGGAGTAGACTATTACATCATCTAGGTACAGGAGGACGGTTTCAAAATTCTTGTGTCCTAGACAGCACTCCATCAGTCGCTGGAAGGTACCGGGTGCATTGCAGAGTCCGAACGGCATACAATTAAATTCACAGAGACCCATCGGTGTGGTGAATGCTGTTTTTTCCTTGTCTCTCTCTGCCACAGGGACCTGCCAATACCCACTCGTTAAGTCTAAGGTGGAAAAATAGTTAGCAGTTCTTAATGCGGCTAATGATTCCTCTATTCTAGGTAGGGGGTACGCGTCTTTATGGGTAATGTGATTAATCTGCCGGTAGTCTACGCACATTCTCATGGTTCCATCTTTCTTTTTAACCATCACTAGAGGGGCCGCCCAGGGGCTACAGCTGTCTCTTATTAACCCGGCTTGTTTCATATCCCTCAGCATATCTTTTGCACATTGGTAGTGAGCGGGCGGTACGGGTCTATATCTCTCTTTTATTGGTGGGTGGTTACCGGTGGGTATTGTGTGTTCTACCCCTTTGATCTGTCCAAAATCTAGCGGGTGTTTACTGAAGACTTGTTCATATTCTCTCACTAGCCTGTACACCCCTTGTTTTTGATGGGTAGGTGTTAAATCTGTTCCTACGTGCAACTGTTGACACCAATCCTCCAATTCTCCATGTGAACCATTGTCGTCCGCCTGGCATGACGGATCCAAGGGCTCAATGGCTGTGATAGCATTGTTGTCAACGGTATATAGTTTTGCCATAGTAGCATACCTTGGTAAAGTGACCTCTTCTTCTCCACAATTTAAAAGACGTATTGGCACCCTTCCCCGGTGTACCTCGACTACTCCCCTGGCTGTCAGTATAGTGGGCCTACTATCAGTGTACACGGGTTCTACCAAAGCCTGATAATCTCGCCCTTTTATGCCTATTGCGGCTCTGCACCATACCAACATTTCGGTTTTAGGCGGAATTACAATAGGGGTTGGATCACTTACCCTCACACTGCCAATTTCTCCACCTGCAACTTCTACCTGTTGCTTTAACACCAAAGCTTTTATCTCTCTCTGTAGAATTCTTTGCTGGTCACATCTGGCAGTCTTGGCGAGTTGCTGTAAGACAGTAAGGACCTCGGAAAAAACAATTTTCCATTACATTCATTCCTATCAATACGGTTGGTTTACGATCTCGCCGGTCAACATCAACAACAATAATACCTTGCTTCTGTAATTCTACTCTACCAATCTTGACAGTCATTTCCCTAAAACCTACTTGCGGTACTATCTCACCATTACTAGCCCATATACTCAATGCAATGTTAGATGGTCCTTTATCAATGTCTGTATCAGCCCAGTACCTCTTATAAAGGATATGCGGAATTGATGATATCTGGGAACCGGTGTCCAGCAGGGCGTTGAGGGGAATACCGTCCAGTACGATAGGGATAACGGGACGCCCTCCTATGTACTTGTCGTGCCAGGGTGTTGGACCTTGAAAGTTCATTCCTGAGAAGCGGCCCGCCTTCCCAGGAGATCCTTGTTTAAAGCACATTCCCGGGCAAAGTGACCTGGCTCCTTGCAACGACGGCAAATGGGCTGTCCATCCGGCTGGAAGCGGTCGCTGGGTTGTCCTCTCCATGCTGAGTATCTCCTGGGCCTCATCCATGGAACGTCCTCTTTGCTGGTCGCCAACTCGATCTTGGGTGCAGTCTGGGATCCACGCAACTCCTGAATGATTTTAGCCATTGAAGCAACAGTGTCTGTCAGGGCAGCAAGCTTTTGATGGAGAGCCTCATTGGTGTTAGGCTCCAGAGATTTAGCAATAGCCCCTGACATGGCTGAGGTCACTGCCACTCCCTTCTGCTGAGGTGCCTCTGCAATATTTTGAGACAAATCCAGATCCCGGGGCGCCTCTGCCTGCTGGAGACGAATGGCACTTTCCTTTAATTGAGCAAATGTCAGTTCGGGATCCTTAAAGGCCAGCATGCTTAAATGCCCCCTGTGAGAAGGGGTTAAGAGTCCCTCAATAAATTGATCTTTCAATAACTTATCTGCTCCGGTGGTAAAAACAGGTTCTGCTAATGTAAGTGCTTTCAGCGCCTCCTGTAGATTTAAAGCAAAGTCTCTCACGCTCTCATTGGATTTCTGTTTACAATTAAAGAATCTTGTTTTAGCCTTACTGCCGGCAGTGATTTCAAAAGCTGCTTTCAATCCGGCTATTATATGTTTAACAGTGTCTTTTGCATCTACTGGCCAGGCTGTGACTTCCCGCAGGGCACTGCCAGCTAATTGTCCTATAAGATGACCAACACGCTGACTCTCTGTCAGCGCAGGGTACATGTTGAAGTAGGCTTGCAGCTTCTCATTAAAGTTATCAAGAGTATTTGGCTTACCTTCATAGTGTGGTAGCCACGGGGCACCTGGTGTATAGGGCATCAGAAATGGCATAATGGGCGCTGCTCCTTGTGCCGCTGGGCTGCCAGACGCTCTATTCATATTTTGTCCTTCTGCTGCGGTCGCATCACCTGGTGCATCAGCATCTCCGTGTTGTGACATGTTGCGCCCCCTTAGTTAATCTGGACCCTTCTGGTCCTCTGCTTCTGTCGGGATGGCGCACAATAGTTCCATGGTGCAGCAGGATTTATTTATTTATTTAATTATTTTAGTCAGAGCTCAGGCTGTGGTGCTGTTCAAATAACACAGTCTCGCGTCCTGGCAGTTATGAGGTGATTACCTCAGAGGATGGCGGCCATTTTGTCCCCATGTCTTTCAATGGGAAAAAGTCAATTTCAATGGTTTTCAATGGGGAAAATAAATTTTCTTCAATAAAGTCAATTTTTGATGTTTTTCACACAGTTTTTTTTTTTTGCTAATTTTACAGGAAATCACAGCACACAATACCCAGTTTAGCTGGGCACGGTAAATCCTGTTCGTGACGCCAATTTGTGTCGCCCTGGAGACCGGGGTACCCAGCACCGGATCGGGGGTCTATTTCTTGAGGGGATGTCACGGGTGGCTCGACCCGGGCTGTGGTCTCAGGCGATGCACAGTGCAATGGGGGGATATTTACAGGGGATAAATAAAAGTTTATAAGAGTTTTTCGTGACGCCACCCGGAATAAATGTGGCTATTTATGGCCACCGCTGCCAGTAGCTGGCCGGGGATGATGATGTGGGGCAGCTGAGGTGGAAAGCCCTTTCCGGGTAGGGCTGTGGGTCCCAGGCAGGTGAGGTAAAAGTCAATGGTGGTTATAGATAATGGTATTGTGAGGAGACTTTAGGGGCGCAGACACTTACTTGATCAGCAACAGGTTTTCTCAGCTTCGATGGTCCCAATCCTGGATATGTGGCAACTGTCCAAATGAGAGACTGAGGCGCAGGCAACGTTTAACCGGTTTACTTTAACAAAAACTGCATAACAACAAGTCCAGTCGCCGGAGTCTGTATCAGGAGGACTAAGTTACTCTGCCCTGCCGGGTCCTTGGCCTCCTTCTTTGCGCTGTCTGTGTGTGGCCCTGCTGCTGTGAGTGAACTGGCTGCTGGCCCAAACTGTCCCTCTCGGGTCCTAATTCAACAGGCAACTCGAGTCCATCCCTTTGCTTACCCCCTCTGGGAGTACCGCTGAACTCACTGGATGTTGCTGTGTCTGAGCCTGGTGAAGCTTGAATCGCCTTCACTTCTCCTGGTTGCTGTATTGTGTGAAACTAATGTGTCGCGGGCGGGGAGGAGGGTGTCAGCACACCGCGCTCACCCCTTCTGCTCGGGTCCGGCAGCTGCTCACTGGTGGCTCGAGCCGTGGGCCGGATCCCGGGGTTTCTCGAGCGACACTCCTCGCCCGTGAGTGAAAGGGGGTGTTTGTTGGGTGTGGGGATTGTTATAGTTCGTGACGCCACCCACGGTTGTGGTGATTGCACCACCGCTGCTCAGTATGGGGGTCCCGGGGATGGTGATGCGGAGCAGCCAGGTGTTGTGTTGCCCCTCCGTGGGTAGGGGTTGGTGATCCCGGGGCCCAGTGAAGAGATGTAAAGTGTAGGGCCCGGTGGGCGCAGGGACGCGGGGGCAGCGCTGTGCCTTGCGGCACTGTGGTACTCACTCAGCCTGAGACACGGACACAGTTTGTACGGTAAACCAAACGGCTGGTAGGACGGTCCCACAGACGGCTGCACCTGCACTCCCGGTAGGTGACGGTGACGTCTCTCTTCCTTGCACCTGTGTTGTCTGATGGTAGCGGTGGATTCCCTCCGGTTACCCGCTCCCCGACTGCAATCTGGGCCGGAGGAGCTCTACACTTTGCCCGCAGGCGCTGGCCCTGGGGAAACTGGTGCCCTGGCGGTGGCGGTGTCTCCCCTGTAATGGTTGGGCTGTTGCCGTCAATCGGGACTTGGTTGTTGGGGGATCTACGTCCCCGTCACTGACGGATTCGGCAAATTTGGCGACTCCTAGCCTTGCCGGGGTCCGAGAGGCCCCTGCCCTGGTGCTGACTGTCCTTCGGAACACTGCTCCAGACCACCGGGCACACAGCCAACGGGGTCCTTCCAGGAACTTCCAAACGGTCCCCCTCCAGACAGTCACCGCCGTCGCTGACCTTGCTGTTCTGGCCCTCCACAAAGCTGGACCCTTCAGGCTTTCTTTCCTTCTGTCACTTTCTTACTTTCACTTCTTTCACTTAGTTGTTTACTCTTGCCCTGTCTGGGCTAATCTTCACTCCTTCCACTTCCTCCTCCCTGACAGAACTGCCTGGTTACTTCCTGCCTCCAGAGCTGTGAGCTCCTAGGTGGGCGGAGCCAACCGCCTGGCCCAGCCCCTGGTGTGCATCAACAGACTCCTGGAGGAAGGCAACAAGGATTTCTGGTTAGCATGGTGTGCCTACCTGGAGTGTGGGGTGTGGTGGTGTTGTGACCTGTGACCCCTGGCTTGCCCAGGGCGACACATTCCCCCTTAGCAAAATGCAGACCGTCCGCGGGCTGCCGTCCTACACCGGTTTTATTTTTCTGTAAAAAGGGGATAACAGGGTTAAGCAAAACATAAATACATTTTTAATCAAAACTCTTCCCAAGACGGGAGGCACATTTTACTTAAACGTTGCAACGGTTTACGGTCACGGTTTCCGCTCTCTCCCACCCAAGCAACCTGGCCCTGATGCTGCCCCTAAAGCCCAGGCAGCACCCCTTGACCCACAGTCCAGCACAAGTCACCCGAGCGGGATCTGTCCTTCCCTCCAGAGGGTAGCCACCGGTTCCTTTGGTGGCTGGGCCCCAGCCTGCTCTGCTCAGGGCCCTCCCTCCAACCTGCCTCTCCGGAGGCGGCATTGCGGAAACGGTAACGGTAACCAACATATTTACAAGCCACTTAACGTTTGTGGTGCCCTGCAAGTTCACGGGCTTGTCCATGGATAGTTCCCATGCATTTTAAACGGTCCCCACGGGGACAACGGTGCCGGCTCCAGCCGGTTGCAAATCACGAGCAAATCAGGTAACTGTTCGGTATAATCATTTTCTTATCATTTTTCAAACAAACACACTGACTTCTGGTCCCAACGGGGACAACTTTTAGGCGGAGGACCGCCGGCTTAGCAGTCCATCCTCAATCGCGGGGCTCTAGTGCCACCTTCACATGGTGCACCGCCGTGGACCCCGATGGTAGCTAGCTGCGGGTCATCTTCCTCCATATTCATGCGGGCATGCACATCCGCTCTACACCCCTCTCGGGCATCGATCTCCCTGCGCAGCTGCTGTTGCCGTCGCTCCCAGCCGGGAGCACTTTCTTTTTGCTCCGGTTCAGTGTGTGCGAGGGACGGACCCAGCCAGAGTCCCTCCGTGTCGGCTACGACCGGCACCTCCAGTAACGAGGGACCCCGCTGTGACATGGCCTGCTCTGCCTCCTGGCAGCTACATCCCCGCCGTGCCTCCGGTGCATCTTTGCTGACGGGCTCAGCCTTTGGCTTCTTCCATAGAAGCGGTTAAGGGTGGTCATGAGCTTCTGCTGCAGGTCGGTCCGCCGGGGCGGATTGGCAGGGTACCGCTACCGGTGGTGGTGGTAGCGGGCCTAGTGGCGGGGCAGCAGCAGCTAACGCGGGTAGCGGGAGAGGCAGCAGGGTGAACGGGTGTAGGCCGGGCCCCTCAGCCACAGCGGCCGATCCCTCGGGAATACAGGGACGTGGGTCTCTTACCCGTTCCTCCAAATCTTCCTCCACCTCACATCTCCGCGTAGCAGCCACCACTTCCACCATGTCGGCCTCCCACTCCTCCAGGAGGAGCTGCATGCGGACCTGCAGACGGCTGCTTAGCTGGGCGGTCCGGACTTCCACCCACGCCGCCATGCCGGGCGCGGGGACCACGGTGTTGTTGGTCGGACTCAGCATCTTTAGCAGCAGCCTCTTCCAGGAACCAATAAATGGCCGCAGGGTCCTGGCGTCCCCGCTTCCACAGCCGCGCTCACATGCGGCCAGCCGTCATCGCGTCCCCCTTAGCTCTTTCCGGCCCCTCCTCTCTCGGGGCGGGGTTTTGGCCTTCGCGCCTCTACTGCTCGAGAAGACGCTCGAGCGGGAACTTTTCGCGCCAAAGATGGCGGCTTCTGAAATTTTTCTGCCGGATACCTCCGGCGGTAACAAGGCGCACCTCTACCAGACGGCAGAGCGGTAAGATCCTGTTCGTGACGCCAAGTTGTCGCGGGCGGGGAGGAGGGTGTCAGCACACCGCGCTCACCCCTTCTGCTCGGGTCCGGCAGCTGCTCACTGGTGACTCGAGCCGTGGGCCGGATCCCGGGGTTTCTCGAGCGACACTCCTCGCCCGTGAGTGAAAGGGGGTGTTTGTTGAGTGTGGGGATTGTTATAGTTCGTGATGCCACCCACGGTTGTGGTGATTGCACCACCGCTGCTCAGTATGGGGGTCCCGGGGATGGTGATGCGGAGCAGCCAGGTGTTGTGTTGCCCCTCCGTGGGTAGGGGTTGGTGATCCCGGGGCCCAGTGAAGAGATGTAAAGTGTAGGGCCCGGTGGGCGCAGGGACGCGGGGGCAGCGCTGTGCCTTGCGGCACTGTGGTACTCACTCAGCCTGAGACACGGACACAGTTTGTACGGTAAACCAAACGGCTGGTAGGACGGTCCCACAGACGGCTGCACCTGCACTCCCGGTAGGTGACGGTGACGTCTCTCTTCCTTGCACCTGTGTTGTCTGATGGTAGCGGTGGATTCCCTCCGGTTACCCGCTCCCCGACTGCAATCTGGGCCGGAGGAGCTCTACACTTTGCCCGCAGGCGCTGGCCCTGGGGAAACTGGTGCCCTGGCGGTGGCGGTGTCTCCCCTGTAATGGTTGGGCTGTTGCCGTCAATCGGGACTTGGTTGTTGGGGGATCTATGTCCCCGTCACTGACGGATTCGGCAAATTTGGCGACTCCTAGCCTTGCCGGGGTCCGAGAGGCCCCTGCCCTGGTGCTGACTGTCCTTCGGAACACTGCTCCAGACCACCGGGCACACAGCCAACGGGGTCCTTCCAGGAACTTCCAAACGGTCCCCCTCCAGACAGTCACCGCCGTCGCTGACCTTGCTGTTCTGGCCCTCCACAAAGCTGGACCCTTCAGGCTTTCTTTCCTTCTGTCACTTTCTTACTTTCACTTCTTTCACTTAGTTGTTTACTCTTGCCCTGTCTGGGCTAATCTTCACTCCTTCCACTTCCTCCTCCCTGACAGAACTGCCTGGTTACTTCCTGCCTCCAGAGCTGTGAGCTCCTAGGTGGGCGGAGCCAACCGCCTGGCCCACCCCCTGGTGTGCATCAACAGACTCCTGGAGGAAGGCAACAAGGATTTCTGGTTAGCATGGTGTGCCTACCTGGAGTGTGGGGTGTGGTGGTGTTGTGACCTGTGACCCCTGGCTTGCCCAGGGCGACACATTTGCAGCCACGGATCCGGTGTCCGTATTTGCGCCTTTTCAGGGGTAGATATTAATGGCTACCCGGTTCCTAAAATGTTCCTCTTCTCTGTCTCCTCCTCAGACCAATGGCTTGGGCCTGGAAATTGTCAGTCTCTCCTAAGTACCTCAGAGCAATTTCTCTGTGACTGCTCCTTTGAGCGTCCCAGCTCCAACTCCAAAAACTAAACTGTCAATTTTACCTCAGATCAGAATATCTCTAGGGGAGTCTCTTGAGCTCCCCCTTCTGGCCAGAGGTGGTAGTGCGGTGTCTGCTCTAGTGCTTGTATTGAGTAACTAATGATGGTTTTATTGTGGCTAATACCCCTAGGGGTGCCACACAACCTTGTACAACCAATCTGATAAGGGCACAGTATATCCTAAGGGAAGGCTATGGCTATAAAAGAGGACTTCTTGGAATTACCAGGGTTGATGGATGTTGCATGATCCAGTCTAAGCTCTAAAGGCCCCGTCACACTAAGCAACATCGCTAGCAACATCGCTGCTAACGAACAACTTTTGTGACGTAGCAGCGATGTTGCTAGCGATGTTGCTGTTGGTGACATCCAGCAACAACCTGGCCCCTGCTGTGAGGTCGTTGGTTGTTGCTGAATGTCCTGGGTCATTTTTTAGTTGTTGCTGTCCCACTGTGAAGCACAGATCGCTGTGTGTGACAGCGAGACAGCAACAACTAAATGTGCAGGCAGCAGGAGCCGGCTTCTGCGGACACTGGTAACCACAGTAAACATCGGGTAACCAAGAAGCCCTGTCCTTGGTTACCCGATATTTACCTTCGTTACCAGCCTCCGCCGCTCTCACTGTCAGTGCCGGCTCCTGCTCCTTGCACGTGTAGCTGCAGGACACATCGGGTTAATTAACCCGATGTGTGCTGTAGCTAGGAGAGCAGGGAGCCAGCGCTAAGCGGTGTGCGCTGCTCCCTGCTCTGTGCACATGTAGCTGCAGCACACATCGGGTAATTAACCCGATGTGTGCTGTAACTAGGAGAGCAGGGAGCCAGCGCTAAGCGGTGTGCGCTGCTCCCTGCACGTGTAGCTGTGTGCCCTGGTAACCAAGGTAAATATCGGGTTGGTTACCTGATATTTACCTTAGTTACCAAGCGCAGCATCTTCCTGTGCTCACCAGCAACTCGTGTAGCGACGCTCCAGGGATCTCTGCCAGGGCAGGTTGCTGGTGGGATCGCTGGAGCGTCGCAGTGTGACATCTCACCAGCAACCTCCTAGCAACTTACCAGCGATCCCTATCGTTGTTGGGATCGCTGGTAAGTTGTTTAGTGTGACTGGACCTTTAGGAGCTGGCTAGGGGATCAGAACCAGGATGCCTTGTAGACTCTGTTTAGGGACTTTGGCTCCAACTAGAGGATCACTTGGCTACATGGCTTCAATCTAGGGACTCCGAGTCCGATTGGAAACCATAAGCGCAGTCTAGGGATTTTGACTCCGGCTGCCAGGATTATATCATATCATCATACCAGAGACTACTTAAGGAAGAAACCCAGGTTGGGACAATTTGGTCACCTGGCTACAGACTTTGCAGACGTCAGCCAGCTTCCTAAATCTGGCATTATTCCATTCTCGGTGGGTGCCCGCCGAAAGCGGGGTGCTGCTGGATTGAAGTAAGTAGCCCTGGAAGCTCTGAGGCATGGACATTTTAATCCCTGGTGAGCCTGCGGAAGGGTGAGACTCTGTTGCCTGTTACATTTGCGTGGTTTGCTGGTTATGCGCTATGTGCCGTTAATTGTTTCTGGATACAATAAAGTCTTAATATTGTTATTCCCTCACCCTGAGTTGTCTGAGTAATGTTCCGCCCACGGTTAAGGAGGTCGGGCGTTCAGTTGGGATGACCCCTGGCCATGCTGTCTTTCTAAAGGTGGCCGGGCCAGCGGACGAGAGCACCTACTGACCCCCGTGTCTCTACAAACCCCTTTAAGAATAATTTTACAAATGTCAGATGTAGCCTAAACCTAAATGTGATATCATTGTGCATTACTCTTGCAATATTATTTTATATTGCATTGTATTATATGACATCCGGTAATAATCTTCAGTATTTTGAAAAGAGACCGGAATGCCCTGGGTCCACTACTGCTGTTATCTCAACAGGACTGACACTTGATCAGCGCCAACATTTTGACTAAGCAAGAAAACCATAAGCAATATGAAAGACATAATCGCAGGCTCAGGTTTAAAAACAGAGATGTAGCGCCAGACCTGCCATGATGAGAAAAAAAAGACAGCTAGTATTACAAGCCCATGGGTATTACAAAATCTATATATATTTATTTTACTCACTTATTTAGCATCATTATTTCCACAGCACTTTAGAGACATGATCATTACTGTCCCCACTGGGCCTCATACTTTAAATTCCCTTAAATTTCCCATCAGGATGTCTTTGGAGTGTGGGTGGAAACAGGAGGAAAGCCAGACTAAGACAGGGAGAACATACAAACTCCTTGTAGATGTACTTGGTGGGATTTGAACCCAGGACCCCAGCACTACAGTGCTAATGTCATTTTGTGTGTTGATTTTTTACTTTTCTCTTTGGGTTATTTTATGTACTTATTACTGTGGATTTTTTGTTTCATTTTGTACTGGGGTTTTTTTGTGTTTTTTAATTGTTTTGAATGTATTTTTGTGTCATTTGGGGTGTTTATTCTTTGAAATTATTTTTGGTGTTTTCATTTTTGTGCGTTTTCTGTCATATTGTGCTACTTTTTGGGCATTTTGTGTTTTTAATGGTTTTTCTTTACTTATTTGTGTTATTTTGTGGAAAATACAAGCAAAACAATTAAAAACACATCCGCAAAGTAAGTATCACAAAATTAAATGAAAGACACAAAAAAATAAAGCTTTTACTTTTCAAATCGTCATCTGTGTATCACAGAAGAAAAGACTCCTAGGGAACGGTATTTGACAAGTTCCAGTAAAGATGTTTTATCTTTTTAACATTGATTCTGGTCTCGTTTAGTCAATAACCATTTCAAGGTTCCCCATGCCATCTACCGATATGTGGCCTAAAAGGTGTAAAAATCAAACCCCATCGCACATGCACACTCAGGGGTCCCATAACCAGATGCTTTTGGGACCACAAAGCAAACCTCACCACGAATGGTCCCTTACACCTTCAAATCAGAGGCATGTGCAGACAAATAATGCCACATGGACCTTTATGTGTGTTGAATATGGCTCTGTACAACTCAGTGTCTGATCACGAAGAACAATAATGCCATAATAATGCCAGAATGGTTTTTAAAAGGGACAAATGCAAAGTCCTACATCTAAGTAAAAGAAATGTAAATAACATATAGAGTATGGGAGGAAAAGAACTAGGTGATAGCATTGAGGAAAAGGTCTTGGGCATCATAGTGGATCCCAGATTCAGTATGAGCCAACAATGCGGAGCTGTAGCTAAAAAGGCTAACAAAATTCTGTGATGTATCAAGACAAGCATTGAATCTAGATCAAGAGAGGTGATTATTTCCCTATACTCTGCCCTGGTCAGACCACACCTGGAATACTGTGTACAGTCCTGGGCGCCGCAATTCAAGAAAGACATCGATATATTGAGGCAAGTCCAGATAAGAGCAACCAAGATGTTAGAAGGTCTGCAAACCATGTGATATGAAGAACAGCTAAAAGAACTAGGGATGTTTAGTTTGAAAAAGAGGGCTGGGAGGAGACTTAATAGCGGTCTACAAATATCAGAAAGGTAGTCACAGTGCAGAGGGAACCACCCAATTTTCATTTGCACAAGGAAGTACAAGAAGCAATGGGATGAAACTTAAAGGAAGGAGATTCAGATTAGACATTAGGAAAAACTTTCTGACAGTGAGGGCAGTCAGAGAGTGGAACAGGCTACCACGGGAGATGGTGAGCTCTCCATCAATGGAAATCTTCAAGTGGAAGCTGGATAAACATATAGCTGGGATGATTTAGGAAAGCCTACACTGGTAGGGGGTTGGACCTGATGGCCCTTGAGGTCCCTTCCAACTCTACCATTCTATGAAAATTTTAACATAACTTGTGGGAGTCTTCATGCTGACGTCGAGCCTGTGCATTTGCTTTAACAACTTTACAGTGTTACATTTTTATGTCATTAAGCCATTATAGAGGATTTGTGTACTTCTCAGATAAAAAGGCACAGCAGCTAAACAAGATACAACACAATTGTGAACTTTGAAGAATAGTCCAATTTTCTACAGTCATAGGTGTAATGTCAACCTCAGTTGAAAATATTATTAAAAATCTCTAGCGTTTTCGACACTGAAATCTGTGTAAAGAGTGTTCATTTTACAAGCTGTATGGGTGAGTTTTATTTCTCTATTATGCATTTTTATGTTTGAAGAACCTGTTATATGAAAATTACCCGTATTCTACTGTCTATCTTGTAAAGTTCGATGTAGCTTGGAAAAGCTATATAAATGCAAATACACATACATAAATACATATATAATAGGATAGGAGTCAGACTGGTGATAAGTTATGTTTGTACAATCTTTTTTCAAATCTTTCTGTATTTAACTCCTTTACAACTTCTACAATGGGAAAAAGCCTGAACATTTTGTTCTTGGTTTCATGCAGCCATTATGTTTTTGAGACTTTGCTGTAGGTAAAATAACTGCAGCTCTTGAACAAATATTTCCTGTGGCGAATCTTACAACAACATTGATAATGGTAGAATCCTAATCAACCTACTGAATTGAGTTACCCTATGTCATTCTATAGATTTTGCAATGAAGGTCTTGTGAAATGCTCCACCAGGGCCTTGGGGCACTCAGAACCGGGCCACTGTTCTGTTTGGGAAGATGTCACGGCGACAGGGCCCGACTCCATGACTCTGGAGGTGTCGTTTAAATGACTTGCAGTGGGGGATATATATACATGATATATATCGTGACGCCATCTGTGGTCTTCGACCAGGTATCGCCGACGCTGCTTGACGGGACCGCTGGGGCAGATGGTAATACAACTGAGATGGTACAGATCCCCACAGGTGGAGCTGGGACCCCAGGGCAGCCGTAGGCAATTGTTTTAGCCAGTGGGATGTTGGAATAGTGCGGGGCTGGCGGTGCAGTTAATGAGTCCAGGATACAGTGAGCTACAGTCACAAGTTCTTTACCTATAGTTGTCAGTTCCAGGTTATCACGGCCGGTCAAATATTGCTCTTGGTGTGCTGAGTCCTGCTGTGATGGAATCCAGTCGATTTCCAGGTTATTCAGAGGCACAAGACCGGTGTACCTTTCTGTGTACCTTTCCTGGTCGTCTTCCTACACTGGCTTCACCCTCCTTCCCTGTGTCTCACACCTAGTGCCCCTCAGCCGGTGTCCACGGACCCTGTTATGGGTGGCTTGTTTGTCCTATCCCTTGGCCCTCTGTTGTCATCTTTTCTGTGGATTTGCTTGTGGTTGTGGCTTTGGCACGTGAAGTTATCTCCGCCTCCGGTTTTGCTAGCTGAGCCTTGTAGTTCTCAACTAGTCTAAGAGCCGGACCCCTTTGCGGCCAAGTCCCTCCATACCGATATGTCGACTGTGGATGTAAGCCCATGGATAGATCTCTCACTTCCCGTGACTCTAGGAACCCTTCTTCCTTTTCTTTCTTTCTTGTGCTAGGACAAGCTCGCCGGCTCCTGTCCTCAGGACCTCTCCCCTCCGCTTCCTCCTTCATTCTCTCCTTGCACTGTTGTCTTTACTTTCACTTTCTGCAATCCGTTCTAAGTGTCCACCCACTAACTAACCCCACCTCCAGTCTGACTCCGGGACTGTCATCTCCCTAAGGTGCAACTCACCCTAACTACAGTCTGATGGAATGTAGCTGTGACGCCCTGGCCTATCAGGTCATCATAGGGTATTGTACAATCTGCCCTTCTGTGTAATATCCACCTCCTCCTTGGTTATGGGTCCACAACTAATGGTGTTGCTAACAGCAGTCAATCAAAGTTCTAGGTACACTCTGCACCACACCCACCAGACACACCAGTGGACGGCCTGAGTGTAATAGGGTCGCCCACTTGGGGGATTGGTTCAGGGAAGGTCAGGACGGAGTGTCAGTCAGTGGAGAGAAGTAGTTTGGAGGTGAAGGAGAGAGGAGGTCAGGAGCAGGGCTCCTTGGAAGCAACTAGGTGGTAGACGGTGGTCTGGGCCTAGTAGGAGGTGGACCCCCGGTTGCAGGGGTTCATGGTAAGGGGCACGGAACTGTCGAGGACGACAGCCGGCGCCTTGCACCATCACCGGGCTGGGACCAGGACACGACGGGGTAAGTGGACCCTAGGTCAGGGAGTAGCTTTAGGCAACCTGACAATTGACCCGACGAGAATGGAGCCTTCAAGATCCATTCTCCACCTGCTCCAAAATCGGGGTACTAACGCAATGAGGGGGATAGGACTTTCCACAAATTCGGTCCAGGAAATAACAAGCGTGAACCCTAAGAGCAAGCTCCCACAGTTAGCCATACTGGGGAGCGGGGCCCGGCTAGTTCCACACTACCGGGACCAACAGAGAAGTAACTTAGTGCCAGGAGGCAGGTCACGGATCACCAGGAACACCATCGGAGACGGGACACAAACTAGCTCCCCTCAGCAGCAGCGGTGTCCAGAACTTTGGTTTATCCAGTTATCGGTGTCAGATTTATGGACTGAGTGAGTACGAAAGTGGCCCATGCGCTCCCCACGGCATCCCCCCAACGCCATCACCGAGTCCTAGGGCTTCCCCCCTACCCGTGGAGGGTCCTAACACCTGGCTGCCCCATTCTATCGCCCCGGGTACTCCCAACTGCAGTGGTGGTAGTTCCCAAATTACCACTAACCACGGGTAGCGTCACGAACTCTAACACATCCCCTGTAAATAACCCCCTTCGTTTGAGGAGCCGCATGACCCCCGGGTCCGGACCCCCTCGAGCCACCACGGATCCGGATCTGAGCAGCCCAGCTGCTGACGTGGGGGCAGCACATAGCTATACTAAAGCGGGCTTTACACGCTGCGACATCGCTAGCATTGGCTAGTGATGTCGAGCGCAATAGCACCCGCCCCGTTGTACGTGCGATATTGTGTGATCACTGCCATAGCAAACATTATCGCTACGGCAGCGTCACACGCACATACCTGCTCTGCGACGTCGCTCTAGCCGGCGAACCGCCTCCTTTCTAAGGTCGCAGTTCGTGCGGCGTCACTGCGACGTCACATGGCAGTCGTCCAATAGAAGTGGAGGGGCGGAGATGAGCGGGACATAACATCCCGCCAACCTCCTTCCTTCCGCATTGCCGGTGGAGGCAGGTAAGGAGATGTTCGTCACTCCTGCGGTGTCACACATAGCGATGTGTGCTGCCGCAGGAACGACGAACAACATGGCTAATAAACAGAAAACGATTTTTTGTTTCAGGACGACCTCTCCGCGGCAAACGATTTTGACCGCTTTTGCGATCGTTTAAGGTCGCTCATAAGTGTCACACACTGCGATATCGTTAATGACGCCAGATGTGCATCACAAACACCGTGACCCCGACGATAATTCATTAACGATATTGTAACGTGTAAAGCCCGCTTAAGGCCTCCGTCACACATCCGTGCCTCCGGTACGAGTTTGGCATTTTTTACATGTACCGGAGACCCGTACACATGTGGGCCAAGGTAATCCTAATGTTTTGGACACACGTAAGTATTTAGGAACGAAACGTGTGTCCATTCCGTACTTACGTGTGTCCGTGTGTTCCATACGCTGACATGTCTGTTTTTCTCCGGCAGCACGGGTGTCACACGGCCTGCACCCGTACCACACAGATGTAGTGTGGATGCGGTCCCGTGTGACACGCGCCGGAGAAACACACGTGTCAGGTTAAAAATGAAAAAAAAAACACACACTCACCTCCAAGAGCCCTGCAGTCTCTGCCGCGGCTGTCACCTGCATCCGTCCCCCAGTGAATTTGAACAACGCATCTTCTTCACTGGGGGCCGGAAGCAGCATCAGCAGGGCGTGGCCTGTGCCGGACACTGTCATTCAGCACCACAGACAGCTCCAGAAGAAACAGGTAAGGCGGGGTTTCCGTTCTCCATGTGTTATTACGTGTAACACACGGAGAACACGTACGTGCCACTAACACGGCACACGGGGAGCAAACCATCCGTTTAACTTGTACGTGAAATAACGTTTCGTTTTTTTCACATGCATGTGACAGAGGCCTAAGAGTGTGTGTGTAACATGGTCTATGTGCTCCTTCTTACCAGGGATGAAGCTCCACACCTCTGACTGAGGTGTAGTACCTCTGTGGCGACTGGACCCTCAGGGGCGCCACACTTGTATTCTGCTTTTTCTTCTATTGCCGTAAGACAATTCATTAAGCAGGGGCATAACTAGGTGGGACATGTGGCTCTGGTGTCTTTGAGGGATGGCAACAAGTACAGATACAATGATAGAGCAGTAAACTGAATCTATGACTGTTTTAAAAAAACTATGCTTTAAGTTTTACTCACATCTGCGTGTGAAATATGGCTCCGTTGTTGCTTCTGAACCTTCTTGGAATGACATGTGAGTGTCATTCCATATCTGCGTTTTCCCCCCTCTTCTAGTCTCTGTGTAACATCCGTATGACGTCCGTATGATGTCTGTGTCATTCGTGTCACCTCCGTGTGATATCCGACTGACATGTCACATTCATTTTTCACATGATCTTTTTCACTGTCAAAAGCTAGACAGATAGATAGCTGGATAGATGAATGGAAAGATAATAGATAGATAGGTAGATTTCAAACAATATACAAGTGCATCTCAATAAATTAAAATATCATCAAAAAGTTAATATTTTTCATTAATTCAATACAAAAAGGGAAACATATTATATAAAGTCATTACAAACAGAGTGATCTAGTTCAAGTGTATATTTCTGTTAATGTTGATGATTACGGCTTACAGCCAATGAAAACCCAAAAGTCATCTCAGAAAATCAAAATAATTACCACAAAACACCTGCAAAGGATTCCTAAGCGTTTAAAATTGTCCCCTAGTCTGGTTCAGTAGGGTACACAATTATAGGGAAGACTGCTGACCTGATAGATGTCAAGAAGTCAGTCACTGTCACACTCCACAAAAGGTCATTGCTAAAGAATCTGGCTGTTCACAGAGTGCTGTATCCTAGCATATTAATGGAAAGTTGAGTGGAAGCATAAAGTGTGGTAGAAAAAGGTGCACAAGCAACCGGGATAACCGCAACCTTGGTAGGATTGTTAAGAAAAGGCAATTCAAAAATTTGGGGGAGATTCACAAGGAGTGGACTGTTGCTGGAATCAGTGCTTCAAGAGTCACCACACACAGACGCATCCAGGACATGGGTTACAAGTATCACATTCCTTGTATCAAACCACTCATGACCAATAGACAACGCCAGAAGCGTCTTACCTGAGCCAAGTTGAAATAGAACTGGACTGTTGCTCAGTGGTCTAAAGGGTTGTTTCAGATGAAAGTAAAATTTGCATATAATTTGGAAATAAAGGTCCCAGAGTCTGGAGGAAGAGTGGAGAGGCCACAATCCAAGCTGCTTGAGGTCTAGTGTGAAGTTTCCACAATCAGTGATGGTTTGGGGAGCCATGTCATCTGCTGGTGTAGATCCGTTGTGTTTTATTAAGACCAAGGTCAGCGCAGCTGTCTCCCAGCATGTTTAGAGCACTTCATGCTTCCCTCTGCCGACAAGCTTTTTGGAGATGAAAATTTAATTTTCCAGCAGGACTTGGCAACTGTCCACACTGCCAAAAGTACCAATACCTGGGTTAATAATCACAGTATCACTGTGCTTGATTGGCCACAAAACTCGCATGACCTAAACCCCATAGAGAATCTATGGGGTATTTTCAAGAGAAAGATGAGAGACACCAGACCCAACAATGCAGACGAGCTGAAGGCTGCTATCAAAGCAACCTGGGCTTCCATAACACCTCAGCAGTGCCACAGGCTGATCGCCTCCATGCCACGCCGCATTGATACAGTAATTCATGTAAAAGGAGTTCAAACCAAGTATTGAGGCATTTACTGTACAGACTTTTCAGTAGGCGCCAACATTTGTGAGTTTAAATTCTTTTTTTCTGTTGGTCTTATATAATATTCTAATTTTCTGAGATAATGACTTTTGGGTTTCAATTGGCTGTAAGCCATAATCATCAACATTAACAGAAATGAACACTTGAAATACATCCCTCTGTGTCTAATGACTCTATATAATATATCTGTTTCCCTTTTTGTATTGAATTACTGAAATAAATTAACTTTTTGATAAAATTCCAATTTATTGTGATATAGGGTCGCCCACTTGGGGGTTGGTTAAGGGGAGGTCAGGAGTGTCAGGAGTAGGCCAGTGTAGTGTTGAAAGTGAAGGACAGAGGAGGTCAGGAGCTGGGCTCCTGGGAACTACTGGGTAGCAGACGTTGTTCGGGGCCTGGTAGGAGCTGGACCCCTGGTCGCAGGGGATTGTGACAAGGGGCACGGCATTGTTGTGGAGGACAGCCGGCGGCCTTGTACCATCACTGGGCTGGGGCCAGGGCACGATGGGGTACGTGGATCCTAGGTCAGGGAGTAGCTTCAGGCAACCTGACAATTTACTGGACGAGAACGGAGCCTTCAAGATCCGCTCTCCACCCGCTCCAAATATGGGTACTAGCGCAACGAGAGGGATAGAACTTTCCACAAATACGGTCCAAGAAATCCCAAGTGTGAACCCTGAGAGCAAGCTCCCTCAGTTAGCCATACTAGGGAGCAGGACCTGACTAGTTTCAGGCTACCGGGACCAACCAGAGAGAAACAAGGTGCCAAGGGAAAGGTCAGAGATCAACAGGCAACACCAACGGCAACGTAACCCAGGCGTGCTCCCCCTCAGCGGCAGCGGTGTCCAGAACTTTGGTTTACTACAGTTGTCAGTGTCAGCGTTATTGGACTGAGTGAGTATGCAAGTGATCCTTACCTCCCCAACGACACCTCCCTGTCCCATCACCGAGTACCAGGGCATCCCCCCTACCTGTGGAGGACTTAAACACCTGGCTGCCCACTCCATCGCCACCAAGTACTCCCAGCCGCAGCAGTGATACTCCACCTTACCACACACCACGGGTGGCAGCATGAACTATTCTATACAATACCCCCTGTAAATACCCCCTTTTTTCTGTTCAAGTGGCCACTAGACCCCCGGGTCCAGACGCCCCTCGAGCCACCGCGGATCCGAATCCGAGCAGCCTGGCTGCTGGTATGGGGGCGGTGCATTGACGAACAGCTCATCCCACAAGTTCCCAATCTAGGGATCAGTTCTAGAGTCATCCTAGGGTCAGGTATCCATTTCAGCGCATAGGTGAAATCACTGTGGGCCAGGACGATGGCCGTTTTACGCCGAGGCGCTTCAACAGGTCCTTGAATGGAAATGACATATCTCCACCACCACTTGTAGTAGTGGGACACCTGATAACCATCACCACAGATTAAAAATACATTCAACATCTCAAAAACTGGAATTACAATAAATTTGTTACACAATTACAGAGGGATCATTCCTATCATTTAATCCTAGGTTCCCTTGAGCTCCATATTTTATAATTAATCTTGCTTCCACTGTCAACAGATTTTTGTGTAGGTTGTCTCCTTACATTAGGTGATTAACCCTTACCAAGCCTGTAAATGAGAGGGCCTCTGGATTACTATTGTGTTCCTCACGCCTGTGGACTATTAAACAGGGGGAACCTTTGCCTGTTTGAATGGACTTATAGTGCTCTTTAAAACATATGTATAACAGTCTTTTTGACTTGCCAATGTAAAACCTGCCCCACGGGCAAATATGGCATATACTACAAATCTGCTTTTACATGAAATGAACTGTTCCGGGAGTGTGCTCTTAAACCAAGTTACTCTTATATCAAAGCGAATTTTCTCATAGGAAATAATTGAAATGCAGACAATTTGTTCCACAACCCAAAAATATTTAAAGTATTTATACAAACTTATTACAGTAATACAAAATAATGTACTCTATTCATATAATATGATTACAGTACACTAATGCAAAATACTGTACAATACAGTAAAAAACAGATAAAACAAATTAAACTGCACATTAGCTTACCTAGAATTGTTGGTGTACAGTACAAGCAATGTGATATACTGGTTAGCAGAAAGAACGTACAATACTGTATCCACAAATGCAAATTGATAGACATGCTATGTAGTATATACCGTACTGCACAATGGTACACTATATACAGAATACAGTACATATGTGCACAAAGTTACCTCGAGAGTGGGTCAGAGGGCTATGAAAGGACAGAACTGGAAGTGTGCACAGTGAGTATTTGCTCTTCTTGCAAATCATTGCTCTTAAACCAACAAATTTTTAAAAATCTTTGCATGTCTTGCAAAATGCTCTCAAACCAAGTTACTCTTAATCCAAGGTTCCACTGTACTATGTAATGTGCAAAAACGTCAATTGCCACAGTGGAAATTTCCCAAAGCACAAGCTTTCTCTAACCAAGTTATTTATTTATTTTGTTTTTAGTTTATTCTGTACTAAGATATCATTCAAATTTTGGCCATAACTGTAAGTAATTAGAGGTTTATTGACTGTCATTTCTTTTAACGTACTATCACTACAGAGGAGGTACCAATTCTTATTTAAGGAGGTACATAGATAACATATTCATTGTGTGGGATGGCTCCAGGGACCTTATCATAGAATTCATTAGCCATCTTAATTCCATCAACACGGTGAATATGTCCTTCACGTCTTTTTTTTGGTGGATCCACATTAAACCTTTTGGACGTCTGCAGTGAAATCATGGAGAATTGTATCAATGCACATGTCCACAGAAAACCGACTGCTTCCAATACATTGTTGCATTTTGACAGTTCACATCCTTGGCATACAAAATGATCTTTTCCGTTTAGTCAATGCATAAGAAAAAGAAGGGTTAATAATGATGAGAACAAATTCATGGAACAGGCTCTAGATTTTAAAAAAGTGTTTGAACAGCAGGGGTTATCCATTTGAGATTGTGGCGGAAGCTTTTAAAAAGGTTCAAAAATGCCCAGTGGAAGAAAGGGAAAAAGATTTTTTGTAAAAAAAAAGACATTGGTGAGAGTAATTTGAAACCTAAAAGATTGATTTTCAATTTCAAATTTGGACCATTAGACAAGGAAATAAGAAAGGCGCTGCATAAGAATTGATACCTCCTCTGTAGTGATAGCATGTTAAAAGAAATAACAGTCAATAAACCGCTAATCACTTACCATAGGTGCCAAAACTTAAAGGATATCTTGGTACAGACAAAACTTAAAAATCAATAACTTGGTTAGAGAAAGCTTGTTCTTTGGAAATTTTTGCTGTGGCAATTGCCGTTTTTGCAAAATACAAATTTTATTAATGCAGTAAAAATTGGCCCTTATTCACATAAAGTAAATAACAGTTAATTTCAAGTAAAAGCAGATTTGTAGTAGATGCCATTTTTGCCCATGCGGCAGGTTGTACATTGGCAAGTTAAAAAGACTGTTATATGTACATTTTAAAGAGCACTATAAGTCCATTCACAGGCAAAGGTTCCCACTGTTTAATAGCCCACATCCATGAGGAACACAATAGTAGTCCAGAGGCCCTGTCATTTACAGGCTTGGGTGAGGCTTAATGGTGGTGGAGATACGTCACTTTCATTCAAGAACCTGTTGATGCTACTCAGCGTGAATTGGCCATCGTCCTCCATGTAGCGTGCTTCCACTTCCCGACCTGCGGTGATTTCATGTTGTCTCATGAAATAAAGTAATTAGTTCTAAGCTATGGTTAGTCCCACTTGTTTTTTCTTTTTCAATTTCAATGTATTCTGGTGCTGTATTGGTGTACTAATTGTGGTTCTGGTGCTGTATTAATTTACTGTTATTGCTTCTGGTGGTGCAATGATAATGGATCGGGTTCTATATTCATGTACTGATGATCATTCTGTATTAATGTAGTTTCAGAGGTTTTGGTTCTTTATTCATGTACTAATGGTTGTTTTGGTTCTGCATTTATGCTAATAGTGGTTCTGGTGCCATATTCATGCAATGATGATGGTTCTGATGCATTGTTCATGTACCAATGTTGATTCTTGTGCTGTGCCTAGGTACTTTTGGAGCTGTATCCATCAACTGATGGTGATTTTGATGCTGTGTTTTTATATCGATGCTGAATTAATGTAGTGATGATGAATCTGGTGCTGTATTTCTTTACTAATGGATGGTGGTTCTGTTGCTATATTATTTCACTGATAGTGTTCATGATCATGGAACTGTTGCTGTATTCATGTACTGATCATGGGTCTGGTGTAGTATGCATGTAATAATGGTGCTTCTTACACCTACTATATTATCAGTACACAAAGAGATATCACTGTGTGTTATTTGTAGTTTTATATAGGACTGCAGTAAAATGTGCCTTTAATTTTGGTTGCTATTAACTTTTTTATTGATGAGGAAGAGATGTGTGATCTACAAACAGGAGCAAAAAGGATCGTGGTCTGAAAATGAGTGTGGTTTTCCCTCTCACACAAAGAGGGAATCTGTTGATATAAATTTGAAAGCTTCCTTGTATAGTTTTTTTTACTTATAGCTCCTGTAACATGTTGATACATCAACTCTGTTTTGTAAAGAACCATAGCAGGGTATCACAAAAATTAGTATGTATCCTTGACTTTATATATGTTTAGGTGCAGAAATATTTCGATAGTGACCGAATCTTTATGATTTGGGCTCTGCATGCCACTATTTTTTATTTAAAAGGAATCAACTGAGATACAAATGAAAAAAAACAAGAAAGCCAGCTAAACTCAAAAAGGCATGTATAAGATGTGCACTGCACTAAAAATTCCAAACTATACTATTATAAATTTGAGATTTTAGGCAAAAAAATTGCAATTTCTTGAGCTACGCTGCCACGTTACGGCAAATCTCTTTGGGGCAGTCCTATTCTAAATATTTTATATATAAAATGTGCCATACAGCCTCACATATGAAAAAGTAGAACTGTTTATAGCAGCACTTTCCACCTGTCTTGATTTTGGCAATTGGTGGCTGTTCACATTCAGCCACCAAGCCCTGTCCACAGGCTATTTATGTCATGCAGCATTTGTTTGGGCCTGTCCCACCCAGGGCCGCCACTAGGAATTTCAGGGCCCCATACTGGCAACATTGTCGGGCCCCCTTGGGACTCCGCCCAGGCTCCATCCCAGCTCCGCCTCCACCACTCAAACCTCCTCCAGTCTCACTGCCCCTCTTGGAAAAACATGTGTAATATATATGTATATATATAATGTCCCCTTCCTGAAATATATGTCCCTTTCTTTGTATTTATGTCCCCGTTTAGGTATATATGTCCGATCCTGGGCTCCTCCTGCTATATACATCCCCCTCCTGGGCACATTCTGGTATATACAGTGCCTTTCAAAAGTATTCGACCCCATGAATTTTTCAACCTTTTCCCACTTTTCAGGCTTCAAACATAAAGATACACATTTTAATGTTATGGTGAAGAATCAACAACAAGTGGGACACAATTGTGAAGTTGAACGAAATTTATTGCTTATTTTAAACTTTTTATAAAAAATAAATAACTGAAAATTGGGCGTGCAATATTATTCATCCCCTTTAAGTTAATACTTTGTAGCGCCACCTTTTGCTGTGATTACAGCTGCAAGTCTTGGAGTATGTGTCTATCAGTTTTGCACATGGAGAGACTGAAATTCTCGCCCATTCTTCCTTTGTAAACAGCTGGAGCTGAGTGAGGTTGGATGGAGAGCATTTGGGAACAGCAGTTTTCAGCTCTTTCCACAGATTCTCGATTGGGTTCAGGTCTGGACTGTGACTTGGCCATTCTAACACCTGGATATGTTTATTTGTAAATCATTCCATTGTAGATTTTTCTTTATGTTTAGGATCATTGTCTTGTTGGAAGACAAATCTCTGTCCCAGTCTCAGGTCTTTTGCAAGCTCCAGCAGGTTTTCTTCAAGAATGATCCTGTATTGGGCTCCATCCATCTTCCCATTAATTTTAACCATCTTCCCTGTCCCTGCTGAAGAAAAGCAGACCCAAACCATGATGCTGCCACCACCATGTTTGACAGTGGGGATGGTGTGTTCAGGGTGATGAGCTGTGTTGCTGTTACATATCGTTTGGCATTGTGCGCAAATAGTTTGATTTTGGTTTCATCTGACCAGAGCATCTTCTTCCACATGTTTAGTGTCTCCCAGGAGGCTTGTGGCAAACTTTAAACAACACTTTTTATGGATATCTTTGAAAAATGGCTTTCTTCTTGCCACTCTTCCATAAAGGCCAGATTTGTGCAGTGTACAACTGATTGATGTCCTATGGACAGACTCTCCCACCTCCGCTGTAGATCTCTGCAGTTCATCCTGAGTGATCATGGGTCTCTTGGCTGCATCTCTGAGCAGTCTTCTCCTTGTTTGAGATGAATGTTTGGATGGATGGCCGGGTCTTGATAGATTTGCAGTGGTATGATACTCCTTCCATTTCAATATGATCACTTGCACAGTGCTTCTTGGTATGTTTAAAGTTGTGGAAATCTTTTTGTAACCAAATCCGGCTTTAAACTTCTCCACAACAGTATCACAGGCCTGGCTGTTGTGTTCCTTGATCTTCATGCTGCTCTCTGCGCTTTACACAGAACACTGAGCCTATCACAGAGCAGGTGCATTTATACGGAGACTAGATTACACACAGGTCGATTATATTTATCATCATCAGTCATTTAGGACAACATTGGATCATTCAGAGATCCTCTGTGAACTTTTGGAGTGAGTTTGCTGCACTAAAAGTAAAGGGGCCCAATAATATTGCACACCAAAATTTTCAGTTATTTATTTGTTACAAAAAATTAAAATAAGCAATAAATATCAGTCAACTTCACAATTGTGTCCCACTTGTTGTTGATTCTTCACCATAAAATGTAATTTTTTTATCTTTATGTTTGAAGCCTGAAATGTGGAAAAAGGTTGAAAAATTCAAGGGGGCAGAATACTTTCGCAAGGTACTGTATATACATGACAGGAGGGACTGGGGGCATATACACACATCACAGGAGGGGTTGGGTCTCGGACAGTACTGGCGGTGGCACGGACAACACTAGAGGGGCACAAACAGGACTGGAGACATGAACAGGACTGAGGGAGCACAGACAGCAGTGGAGAGAGGGTGGCACACAGCACTGGGAGGGTGGCACACAGCAGCGGGAGGCAGGAGGCTCACAGCAGAGAGGCCAGGAGGCTCACAGCAGAGAGGCAGGAGGCTCACAGCAGAGAGGCCAGGAGGCTCACAGCAGAGAGGCCTGGAGGCTCACAGCAGAGAGGCCTGGAGGCTCACAGCAGAGAGGCCAGGAGACCACAAGCCAAAGGTTCCCCACCCCTGATCTAGCTGAAGCAAGACAGGGGCTGAGGTCGGCAGGCGGCCACGGGCAGAGATCAGCGCCCCCCCACCTTCAGCCGAACTCAGTGGGCCCCAGGCAAAGATCAGCCTCCCCCCTTCCCCGGGCAGAGATCAGCGTGAACCCCGGGCAGAGATCAGTGGGCCCCATGCAGAGATCAGCACCCCCCCCCCTTCCCCCAGGCAGAGATCAGCGTGGGCCCCGGGCAGAGATCAGAAAATCTTTGGCTCACAGCGCTTACCTGTCCCGCTGGCTGCCGCGTCCTTGCCCCCTCAGCCGCTGTTGCAGGAGTGTAATGAGGTCTCAGAGTGATGACCTCACATCCTGCTGGATGGCTCAGCGATGACGTGCCGGAGCCATGCTCTGCTCCAATCACCCTGCCTCCACTACAGCACATGGCTAATTTGCATGCGCCGCCCCTTCGCATACAAATTAGTCATGTCTGGTAATGAAGCGACGCTGCGTAGCCCCTCTGCTGCTGCTGTGACTGGGGCCTGGTGAAGAGAAGGGGCCCGTCCTGCCTGAGGCTAAAGATAAGTATTTACCCCGGGTCTGGCCGGGCCCCCTCTCTTCACCGGTGTCATGATGTATTTTACCTTCTCACTGTATTTGCTGTAATATACCTTCCCCCATCTCCTGTGTCTCTGTGCCCATAATGCAATTATCTCTTGTCCACACAGCCAGGGGAACTTCTCATTGTTTCGTAAGCAGTGGATAACGCCAACTACACAAACCTGTAGACATCTCGGAGCCAACCTTCTAGAATCTTCTAGTGGGCCCAACCATTGCATAGACCCCTACCCTTGAGGGGCGGGCCCACGAGCTCAGAAAATTCACTCCTGTTTCTAAATGCAGTTGGGAGCTGAGTTTTGAAGAGGAAGGGAGCGAGATCTGATTCTGCGGACAGATCTCGCCGTCCAGTGGATTGTGTGGGATTTCTGGAACTCTGAAGAGGACTATTTCGTCGTGATCTGGCACTTTGGATTATCGGGAGGTGCCCCCGAATCTGTTTTATTTGGACTTGTCGTGTGCTGTTCCTGTATTCCTGTTAGTAAACCTGTTGGATCATCCTCGGCCTGTTGTCTCTCTTTGCTCTGATGTACACCCCGTCACAAACTGGTGGCAGCAGTGGGATCAGAGCAGAAGAAATGGAGGACAACGGCCAATCAACGTCTGAAACCAGAACCTCAGGATACAGGAACTGGACTGTGGTGAGCCTACCAACAAAGGCCCGTGAATTAGGTGTCGGCTACAAAGGACTCTCTAAGGAGCAACTAATTGAGGCATTGGAAAACGCTTGCCTGCAAGATGGCACCGAGGAACAATTTCCACAGCAAGGGGAGCAAAGACGGGAGCCGGAGGTAAATACCCAAAAAAGTCAATAGGTTGTGTGGTACGAGGAGGAGATGGCCTTGCTGGGAGAGGAGACCACCATAGAATATAAGATGGAGGTCATGCGTAGAGCAAAAGAGAAGGAGCGCAGGATGGAGGAGATGGCACTGCTGGATAAGCAGCTCGCTGTGGAAGCCGCGAGAAGTTCCAGACAGACTGTAACCCCAGCACCCATCATGAGGGAACTTCCCAGGGTGTCCCGCAAAGACTTCAAGCAGTTTAATGAGGCTGCTGGTGACATTGAGGGCTTCTTCCAGGACTTTGAGCATCAGTGTCGATTAATGGAAGTCCCAGAAAGGGAGCGCGTCCGGCATCTGGTTGGGCTCTTAGAGGGTGGAGCTGCTGCAGCCTATAGAGCTATGGACCCTCGGTGGAACTGTGAGTATGCGGATATTAAACAGACTATTCTAGAACATTATGCTGTAACGCCAGACACTTACAGGACTCAGTTCCGTACTTTAGCATGTGATGAGGAAGTGTCCTTCAAGATGTATGCCCACAAACTCAAACATCTGTGGCATCGTTGGCTGGAGGCAGAGGAGGCCTTAACCTTGGAGACCGTCCTCCAGGTCCTCCTAAAAGAGCAGTTTTACTTCAAGTGCCCCGCTGAGATCCGGGAATGGGTGCGTGAAAGGAGACCAGCCACTGTGGAGGAAGCTGCAGCTCTAGCTGATGAGGCTCTCACCATCAAGCCTCAGTGGAAAAAACTACTACCCAGTGAGAAAAAAACCACCAACCCCCCAACGCTGGTGGCCCCTGGTCCTTCTGGCCCCAATGTTCACCATCACCCTAGACCGTCAACTCATGGGGACCTTCGTGTGACTGTGCCTCGCATTACTCATGCTCCACCTTTGGGAATACGACGTGGAGGAAGAATCCCAGAGCGCAGATGTTATGGGTGTGGGCAGCCTGGGCACATGCAATTCCAATGTCCAGGTGTTCGGAGACAGAACAGCTACAGACCGCCTTTGCCTGTTCATTATCTACAGACACCTTCACCAGGAGAAGAGCTGGATTCTGTGCCTGATGACTTGCCAAGTGACTCAGATATCCTGGCTCCCCTACCCGGAGTCTATGGGGTGCGAGCTCCAGCCACCTGTTCTTCTGATCTTCAGGACAAACATCTACAGGAGGTTGTTCTGGATGGCCAAAAAGTTGTTGGCTTCCGTGACACTGGGGCTTTCCTCACCATAGCCGATCCCCGAGTAATTCAACCACAAGCAATTCAAAAGGGACCAGGAATTGGCATTGAACTGGCAGGAGGTACCCAGAGATATATTCCAAGAGCGAGTGTGACCCTGGATTATAGCTTTGGGGGCAAAACAATGTGTGGTCGGTGTGATGAGCGGCCTCCCTGCAGACGTTCTTCTAGGAAATGATGTGGGGAATCTTCATTGCCACTTTGTCGGTGCGGTAACCAGAAGTCAAGCCAAGAGAGCAGCCCATGTGGACGTGTACAACCCATCCATGGAAATCAGGCCACCAGAACTGCCATTACAGCCGGTGAGTGATTCTTCTTGTGGGGATAATATGAATGTTACTTGGGATAAAGTTCAGTTTAGACAAGAAGTAGAGACTGACCCCACCCTTGCTAGTTTTAGAGCCCGAGCTGAAATAGGGCAGCTAGGGGAGAACGGAGAAAGAATTATCAGAGAAAATGGACTTCTGTATCGGGTTGCCAATGCCGACTCCCTAGATAAGCCCTGGACTTATAGCAAACAGCTGATTGTTCCTCAGAAGTACAGAATTCTCCTATTAAGCTGGTGTCACACATAACGACGACGACAACGACGTCGCTGCAACGTCACCATATTCTGTGACGTTGCAGCGACCTCAACAGCGACGTCGCTATGTGTGACACATAACAACGATCAGACCCCTGCTGCGAAATCGCTGCTCGCTCCTAAATGCTCCAGGTCATTTTTTGAACGCTGCTATCCCGCTGCGCCATGCTGATAAGCTGATAATCCTTTTGTTTGTCACCGCAGCAGGGACGCTACGCTACGTCTGAAACCACACAACGACCGTCGACGTCGCTATGATCGCTGCTCCGTCGCTGCTTTTTATACCATGTTTGACAGCTTACTAACGATCATCTATGGTCGCTGCTACGTCACAGAATATGGTGACGTTGCAGCGACGTCGTTGTCGTCGTCGTTATGTGTGACCCCAGCTTTACACCTGGCTCATGACATTCCTACGGCTGGCCATCAAGGCAAAACCCGCACCGAGAGACGATTGACTCAAACTTTTTATTGGCCGGGGATTTCCCAAGCAGTGGCGCATTTCTGCCGAACTTGTGACATATGTCAGCGTAGAGGGTGACCCGGAGATCACCCAAAGGCACCCCTGCAACCGCTCCCTATAATAGAAGAAGCCTTTCAAAGAGTAGCTGTTGATATCATTGGACCTCTGGCTAAACCAAGTAAATCTGGAAAGCAGTACATTCTCACTGTTGTGGACTATGCCACCCGATATCCAGAAGCCGTGGCCTTGTCAAGTATCTCTGCAGCCAAGGTGGCCGAGGCCTTGGTTATTATTTTTACCAGAGTAGGATTCCCCAGTGAGATCTTGTCGGACCAAGGCTCCCTGTTTATGTCAGAGTTGGTCCAGTGTCTGTGGCGCACCTGTGGAGTACGAGCGATCCGAATGACCCCGTATCATCCCCAAACAAATGCACTTTGTGAACGATTCAACGGCACTCTGAAGAATATGCTGAGGGCCTTCACGGACCGAGATTCAGACTGGGAGAAGTACCTACCCCATCTCTTGTTTGCCTATCGGGAAGTTCCCCAGGAGTCCACTGGGTTCTCCCCCTTTGAACTACTCTATGGAAGAAAGGTCCGAGGACCCTTAACCCTGCTCAAGGAATACTGGGAGGGGCAAGTTGAAGATACAGGAACCCCTGTTGTCCCTTATGTCCTAAAGCTGCGAAAAACCCTGGCCCAACTTGCTAGTTTTGCCCAGAGTCATTTGCGTATGGCTCAAACCAGACAGAAGACATGGTATGACCGTAAAGCACGCTATCGGGAGTTTGTAGAAGGACAACAAGTCTTAATGATTGCTCCCCATCGGCAGAATAAACTGCAGACCACATGGGAGGGTCCCTTCCGGGTTCTCAGAAAACTGAATGATACCAATTACCTTCTTGCTTTAGATGATCAGGGGCTAAGGCAAAAGACTGTCCATGTGAATATGATTAAGGAGTACCATGACCGGAACATTCCAATGATAGCAAGCTGTCGGTTGGCTTCAGAAGATGGTCAAGAGGATGAGGACTCTCTACCTGATCTCGTGGAAGCAGCGAGAGCCCCATCCACTGTGGAACAGGTTCCCCTGGGAGATTACCTGGACTCCTTACAGAAAATCCAGATGCTGGAAGTGCTTCAACAGAGACGGGCTGCTTTCTCATCCCAACCAGGTCGAACCACTGTCACCCAACATCATGTGGACACTCAGGGCATCCGTCCCATACAACTGGCTCCTTACCGGGTACCTGAATCAGTTCGAAACACCATGCAGCACGAACTGGAGGAGATGTTACAGCTTGGGGTAATCCAGGCCTCCCATAGCCCTTGGGCCTCCCCTGTGGTGTTAGTACCCAAGAAGGATGGGAGTACTCGATTTTGTGTGGACTATCGGCGACTAAACGACCATACCGTCAGCGATCCTTACCCAATGCCTCGTATTGACGAACTTCTAGACCGACTGGCTGGGTCCCGATATGTCACTACCTTGGATCTCAGTAAGGGATACTGGCAGATCCCTCTAATGGATGAAGGGAGAGAACGGTCCGCTTTTATAACCCCCTTTGGTCTGTATGAATTTCTAAGCATGCCTTTTGGAATGAAAAATGCCCCGGCCACCTTCCAGAGAATGGTGGATCAGATCCTCCGGGAATGTGGTGACTTTGCTTGTGCCTACTTGGATGATATCGCCGTCTTCAGCCACACATGGGAGGAATATCTGAATCAAGTAGCCATTATTTTGGACCTGATTCTTGCAGCCGGCCTAACTATTCGACCCGATAAATGCCAATTGGGGATGGGGGAAGTCCAGTACCTAGGGCATAGAGTGGGAGGAGGGAAGCTCCGTCCTGAGCCTGCCAAAATCCAGGCTATTAGAGACTGGCCTGTACCCCAAACTAAGAAACAAGTTATGGCTTTTCTGGGCACTGCCAGTTATTACCGAAAATTTGTTTCTCAGTTCAGTACTGTGGCCAAGCCTCTTACCGACCTGACCAAGAAAACAATGCCCCGGCTGGTGATCTGGACTCCAGCCTGTGATGAGGCTTTTAACCGGCTGAAGGACGCTCTGGTCTGCGATCCTGTCCTGGCTGCTCCAGACTACAAGCGGAGATTTATTGTGCAAACGGACGCCTCTGCTTATGGACTGGGAGCTGTCCTCAGCCAGGTGAATGCAGCTGGGGACGAACACCCCATCACCTATCTCAGCCGGAAACTGCTGGACCGAGAAGTGGCCTATGCAACTGTTGAAAAAGAATGTCTGGCTGTAGTGTGGGCCCTTAAGAAACTACGGCCGTATCTGTATGGACGGGAATTCACTGTGGTTACTGATCACAATCCCCTCACCTGGATGAACAGAGTCTCTGGGGACAATGGACGATTACTGCGATGGAGCCTGGCTCTGCAGCCCTATAACTTTACCATACAATATAGAAGGGGCAGCCAACACCAAAATGCAGATGGACTGTCCAGGCAAGAGGAGCCTTGAGTCCTGTCAGCCATGCCTGCGTGTACTTAACCAGCGACCTGTAGAGGTCCCCAGTACGTACACAAGTTGGGAGGGGAAGGAATTGTCATTATGTATTTTACCTTCTCACTGTATTTGCTGTAATATACCTTCCCCCCCCCATCTCCTGTGTCTCTGGGCCCATAATGCAATTATTAGTGATGAGCGAGTATGCTTGTTACTACTCGGTACTCGCACGAGTATCACTGTACTCGGGCTACTCGGCGGGGACCGAGTAATCTCGCGATACTCGTGCTGTACTCGTGGTCTTCATGTTGGCGCTCTTTTTAGAGCCATCCCTTATGCAGGGATTGGCTGGCAGACCACTGCAATGCCACAGCCCTGTTGTGGAATTGCAGTGATTAGCCGGCCCGCACAGCGTGACCGTGCCTTTAGCCCGACACTTCCCCGCTCGGCTACGGCCCCTCCCGCACTCCACTCCGCGTGTATATATATATGCACGCTTACACACACACGCACGTTTTTTTTTTAATTTACAGTTTTCTGGTTTCTACATGCTGCCGGGGGTGATTTCACAAAAATACTCGGGTCTCCCATAGGATAACATTGGGCTCGGTGCTCGGGCCGAGTACACGAGTATCTTGGGAGGCTCGGCCCGAGCCTCGAGCACCCGAGCTTTTTGGTACTCGCTCATCACTAGCAATTATCTCTTGTCCACACAGCCAGGGGAACTTCTCATTGTTTCGTAAGCAGTGGATAACGCCAACTACACAAACCTGTAGACATCTCGGAGCCAACCTTCTAGAATCTTCTAGTGGGCCCAACCATTGCATAGACCCCTACCCTTGAGGGGCGGGCCCACGAGCTCAGACAATTCACTCCTGTTTCTAAATGCAGTTGGGAGCTGAGTTTTGAAGAGGAAGGGAGCGAGATCTGATTCTGCGGACAGATCTCGCCGTCCAGTGGATTGTGTGGGATTTCTGGGACTCTGAAGAGGACTATTTCGTCGTGATCTGGCACTTTGGATTATCGGGAGGTGCCCCCGAATCTGTTTTATTTGGACTTGTCGTGTGCTGTTCCTGTATTCCTGTTAGTAAACCTGTTGGATCATCCTCGGCCTGTTGTCTCTCTTTGCTCTGATGTACACCCCGTCACAACCGGGCCCCCTAAACCAGGCACAGTAGTAATGCCCTGATGGCGGCCCTGGTCCCGCTCACAGCCATGATTCAGTCATGGGCACGGAATTGAAAAGCACCAAGTAAGTGCTGCTTTAAACAGGTCTACTTTTTCATATGTGAGGCCGTATGGCACATTTAAAATATTATATATTAGTACAGTTTGGAATTTTTAGTGCAGTGCACATCTTACAATACATGCTATTTTGAGTTTAGCTTGCTTTCTTGGTTTTTTTTTGCGATACAAATAAAGTTTAGACTCTGTTAACATTGCAGAGTCCGACATGCAGCCTGGTCTCTCTTAGGTGCTCAGTAGAGTTGAGCGCGGTTCGTGGTTCGAGGTTCTCCAGTTCTAGGCTCGAGTGATTTTGGGGCCTGTTCTAGATCGAACTAGAACTCGAGCTTTTTGCAAAAGCTCGATAGTTCTAGAAACGTTCGAGAACGGTTCTAGCAGCAAAAAAACAGCTAATTCCTAGCTTGGTTTCCGCTGTAATAGTGTAAGTCACTCTGTGAATCACACTATTATGACATTTCAGTGTATAGTGTGCGTGAACAGCGCCTTCAGATCACTGCTGTTTCTATAATGGCGATCGCCATTTTTTATTTTTTTTTCCTTGTCTTCCTTCCCTAAGTGCGCACGTGTAGTGGGGCGGACCAGCATGTCAGCCAATCCCAGACACACACACAGCTAAGTGGACTTTTAGCCAGAGAAGCAACGGCATGTGTGATAGGATGTCCATGTCACATGTCCCTGCATTATAAAACCGGACATTTTCCTCCAGGACGCCATTATCTCTTCTGCGTCTTTGGTGTCAGACACTGTCGCAGCTCCGTCCTCCTGAATCCTATCGCCGATACAGCTGTATGCGCTCCATACACAGCGCTGGACAGCTTAGGGATAGCACTTTCTAGCAGTCCTTTTAAGGGCTCAAACCGTTAGGGTCAGAGCCATAGGTGACAGGTCCTGAAAACAGCGACAGCGTCTGTGAAGCCAAGGTCAGGGATTTCCTCCCTGCATTTCCCTATTAGGAGGGAATAGAAAGGCAGGCTTCCATTCCTCTACCCAGAGCCCCACAATCCTGGCACTGTACCCTCCTGTCCTCTGCACACTCCAACTCATTATAACTAAGCCATTATACTAGCAAACACTCAGTGTACCTAGTGGCATCCTAAACGTGGCTATTGGACTTTGCTATAGTCACACTAGTGCAAAGACATTTGCAGAGCACCTCTGCCTGCATTGCACACTCCAACTCATTATAACTAAGCCATTATACTAGCAAACACTCAGTGTACCTAGTGGCATCCTAAACGTGGCTATTGGACTTTGCTATAGTCCCACTAGTGCAAAGACATTTGCAGAGCACGTCTGCCTGCATTGCACACTCCAACTCATTATAACTAAGCCATTATACTAGCAAACACTCAGTGTACCTAGTGGCATCCTAAACGTGGCTATTGGACTTTGCTATAGTCACACTAGTGCAAAGACATTTGCAGAGCACGTCTGCCTGCATTGCACACTCCAACTCATTATAACTAAGCCATTATACTAGCAAACACTCAGTGTACCTAGTGGCATCCTAAACGTGGCTATTGTACTTTGCTATAGTCCCACTAGTGCAAAGACATTTTCAGAGCACGTCTGCCTGCATTGCACACTCCAACTCATTATAACTAAGCCATTATACTAGCAAACACTGAGTGTACCTAGTGGCATCCTAAACGTGGCTATTGGACTTTTGTCTAGTCACACTAGTGCAAAGACATTTGCAGAGCACCTCTGCCTGCATTGCACACTCCAACTCATTATAACTAAGCCATTATACTAGCAAACACTCAGTGTACCTAGTGGCATCCTAAACGTGGCTATTGGACTGTTGTCTAGTCACACTAGTGCAAAGACATTTGCAGAGCACCTCTGCCTGCATTGCACACTCCAACTCATTATAACTAAGCCATTATACTAGCAAACACTCAGTGTACCTAGTGGCATCCTAAACGTGGCTATTGGACTTTGCTATAGTCATACTAGTGCAAAGACATTTGCAGAGCACGTCTGCCTGCATTGCACACTCCAACTCATTATAACTAAGCCATTATACTAGCAAACACTCAGTGTACCTAGTGGCATCCTAAACGTGGCTATTGTACTTTGCTATAGTCACACTAGTGCAAAGACATTTGCAGAGCACCTCTGCCTGCATTGCACACTCCAACTCATTATAACTAAGCCATTATACTAGCAAACACTCAGTGTACCTAGTGGCATCCTAAACGTGGCTATTGGACTTTGCTATAGTCACACTAGTGCAAAGACATTTGCAGAGCACGTCTGCCTGCATTGCACACTCCAACTCATTATAACTAAGCCATTATACTAGCAAACACTCAAGTGTACCTAGTGGCATCCTAAACGTGGCTATTGGACTTTGCTATAGTCCCACTAGTGCAAAGACATTTGCAGAGCACGTCTGCCTGCATTGCACACTCCAACTCATTATAACTAAGCCATTATACTAGCAAACACTCAGTGTACCTAGTGGCATCCTAAACGTGGCTATTGGACTTTGCTATAGTCCCACTAGTGCAAAGACATTTGCAGAGCACGTCTGCCTGCATTGCACACTCCAACTCATTATAACTAAGCCATTATACTAGCAAACACTCAGTGTACCTAGTGGCATCCTAAACGTGGCTATTGGACTTTGCTATAGTCCCACTAGTGCAAAGACATTTGCAGAGCACGTCTGCCTGCATTGCACACTCCAACTCATTATAACTAAGCCATTATACTAGCAAACACTCAGTGTACCTAGTGGCATCCTAAACGTGGCTATTGGACTTTGCTATAGTCACACTAGTGCAAAGACATTTGCAGAGCACGTCTGCCTGCATTGCACACTCCAACTCATTATAACTAAGCCATTATACTAGCAAACACTCAGTGTACCTAGTGGCATCCTAAACGTGGCTATTGGACTTTGCTATAGTCACACTAGTGCAAAGACATTTGCAGAGCACGTCTGCCTGCATTGCACACTCCAACTCATTATAACTAAGCCATTATACTAGCAAACACTCAGTGTACCTAGTGGCATCCTAAACATGGCTATTGGACTGTTGTCTAGTCACACTAGTGCAAAGACATTTGCAGAGCACGTCTGCCTGCATTGCACACTCCAACTCATTATAACTAAGCCATTATACTAGCAAACACTCAGTGTACCTAGTGGCATCCTAAATGTGGCTATTAGACTTTGCTATAGTCACACTAGTGCAAAGACATTTGCAGAGCACGTCTGCCTGCATTGCACACTCCAACTCATTATAACTAAGCCATTATACTAGCAAACACTCAAGTGTACCTAGTGGCATCCTAAACGTGGCTATTGGACTTTGCTATAGTCCCACTAGTGCAAAGACATTTGCAGAGCACGTCTGCCTGCATTGCACACTCCAACTCATTATAACTAAGCCATTATACTAGCAAACACTCAGTGTACCTAGTGGCATCCTAAACGTGGCTATTGGACTTTGCTATAGTCCCACTAGTGCAAAGACATTTGCAGAGCACGTCTGCCTGCATTGCACACTCCAACTCATTATAACTAAGCCATTATACTAGCAAACACTCAGTGTACCTAGTGGCATCCTAAACGTGGCTATTGGACTTTGCTATAGTCACACTAGTGCAAAGACATTTGCAGAGCACGTCTGCCTGCATTGCACACTCCAACTCATTATAACTAAGCCATTATACTAGCAAACACTCAGTGTACCTAGTGGCATCCTAAACGTGGCTATTGGACTTTGCTATAGTCACACTAGTGCAAAGACATTTGCAGAGCACGTCTGCCTGCATTGCACACTCCAACTCATTATAACTAAGCCATTATACTAGCAATTTTTGCTGCCAGTTTAAGGGCCGTAGTTGCATTGTCAGGGATATTTATTCTTTATTATTCTGCTGTTAATAAAGCTAGACCACCACTGCAATCTACACCACCTCTCAATTTTTAAACCACATTTTCAGTCCACAATCTTGTCGCAATCAACATGAGTGGCAAAATGACAGATGCTGGTGGAAAGGGGAAGAGGCGTGGTGGAAAAGGCAAAAAAGGTTTTGTCCGTGGGGAAGGTGGCAAAGCTCCATTATCATCTGCTGAAGATAGACCATCTACCAGCAAAAGTAAGATGTCTACTACTTACCGTGGACAATCCGATGTGCTCCCTTTTTTACGGACACGAACAACAGGAACAAAGGTAGATGATGGGCAAAAAAGGAAAATGCTTGAATGGATCTCAAGTGGTCCAACAAGTGCCCTCTCAGCCACTTCAAGTACCGCATCCAAAAAACACCAGTCCTCTGAATTGTCATCCCAATCAAACTTGATTTCTCCCAGCTCTGAAGTCTCCATCAGCCCTGCACAGTATGGTGGAACTGAGATGGCTGAGTCTGCAGAGCTGTTCAGTCACACTATAGCCTGGGAATCAGAGGTCTGCTCCCAAGCTACAGTGAGTACAGAACAGGAAATGGTCTGCAGTGATGCCCAGAACCTTTGTGACTCTGATTCAGGCCGTGAGGACCAAGTTTCGGAGCATAATGTTGACCCTTTGTCACAAACTGTAACACCTGTGGTTATAGACAATGAGGAACATACTGATGAAGATGAGACTCAGATACCCGATTGGGATGACAACTTAAATATTCGGTCAGGACAAGAAGAGGCTCGGTCAGAGGGGGAGGGGAGTGCAAACACAACAATTGATGATGAAGTTCTAGATCCCACCTACTGTCAACCCACAGTCAGGCACTCGAGGAGGTCAACAGAGGTGGTGGAGGAGGATGCAACTGATGACGAAGTTACCTTGCGCCTTCCTGGACAGAGTCGGAGTACTGGTAGCACGTCTACAACTGCATCCTCAGCCACCACTCTGCCTCTGAGCATTATTCGGGGTGGATCATCAGGTTGCATGGCCTCTAAGCCTTGCCTAGCCTGGTCCTTTTTTGACATAGAAAAAGATCGCCCAAATTATGTGATCTGTAAAATTTGTCATGGTTCTCTTAGTAGAGGTCAAAACCTCAGCAGTTTGACAACTTCTTCCATGAATCGTCACATGAATAAATATCATATGGCCCGGTGGGAAGCTCACCGTGCTGCAATGGGGCCTAGCGGAGCAAACCATCCACCGCCTGCCCCTTCCAGTGCATCCGCGCGCTCGTCATCTTCTAGGACTGTGGGGACAGCTGTCACACCTGTTTTTCCACCCACAACTTCCACCACTGTAACCACAACAGGCAGTTTGCTTGGTAGGTCGTCAGTTGTTTTGGAAGGGGAAACAAGTGAGTGTGTACAGCTGTCTCAGACATCGATAGCACCAACTTTGGATGAAGGCAACATCATGTCTCCACCTGCACTTTCCTCACAAACCTGCATTTTTCCAGGGACACCCTACTCAACACCGTCTACACACAGCAGCCAGATCTCTGTCCCTCAGATGTGGACAAATAAAAGGCCATTTCCTGCGACCCATGACAAAGCTAAGAGGTTGACTCTATCCCTCTGTAAGCTGTTGGCTACAGAAATGCTGCCTTTCCGCCTAGTGGACACACAGGATTTTAGAGACCTTATGTCTGTCGCTGTGCCCCAGTACCAGATGCCTAGTCGCCACTACTTCTCTAAGAAAGGTGTGCCTGCGCTACACCAGCATGTCGCACACAACATCACCGCTTCCTTGAGAAACTCTGTGTGTGAACGGGTGCATTTCACCACCGATACTTGGACCAGTAAGCATGGACAGGGACGTTACATGTCGCTGACTGGGCACTGGGTAACGATGGTGATAGATGGTGAAGGGTCTGCTGCACAAGTCTTGCTGTCCCCACGACTTGTGTGTCAATCCTCTGTCTGTCCAAGTTCCGCCACTGCTTCTGCATCCTCCACCTCATCTGGGTCCTCCACCTCCGCCCCAAGCCTGCCTGGTCAGGCCACCAGCGTTCTCACTGCGCAGAAAGAATCACGCACCCCTCATTACTATGCTGGCAGCAGAGCGCAACGGCATCAGGCGGTCTTTAGCTTGACATGTCTTGGGAATAAGAGTCACACAGCTGAGGAGTTGTGGTCAGCTCTGCGGTCCGAGTTTAATAAATGGTTGTCTCCACTCAACCTGCAGCCTGGTAAGGCCGTGTGCGACAATGCTGCAAACCTGGGTGCGGCCCTTCGCCTGGGCAAGGTGACACACGTACCTTGTATGGCTCACGTGTTGAACCTTGTCGTGCAGCAATTTTTAACACAGTATCCCGGCCTAGATGGCCTTCTGAACAGGGCACGAAAACTGTCTGCTCACTTCCGCCGTTCAAGCGCCGCAGCTGAGCGACTTGCATCGCTCCAGAAGTCTTTCGGCCTGCCGGTTCATCGCCTGAAATGCGATGTAGCGACACGCTGGAATTCAACTCTCCACATGTTACAGCGACTGTGGCAGCACCGCCGTGCCCTGGTGCAATACGTCATGACGTATAGCCTGGGCCAACGAGATGCAGAGGTGGGGCAGATCACCCTGATGGAGTGGTCTCAGATCAAGGACCTATGCACCCTTCTGCACAGTTTCGACATGGCGACGAATATGTTTAGCGCTGACAATGCCATTATCAGCATGACGATTCCAGTCATTTACATGCTGGAACACACGCTAAACACTATTCGGAGTCAGGGGGTGGGACAACAGGAAGGGGATGAACTACAGGAGGATTCATATGCGCAAGACACAACAACATCACCAAGGTCCAGACGTTCATCATCACCAAGGCGCCAGGCATGGGAGCATGGGGGACAGGGATCAACAAGGGCGCATGGTAGCAGGCGAGATGTTGAGGAAGGTGCAGGAGGACATGAAGAAATGGAGGACGAACTGTCCATGGACATGGAAGACTCAGCAGATGAGGGAGACCTTGGTCAAATTTCAGTTGAAAGAGGTTGGGGGGAGATGTCAGAGGAAGAAAGAACGGTTAGCACCTCTATGCCACAAACACAGCGTGGACTTGGTCCGCATGGCTGCGCAAGACACATGAGTGCCTTCTTGTTGCACTACCTCCAACATGACCCTCGTATTGTCAAAATTAGAAGTGATGATGACTACTGGCTTGCCACACTATTAGATCCCCGGTACAAGTCCAAATTTTGTGACATAATTCCAGCCATAGAAAGGGACGCACGTATGCAGGAGTATCAGCAGAAGCTGTTACTCGATCTTAGATCCGCTTTTCCACCAAACAACCGTGCAGGTGCAGGGAGTGAATCTCCCAGTTGTAACTTGACAAACATGGGACGGTCTCGTCATCTTCAACAGTCTACACGTACCAGTAGGACCGTATCTGGTGCTGGTAACAGCAATTTTATGGAATCTTTTCATAATTTTTTTAGACCCTCCTTTGCAAGGCCACCAGAGACAACAAGTCTGACACATAGTCAACGGCTGGAGAGGATGATACAGGAGTATCTCCAAATGAACATCGATGCCATGACTGTGCAACTGGAGCCTTGCTCCTTTTGGGCTTCAAACCTAGAAAAATGGCCAGAGCTCTCAACTTACGCCTTGGAGATTTTGTCGTGTCCAGCTGCCAGCGTTGTCTCTGAACGTGTCTTCAGTGCTGCTGGGTGTGTGCTGACAGATAAGCGCACGCGTCTGTCCAGTGACAATGTGGACAGACTGACGTTCATCAAAATGAACAAGTCATGGATCCAGAAGGAATTTACAACCCCTGTGTCATCCTGGGGAGAGTAAATGCTTGTGGATTTGGAATGTGCTTGATGCAAATCTAGCTGTGAAGTGTACAACTAGGGCACAAGTGCTGCCACTGAATGGGTGGGTGTGTGTGGGGCCCAATTTTTGGAAAAAAGGCAGACACCGCTTGGAGTAACCCTTGCTTACATTGTTTTTAAAAGAAGCCAAGATGAACAGAGCTGGGATCAGGAAAGACTTTGCTACCTACCCCGGTGTCATCCTGGGGACGGATAAGAATGGCGTATTTTTGAATGTGCTTGATGCAAATCTAGCTGTGAAGTGTACAACTAGGGCACAAGTGCTGCCACTGAATGGGTGGGTGTGTGTGGGGCCCAATTTTTTGAAAAAAGGGAGACTCCGCTTGGAGTAACCCTTGCTTGCTGTGTTTTTAAAAGAAGCCAAGATGAACAGAGCTGGGATCAGGAAAGACTTTGCTACCTACCCCGGTGTCATCCTGGGGACGGTTAAGAATGGTGTATTTTTGAATGTGCTTGATGCAAATCAAAACAACCTGTTTGCAACTAGGGCCCAAGTGCTGCCACTGATGGGGTGGGTGTCTGTGTGGCCCAATTTTTGGAAAAAAGGGAGACTCCGCTTGGAGTAACCCTTGCTTGCTGTGTTTTTAAAAGAAGCCAAGATGAACAGAGCTGGGATCAGGAAAGACTTTGCTACCTACCCCGGTGTCATCCTGGGGACGGTTAAGAATGGTGTATTTTTGAATGTGCTTGATGCAAATCAAAACAACCTGTTTGCAACTAGGGCACAAGTGCTGCCACTGAATGGGTGGGTGTGTGTGGGGCCCAATTTTTGGAAAAAAGGGAGACTCCGCTTGGAGTAACCCTTGCTTGCTGTGTTTTTAAAAGAAGCCAAGATGAACAGAGCTGGGATCAGGAAAGACTTTGCTACCTACCCCGGTGTCATCCTGGGGACGGATAAGAATGGCGTATTTTTGAATGTGCTTGATGCAAATCTAGCTGTGAAGTGTACAACTAGGGCACAAGTGTTGCCACTGAATGGGTGGGTGTGTGTGGGGCCCAATTTTTTGAAAAAAGGGAGACTCCGCTTGGAGTAACCCTTGCTTGCTGTGTTTTTAAAAGAAGCCAAGATGAACAGAGCTGGGATCAGGAAAGACTTTGCTACCTACCCCGGTGTCATCCTGGGGACGGTTAAGAATGGTGTATTTTTGAATGTGCTTGATGCAAATCAAAACAACCTGTTTGCAACTAGGGCCCAAGTGCTGCCACTGATGGGGTGGGTGTCTGTGTGGCCCAATTTTTGGAAAAAAGGGAGACTCCGCTTGGAGTAACCCTTGCTTGCTGTGTTTTTAAAAGAAGCCAAGATGAACAGAGCTGGGATCAGGAAAGACTTTGCTACCTACCCCGGTGTCATCCTGGGGACGGTTAAGAATGGTGTATTTTTGAATGTGCTTGATGCAAATCAAAACAACCTGTTTGCAACTAGGGCACAAGTGCTGCCACTGAATGGGTGGGTGTGTGTGGGGCCCAATTTTTGGAAAAAAGGGAGACTCCGCTTGGAGTAACCCTTGCTTGCTGTGTTTTTAAAAGAAGCCAAGATGAACAGAGCTGGGATCAGGAAAGACTTTGCTACCTACCCCGGTGTCATCCTGGGGACGGATAAGAATGGCGTATTTTTGAATGTGCTTGATGCAAATCTAGCTGTGAAGTGTACAACTAGGGCACAAGTGTTGCCACTGAATGGGTGGGTGTGTGTGGGGCCCAATTTTTTGAAAAAAGGGAGACTCCGCTTGGAGTAACCCTTGCTTGCTGTGTTTTTAAAAGAAGCCAAGATGAACAGAGCTGGGATCAGGAAAGACTTTGCTACCTACCCCGGTGTCATCCTGGGGACGGATAAGAATGGCGTATTTTTGAATGTGCTTGATGCAAATCAAAACATCCTGTTTGCAACTAGGGCCCAAGTGCTGCCACTGATGGGGTCGGTGTCTGTGTGGCCCAATTTTTGGAAAAAAGGGAGACTCCACTTGGAGTAACCCTTGCTTACATTGTTTTTAAAAGAAGCCAAGATGAACAGAGCTGGAATCAGGAAAGACTTTGCTACCTACCCTGGTGTCATCCTGGGGACGGTTAATTATGGCGTATTTTTGAATGTGCTTGATGCAAATCTAGCTGTGAATTGTACAACTGGGGCACAACTGCTGCCACTGAATGGGTGGGTGTGTGTGGGGCCCAATTTTTGGAAAAAAAGGGAGACTACGCTTGGAGTCACCTTGCGGTGTTTTACATGATTTTAGAAGGGCGTGCCATGCCTATATCTGTGTGTCCTCCTCTTTTTCCTTGTTTTCGCATGAGTATATGTCCTTGTCACTTTCCCATGTGTTTGTGTTGTGTTGTGAGTCATTTGTCACCTTTTGGACACCTTTGAGGGTGTTTTCTAGGTGTTTTTATGTGTTTGTGATTGCCTGCCATTGTTTCCTATGCAGTTCGAGTTCGGTTCGTCGAACGTTCGACGAGCCGAACTCGAACGGGACCTCCGTTCGGCGAACCGACCTCGAGCCGAACCGGGACCGGTTCGCTCATCTCTAGTGCTCAGCTCGGCTGGGTGTCGGCTGAGTTGTTTCACTGCTCCCAGTCGTGCAGAAGTTAATCCTCTTTGGAGCAGTGTGCAACTCTTCTGAGATCCAGGTGGTTGATTAACATCTCCAACTGGTCTCTTATTATTTAAGACTGGGGAGTGTAGTAAGAGGCCACCGAAGATAGCATCAGCGATCCCGGTCTCAGTGGTTCTCAGTTCATGATGAACAACAGTTGTTTTTTTGCGTGGTGTGAACGTCCCCGTTTTGTGAGTTTTTTCCTTACCCTTTTCTTTATTCTCCAAGTATGCATATTGTCTCTCCTTTGTGGGTGAAAACTGTGTGTATGAGGTTTCGTTCTCCCTTGTCCGTGTCTTTTCTGTTGGGTGTTGTTACTGGGTTTCCGGCCCGTTCCCAGGATTGGAAGGAGTAAGATCAAGGCTCGGACAGTAGACAGGGCCAGGTCGGGGACCAAGGCCTCCCTACCTTCAAGGGAACCCCTGGGGTAAGCGTAGGGGTCCCAGTCTTAGGGTTAGCTTAGGAACCCCTGGTCTGTCAGTATCTCCCCCGTGACACTATGAAACGTTTAGGAACTGCAACCATTTTTCTGTACATATGGCATCCAAGCTTGTACTGACAAAAGGAGAGAGGAAGGGCACTACCCAGTGGGATCACCTGGTATACAAAATTTATGTAAGACAAAAGGAGAGAAAGGAGTATACCAACACACGGGATCACCACAACATTAACCAATGTATATTAAATTTTTATTAGGTTATTAAAGAACCAGAACACGAGACACATGTCTCCACACTGAAAAATTATTATAAGACACACAATGACACAAGTTAAAAACATTTAAAAAGCCATAGGCATAACAAACATGTCCGCCAGGAACCAAAAATACAATCATGTACAATTTCTTTATATATAATTATAGTAGGGGCACTCCAATCATTAGTATACAAGGCCCGTATCCGGTATAGAGAAATAGTAGATGTGAACAAGTGCACTAAAGTCCACAACAATATATAATTAGCAGCATATGGTAAATTTTAACATGGAAACACTTGTGCAGATAAACACATCTCCAGTTATAGATGAGCAGTATAGGCTTTTATAGAAAATTACTAGAGTCTATATGGGCACAAGAACATCCCAGTGCTGTATGAGTGGTAACATATAGCGAATCATAAGATAGAGACACTTAGATTGTACTGATATACAAAACCTATGCTATATACATAAAATGATATAGATCCATAGCACAAAGTACATCCAGGTCCCCATCGATACACAATAGTGCTACAACCACAATACCTTCTCACAGGTGTATCCTGAAAAGAACGCCTATTAAGTGCAAGATGACATAAATTCAGAAAGCAATTCTATCTGCTCAGTAAAAATGCTCATATTATGCTGCCACATATAGCCAGGGTCCTGGATGCTTCAAGCTACCACTGATATATACGGTGCAATTGAGAACAGCAACCAGGCTACAGGCAATACAGACCCGGACCTATATCCATCATCCCATATAGTACATAGCAAGCATGCTGGTGGGGTGGATGAGAGGAGCGACCCAAGGGGTTCCTGGCATGGACACCCCACGCGTATCGCCACGTATCCAGTGGCTTCCTCAGGGGAAAAGAAGGCGATGTGACATGGCCATGTGTGTCCTTTTTAAGGAAGTGTAATCAGTGCTTACCCGCAGCTGCACGATTTTTCGTATTGGAGGTGAACCTCCGATGGCGGCCGCCATCTTGTTTGATCACATGATGTGGAGAGCGTCCTCCCCCATCTTCTACTGCGCATGCGCGAGTCAAATATCGCTTAGATAGACACAAAATGTGTTCAAGGAGCAGCGCTTCTCCTTGCTATCTATTAGCGAAATTTATAGCTGACAGATGGTTATTATACTTCCAAGCGCATCGCAATATGCTAATACCTTTAGTAACACAGTCCATACTATGCGCATGCGCTGTTTAGATAGAGGGGAAAACAAAGATGGAGTATTAACCCCTTTGCTGCTGGAACACTTTAAATGTCAGCAGATTCGCTGTTTACTTTGAAGAAAATTTCTCAGAAGAGCACGGGCTAAAATAAGCAGAATGGCATATCCATTAGGAGAATTCTATCATGTATTACATCGATACTACATGCAACATGTCCATAAGCACCAGTGAGTCCTCCACTGGTTAATACAAGATGCCGACATCCATGACCCATAGAGTAAAGCTAGATAATTCCAGCTAACAGAGTTATATGATTCTTGACAAAAACCAGATCACCAGAAGATGGATAATATCAACCATAGGTCAAGGGAAAAAACGGTAAAACCGGTAAAAATCACACAATATAAAGCTAGATAATACCAGCCAGTAGAGTTATGTGGTTCCTACATAGAACAGAAAATTAGATATCAAAAAATGGATCTAACGGACCCAACTTGGGGAAAATCATTAGATGTTAAATGATAACGTATACACCAAGCATAATTATTTATGTAGTTCTTCCATAGAGAAAAACACCGGGTGTCAAGTAAATGTAATAGACCCAGCATAGAGAGAATTATTAGATGTTAGAGCATGACATATACACCACCCGTGCCCTGGTTCACACATGTCACACACAATACATCGTGGATACGTATAGATTCCCAACGACTACAACGTATTACCAAGGATATAAGTTCCCATCGACTAGAGTGTGTTATCAAGGCATAGAGTTATGTTAGTTAGTATACGGTCAAAATATTGTAGTACCAGATGTCTAAAAAAGACCAATAAGTATCCATCAGTGATGGCTCATACTTATAGCCATAATGGCATCCCCAAGGATACCATCAGATGTATATGTTTGAGATGTAAAGAACAAAGATTGGAGTGGCACGCGGATTAGAACAGCATGCAAGAGTGACATGTATATAAGATATAAGATATCACCCAGAGGCACACGGGAGGTTAGTGAGATCTCATATAATTAACCCGGGTAATACCAGCAGATGGAATTGCCATAAACTAGATCAATATATACGGTCAGTATAACCAGGTGGAATCCAATGAAACCAGAACAAAAAGCACAGGGGGAGCCCACTCTTTGCCACATACATGTGTGACACGAGAAATCTTATAAAATACCACATTAGTATTGTGAATAGCAAAAAACAATACTAGGGGTGCTCCCCACAGCTGAAGTAGCTTAATAACATCCCGGATGTCCTTGTAGTATAGCGTCTACTCCCACATTTCCCATATGCTCATCCGTCCATAATATGTATATTCAGGGTAAAGTCTCTAATATCCAACGACGATAAGTCTTGTCAGATAAAGAAGGGTCTTTTATGGTTCTTCATAATTCCCTATTCCATGTTCTCTTCTTATCCTCTTCCTAGTTTCCCCATACATGATCTTCTAGATGGGGAAAAGGCAAATGGGCTTTAGTAAAAAATGGTGGAATTCATCAAATAGCATTATAGAACCCTGTATAGAGCAACTCCTCATTAAGACCATGTGGGGCTAAACTCTTAAGGGTATAAATCCACCTTGATTCTTTTTTAAGCAATTCTTTAGTAGCATTCCCACCTCTAATGTTCTGTTTGATTGAGTCCACAATGAGCACTTTGACTGTAGTATACCGCCCTTTATGGTGCATAAGAAAATGGGAGGCTACTGAGGTCAGTACCTTACCCTTTTTCAGGTCGGTTTCCGCTGTATTTATGTTGGAGAAGTGTTGTTGTATCCTCTTCCTCACTTCCTGTGTAGTTTCACCGACGTAGATTTTCGGGCAATCGCAGACAAGGATATAGATGGCATTCCTCGTACGACAGTTGTAATAGGATCCGCAGGTGATTCGTCTAGGAAAGATCGGTAAAGAGATGGAGTCACTTGCCAACATGTATGGACACACTGTACATGCCCCACAGGGAAATGTGCCCTTTAGTCTTATGCCCGTTCCCAAACTTTGTGTTGGTCTTGAGAAATGGCTCTTGGAGAGGATACCTCTCAGATTCTGGGCACGTCTTGCTACTAAATTAGGCTTATCTCCAATAAAAGGGGTCAGTTTTTTATCACTCAAAAGTATGTCCCAATTATCTTGTAAAAGTCCATATAGATCTTGCCATTGATTATGGAAGGGGGTGATAATACTCACTGTGGTTCGCTTATTTCGTAGTCTTGGTTGTAATAGAGTATGTCTTGTCATAGTTCTACAGGCCTGTAGAGCTCCGGAGACCACTTGTTTTGGATATCCCCTTGCGCGAAATCTGTTGGTTAGATCAGAAGCGTGTATTTCGAAATCAGATTTGTCACTGCAATTTCTTTTTACCCTCATAAATTGGCCTTTGGGTATCCCGTTCTTGACATGAGTGGGGTGGAAACTATCATAGTGTAAAAGGCTGTTAGTAGCCGTTGGTTTACGATATAATGTGGTAGTGATGTTCTCTCCTACTCCCTTAGAGACTCGCAAGTCCAAAAATTCCACCGTCTCCCTGGCTATGCTGGAGGTTAGCCGAATATTAAGGGTGTTATCATTCAGGGTGGCAATGAAATTTTCACAGTCCCCCCGAGATCCAGACCAAAAGAACAGGATATCGTCTATATATCTGAACCACCGTATCACATGGGATTTATAGTGCTCCAGGATGTACACCTGTGTCTCCTCCCACCACCCTAAAAAGATATTAGCATAGGGTGGCGCACAGCACGCCCCCATAGCGGTCCCAGATGTCTGCCGGTAATATTTTCTATCGAAGACAAAATAATTTTTATCCAATACCAGATGGAGAAGGTCTAGGACAAAGGAATCGTGTCTTCTATTGCCGGTGGTTCTACGGTCCAAATAATATGACACTGCTCGTGATCCTGCCTCATGGTCAATTGAAGTATACAAGGCTTCCACATCAAGTGTTACCAACAAAGTACTAGATGGGACTTTAAGTTTGGTGAGCTGTTCAATTAGATGGGTAGAGTCTCTAACGTAAGATGGTGAGGATTGCGCCAAAGGCTGGAGATAAAAATCCAAATATATGCAGGGCCTCTCGAACATGCCACCAATTCCTGACACTATTGGTCTGCCCGGAGGTTCCGGGCGACCCTTGTGAATTTTAGGTAACATATAGAAGGTGGGTATAACTGGGAACTTGGTTGTTAAAAAGTTCCTTTCCTTCAAGGAGATTATGTCATGTTCGTGAGCCGTAGAAAGCAATCCATCCAGTTTCTTTTTGAAAACACAGGTAGGGTCGGAAGGTAATACCGTATAACACTCAGTATTAGAGAGTTGTCTCATAGCCTCTCTTAGATACATCTCAACTGGCCACAAGACCACGTTTCCCCCTTTGTCTGCCTCTTTGATGATAAATTCCTGATTGTTACTCAATTTGGACAGAATCCGCCTCTCTTCCGCTGTAAGATTATTACCCCTGTTGTTATCGGGTTTAAGCTTCTCAATATCCTTACAAATTTTATTGAAAAAGATCCCTACAGCGGGACAGAGGCTAAGGGAGGGTGTGGCCTGTGATAGGAGGCGCCTTGTAAATGGTATTTTTTGGCCATTTTGTTCATGGGTGAAAACGAAAGCCCCTTAGCCAATAGCCTGCTTTCCACATCGGACAATTGATATTGAGACAAGTTCACTATTTGTAAGTCACCTTCATTACCTTCTACCAGTTTCGTCTCCGGCTCCTCGTTTCCCTCTGAGGGGGCGATTGCCAGGGATGGATTCTCCTGTTTCTCCTTTTGGTATTTGATTTTCCGGCGACCCCTCCTAGTGCGTTTTCCTGATCGCTGGTATCGGTGGATAAAAAATCGCTCGAGGAGGGCTCCGAAGCTGCAGGAATGACATCTATTTCTCTACCAACCGGTCTACGCTTATTGCCTCTGTGAGACCACCTATAGGCTCTATTTTCGGCATAGTCATTCTTATCCCTCTGGAATTTATTTTTCTTACCCTTAATAACATCCCTTTCAAAATTGTCAAGGATTCCTTTGAGTTTATTTTGAAAAGGAGTTACGACTGTTTGTGGGTCCTGCTGGCGTAGAATGTGCTCTTTGTTGTTAATTTCTTCCTTCAATTGTGTGAGTAACACACGATCGTGGTCTATTAGCATGTCTAAGATAATAAATGAGCACGTCTGCAAGCCCTGCTCCCAAGTAATTCTAAACTGGGGGTCCGTCTCCCAAGCTGGGAATATTTGTACCCTCAGACCTCTAGGTGTAATCTTAAGTTTTTTATATTCTTCTAGGGTCCTAATATTCCACCATATTTTTACCACTCTTTTATGCAGATTAATTAAGTCCTGCATGAGTTGTTGATTCTCGTCCTGGGGGCCTGTTGGCCTCCCCAGAACGCCAGAGCTTTCAGACGTGCCAAATACATCAGAGGATTGGTTAGACCAAGCCACCTCCCTTGCTGCTAGATCCATGTGAAAAAAGGTTCTGGTTTTAGGTTGTGCCAAAATACCTGGGACAACACAAATTTTATTGGGAATATCTAAGAAGTCTATATATATACATAGAATTCGAACAACCCAAAATTTAGAGTGTGCCTCCTTCCGAATGGTTGTGCAGAACAACCGATAAGGATATGACAAAAGGAGAGAGGAAGGGCACTACCCAGTGGGATCACCTGGTATACAAAATTTATGTAAGACAAAAGGAGAGAAAGGAGTATACCAACACACGGGATCACCACAACATTAACCAATGTATATTAAATTTTTATTAGGTTATTAAAGAACCAGAACACGAGACACATGTCTCCACACTGAAAAATTATTATAAGACACACAATGACACAAGTTAAAAACATTTAAAAAGCCATAGGCATAACAAACATGTCCGCCAGGAACCAAAAATACAATCATGTACAATTTCTTTATATATAATTATAGTAGGGGCACTCCAATCATTAGTATACAAGGCCCGTATCCGGTATAGAGAAATAGTAGATGTGAACAAGTGCACTAAAGTCCACAACAATATATAATTAGCAGCATATGGTAAATTTTAACATGGAAACACTTGTGCAGATAAACACATCTCCAGTTATAGATGAGCAGTATAGGCTTTTATAGAAAATTACTAGAGTCTATATGGGCACAAGAACATCCCAGTGCTGTATGAGTGGTAACATATAGCGAATCATAAGATAGAGACACTTAGATTGTACTGATATACAAAACCTATGCTATATACATAAAATGATATAGATCCATAGCACAAAGTACATCCAGGTCCCCATCGATACACAATAGTGCTACAACCACAATACCTTCTCACAGGTGTATCCTGAAAAGAACGCCTATTAAGTGCAAGATGACATAAATTCAGAAAGCAATTCTATCTGCTCAGTAAAAATGCTCATATTATGCTGCCACATATAGCCAGGGTCCTGGATGCTTCAAGCTACCACTGATATATACGGTGCAATTGAGAACAGCAACCAGGCTACAGGCAATACAGACCCGGACCTATATCCATCATCCCATATAGTACATAGCAAGCATGCTGGTGGGGTGGATGAGAGGAGCGACCCAAGGGGTTCCTGGCATGGACACCCCACGCGTATCGCCACGTATCCAGTGGCTTCCTCAGGGGAAAAGAAGGCGATGTGACATGGCCATGTGTGTCCTTTTTAAGGAAGTGTAATCAGTGCTTACCCGCAGCTGCACGATTTTTCGTATTGGAGGTGAACCTCCGATGGCGGCCGCCATCTTGTTTGATCACATGATGTGGAGAGCGTCCTCCCCCATCTTCTACTGCGCATGCGCGAGTCAAATATCGCTTAGATAGACACAAAATGTGTTCAAGGAGCAGCGCTTCTCCTTGCTATCTATTAGCGAAATTTATAGCTGACAGATGGTTATTATACTTCCAAGCGCATCGCAATATGCTAATACCTTTAGTAACACAGTCCATACTATGCGCATGCGCTGTTTAGATAGAGGGGAAAACAAAGATGGAGTATTAACCCCTTTGCTGCTGGAACACTTTAAATGTCAGCAGATTCGCTGTTTACTTTGAAGAAAATTTCTCAGAAGAGCACGGGCTAAAATAAGCAGAATGGCATATCCATTAGGAGAATTCTATCATGTATTACATCGATACTACATGCAACATGTCCATAAGCACCAGTGAGTCCTCCACTGGTTAATACAAGATGCCGACATCCATGACCCATAGAGTAAAGCTAGATAATTCCAGCTAACAGAGTTATATGATTCTTGACAAAAACCAGATCACCAGAAGATGGATAATATCAACCATAGGTCAAGGGAAAAAACGGTAAAACCGGTAAAAATCACACAATATAAAGCTAGATAATACCAGCCAGTAGAGTTATGTGGTTCCTACATAGAACAGAAAATTAGATATCAAAAAATGGATCTAACGGACCCAACTTGGGGAAAATCATTAGATGTTAAATGATAACGTATACACCAAGCATAATTATTTATGTAGTTCTTCCATAGAGAAAAACACCGGGTGTCAAGTAAATGTAATAGACCCAGCATAGAGAGAATTATTAGATGTTAGAGCATGACATATACACCACCCGTGCCCTGGTTCACACATGTCACACACAATACATCGTGGATACGTATAGATTCCCAACGACTACAACGTATTACCAAGGATATAAGTTCCCATCGACTAGAGTGTGTTATCAAGGCATAGAGTTATGTTAGTTAGTATACGGTCAAAATATTGTAGTACCAGATGTCTAAAAAAGACCAATAAGTATCCATCAGTGATGGCTCATACTTATAGCCATAATGGCATCCCCAAGGATACCATCAGATGTATATGTTTGAGATGTAAAGAACAAAGATTGGAGTGGCACGCGGATTAGAACAGCATGCAAGAGTGACATGTATATAAGATATAAGATATCACCCAGAGGCACACGGGAGGTTAGTGAGATCTCATATAATTAACCCGGGTAATACTAGCAGATGGAATTGCCATAAACTAGATCAATATATACGGTCAGTATAACCAGGTGGAATCCAATGAAACCAGAACAAAAAGCACAGGGGGAGCCCACTCTTTGCCACATACATGTGTGACACGAGAAATCTTATAAAATACCACATTAGTATTGTGAATAGCAAAAAACAATACTAGGGGTGCTCCCCACAGCTGAAGTAGCTTAATAACATCCCGGATGTCCTTGTAGTATAGCGTCTACTCCCACATTTCCCATATGCTCATCCGTCCATAATATGTATATTCAGGGTAAAGTCTCTAATATCCAACGACGATAAGTCTTGTCAGATAAAGAAGGGTCTTTTATGGTTCTTCATAATTCCCTATTCCATGTTCTCTTCTTATCCTCTTCCTAGTTTCCCCATACATGATCTTCTAGATGGGGAAAAGGCAAATGGGCTTTAGTAAAAAATGGTGGAATTCATCAAATAGCATTATAGAACCCTGTATAGAGCAACTCCTCATTAAGACCATGTGGGGCTAAACTCTTAAGGGTATAAATCCACCTTGATTCTTTTTTAAGCAATTCTTTAGTAGCATTCCCACCTCTAATGTTCTGTTTGATTGAGTCCACAATGAGCACTTTGACTGTAGTATACCGCCCTTTATGGTGCATAAGAAAATGGGAGGCTACTGAGGTCAGTACCTTACCCTTTTTCAGGTCGGTTTCCGCTGTATTTATGTTGGAGAAGTGTTGTTGTATCCTCTTCCTCACTTCCTGTGTAGTTTCACCGACGTAGATTTTCGGGCAATCGCAGACAAGGATATAGATGGCATTCCTCGTACGACAGTTGTAATAGGATCCGCAGGTGATTCGTCTAGGAAAGATCGGTAAAGAGATGGAGTCACTTGCCAACATGTATGGACACACTGTACATGCCCCACAGGGAAATGTGCCCTTTAGTCTTATGCCCGTTCCCAAACTTTGTGTTGGTCTTGAGAAATGGCTCTTGGAGAGGATACCTCTCAGATTCTGGGCACGTCTTGCTACTAAATTAGGCTTATCTCCAATAAAAGGGGTCAGTTTTTTATCACTCAAAAGTATGTCCCAATTATCTTGTAAAAGTCCATATAGATCTTGCCATTGATTATGGAAGGGGGTGATAATACTCACTGTGGTTCGCTTATTTCGTAGTCTTGGTTGTAATAGAGTATGTCTTGTCATAGTTCTACAGGCCTGTAGAGCTCCGGAGACCACTTGTTTTGGATATCCCCTTGCGCGAAATCTGTTGGTTAGATCAGAAGCGTGTATTTCGAAATCAGATTTGTCACTGCAATTTCTTTTTACCCTCATAAATTGGCCTTTGGGTATCCCGTTCTTGACATGAGTGGGGTGGAAACTATCATAGTGTAAAAGGCTGTTAGTAGCCGTTGGTTTACGATATAATGTGGTAGTGATGTTCTCTCCTACTCCCTTAGAGACTCGCAAGTCCAAAAATTCCACCGTCTCCCTGGCTATGCTGGAGGTTAGCCGAATATTAAGGGTGTTATCATTCAGGGTGGCAATGAAATTTTCACAGTCCCCCCGAGATCCAGACCAAAAGAACAGGATATCGTCTATATATCTGAACCACCGTATCACATGGGATTTATAGTGCTCCAGGATGTACACCTGTGTCTCCTCCCACCACCCTAAAAAGATATTAGCATAGGGTGGCGCACAGCACGCCCCCATAGCGGTCCCAGATGTCTGCCGGTAATATTTTCTATCGAAGACAAAATAATTTTTATCCAATACCAGATGGAGAAGGTCTAGGACAAAGGAATCGTGTCTTCTATTGCCGGTGGTTCTACGGTCCAAATAATATGACACTGCTCGTGATCCTGCCTCATGGTCAATTGAAGTATACAAGGCTTCCACATCAAGTGTTACCAACAAAGTACTAGATGGGACTTTAAGTTTGGTGAGCTGTTCAATTAGATGGGTAGAGTCTCTAACGTAAGATGGTGAGGATTGCGCCAAAGGCTGGAGATAAAAATCCAAATATATGCAGGGCCTCTCGAACATGCCACCAATTCCTGACACTATTGGTCTGCCCGGAGGTTCCGGGCGACCCTTGTGAATTTTAGGTAACATATAGAAGGTGGGTATAACTGGGAACTTGGTTGTTAAAAAGTTCCTTTCCTTCAAGGAGATTATGTCATGTTCGTGAGCCGTAGAAAGCAATCCATCCAGTTTCTTTTTGAAAACACAGGTAGGGTCGGAAGGTAATACCGTATAACACTCAGTATTAGAGAGTTGTCTCATAGCCTCTCTTAGATACATCTCAACTGGCCACAAGACCACGTTTCCCCCTTTGTCTGCCTCTTTGATGATAAATTCCTGATTGTTACTCAATTTGGACAGAATCCGCCTCTCTTCCGCTGTAAGATTATTACCCCTGTTGTTATCGGGTTTAAGCTTCTCAATATCCTTACAAATTTTATTGAAAAAGATCCCTACAGCGGGACAGAGGCTAAGGGAGGGTGTGGCCTGTGATAGGAGGCGCCTTGTAAATGGTATTTTTTGGCCAGAGTCTCTCTCACCTTCTTCCAGTAGATCCAAAAGGTCACTAAACACCTGGCGATCTTCCGGTGGGAGTGTATCCATCAGGTCAGGGCGGCTGTAGAGGTACTTGAAAGTGAGCTGTCTGCAAAAGAGATATACATCTTTAATTATAGTGAACTTGTCCATTTTGTTCATGGGTGAAAACGAAAGCCCCTTAGCCAATAGCCTGCTTTCCACATCGGACAATTGATATTGAGACAAGTTCACTATTTGTAAGTCACCTTCATTACCTTCTACCAGTTTCGTCTCCGGCTCCTCGTTTCCCTCTGAGGGGGCGATTGCCAGGGATGGATTCTCCTGTTTCTCCTTTTGGTATTTGATTTTGGATCTACTGGAAGAAGGTGAGAGAGACTCTGGCCAAAAAATACCATTTACAAGGCGCCTCCTATCACAGGCCACACCCTCCCTTAGCCTCTGTCCCGCTGTAGGGATCTTTTTCAATAAAATTTGTAAGGATATTAAGAAGCTTAAACCCGATAACAACAGGGGTAATAATCTTACAGCGGAAGAGAGGCGGATTCTGTCCAAATTGAGTAACAATCAGGAATTTATCATCAAAGAGGCAGACAAAGGGGGAAACGTGGTCTTGTGGCCAGTTGAGATGTATCTAAGAGAGGCTATGAGACAACTCTCTAATACTGAGTGTTATACGGTATTACCTTCCGACCCTACCTGTGTTTTCAAAAAGAAACTGGATGGATTGCTTTCTACGGCTCACGAACATGACATAATCTCCTTGAAGGAAAGGAACTTTTTAACAACCAAGTTCCCAGTTATACCCACCTTCTATATGTTACCTAAAATTCACAAGGGTCGCCCGGAACCTCCGGGCAGACCAATAGTGTCAGGAATTGGTGGCATGTTCGAGAGGCCCTGCATATATTTGGATTTTCATCTCCAGCCTTTGGCGCAATCCTCACCATCTTACGTTAGAGACTCTACCCATCTAATTGAACAGCTCACCAAACTTAAAGTCCCATCTAGTACTTTGTTGGTAACACTTGATGTGGAAGCCTTGTATACTTCAATTGACCATGAGGCAGGATCACGAGCAGTGTCATATTATTTGGACCGTAGAACCACCGGCAATAGAAGACACGATTCCTTTGTCCTAGACCTTCTCCATCTGGTATTGGATAAAAATTATTTTGTCTTCGATAGAAAATATTACCGGCAGACATCTGGGACCGCTATGGGGGCGTGCTGTGCGCCACCCTATGCTAATATCTTTTTAGGGTGGTGGGAGGAGACACAGGTGTACATCCTGGAGCACTATAAATCCCATGTGATACGGTGGTTCAGATATATAGACGATATCCTGTTCTTTTGGTCTGGATATCGGGGGGACTGTGAAAATTTCATTGCCACCCTGAATGATAACACCCTTAATATTCGGCTAACCTCCAGCATAGCCAGGGAGACGGTGGAATTTTTGGACTTGCGAGTCTCTAAGGGAGTAGGAGAGAACATCACTACCACATTATATCGTAAACCAACGGCTACTAACAGCCTTTTACACTATGATAGTTTCCACCCCACTCATGTCAAGAACGGGATACCCAAAGGCCAATTTATGAGGGTAAAAAGAAATTGCAGTGACAAATCTGATTTCGAAATACACGCTTCTGATCTAACCAACAGATTTCGCGCAAGGGGATATCCAAAACAAGTGGTCTCCGGAGCTCTACAGGCCTGTAGAACTATGACAAGACATACTCTATTACAACCAAGACTACGAAATAAGCGAACCACAGTGAGTATTATCACCCCCTTCCATAATCAATGGCAAGATCTATATGGACTTTTACAAGATAATTGGGACATACTTTTGAGTGATAAAAAACTGACCCCTTTTATTGGAGATAAGCCTAATTTAGTAGCAAGACGTGCCCAGAATCTGAGAGGTATCCTCTCCAAGAGCCATTTCTCAAGACCAACACAAAGTTTGGGAACGGGCATAAGACTAAAGGGAACATTTCCCTGTGGGGCATGTACAGTGTGTCCATACATGTTGGCAAGTGACTCCATCTCTTTACCGATCTTTCCTAGACGAATCACCTGCGGATCCTATTACAACTGTCGTACGAGGAATGCCATCTATATCCTTGTCTGCGATTGCCCGAAAATCTACGTCGGTGAAACTACACAGGAAGTGAGGAAGAGGATACAACAACACTTCTCCAACATAAATACAGCGGAAACCGACCTGAAAAAGGGTAAGGTACTGACCTCAGTAGCCTCCCATTTTCTTATGCACCATAAAGGGCGGTATACTACAGTCAAAGTGCTCATTGTGGACTCAATCAAACAGAACATTAGAGGTGGGAATGCTACTAAAGAATTGCTTAAAAAAGAATCAAGGTGGATTTATACCCTTAAGAGTTTAGCCCCACATGGTCTTAATGAGGAGTTGCTCTATACAGGGTTCTATAATGCTATTTGATGAATTCCACCATTTTTTACTAAAGCCCATTTGCCTTTTCCCCATCTAGAAGATCATGTATGGGGAAACTAGGAAGAGGATAAGAAGAGAACATGGAATAGGGAATTATGAAGAACCATAAAAGACCCTTCTTTATCTGACAAGACTTATCGTCGTTGGATATTAGAGACTTTACCCTGAATATACATATTATGGACGGATGAGCATATGGGAAATGTGGGAGTAGACGCTATACTACAAGGACATCCGGGATGTTATTAAGCTACTTCAGCTGTGGGGAGCACCCCTAGTATTGTTTTTTGCTATTCACAATACTAATGTGGTATTTTATAAGATTTCTCGTGTCACACATGTATGTGGCAAAGAGTGGGCTCCCCCTGTGCTTTTTGTTCTGGTTTCATTGGATTCCACCTGGTTATACTGACCGTATATATTGATCTAGTTTATGGCAATTCCATCTGCTGGTATTACCCGGGTTAATTATATGAGATCTCACTAACCTCCCGTGTGCCTCTGGGTGATATCTTATATCTTATATACATGTCACTCTTGCATGCTGTTCTAATCCGCGTGCCACTCCAATCTTTGTTCTTTACATCTCAAACATATACATCTGATGGTATCCTTGGGGATGCCATTATGGCTATAAGTATGAGCCATCACTGATGGATACTTATTGGTCTTTTTTAGACATCTGGTACTACAATATTTTGACCGTATACTAACTAACATAACTCTATGCCTTGATAACACACTCTAGTCGATGGGAACTTATATCCTTGGTAATACGTTGTAGTCGTTGGGAATCTATACGTATCCACGATGTATTGTGTGTGACATGTGTGAACCAGGGCACGGGTGGTGTATATGTCATGCTCTAACATCTAATAATTCTCTCTATGCTGGGTCTATTACATTTACTTGACACCCGGTGTTTTTCTCTATGGAAGAACTACATAAATAATTATGCTTGGTGTATACGTTATCATTTAACATCTAATGATTTTCCCCAAGTTGGGTCCGTTAGATCCATTTTTTGATATCTAATTTTCTGTTCTATGTAGGAACCACATAACTCTACTGGCTGGTATTATCTAGCTTTATATTGTGTGATTTTTACCGGTTTTACCGTTTTTTCCCTTGACCTATGGTTGATATTATCCATCTTCTGGTGATCTGGTTTTTGTCAAGAATCATATAACTCTGTTAGCTGGAATTATCTAGCTTTACTCTATGGGTCATGGATGTCGGCATCTTGTATTAACCAGTGGAGGACTCACTGGTGCTTATGGACATGTTGCATGTAGTATCGATGTAATACATGATAGAATTCTCCTAATGGATATGCCATTCTGCTTATTTTAGCCCGTGCTCTTCTGAGAAATTTTCTTCAAAGTAAACAGCGAATCTGCTGACATTTAAAGTGTTCCAGCAGCAAAGGGGTTAATACTCCATCTTTGTTTTCCCCTCTATCTAAACAGCGCATGCGCATAGTATGGACTGTGTTACTAAAGGTATTAGCATATTGCGATGCGCTTGGAAGTATAATAACCATCTGTCAGCTATAAATTTCGCTAATAGATAGCAAGGAGAAGCGCTGCTCCTTGAACACATTTTGTGTCTATCTAAGCGATATTTGACTCGCGCATGCGCAGTAGAAGATGGGGGAGGACGCTCTCCACATCATGTGATCAAACAAGATGGCGGCCGCCATCGGAGGTTCACCTCCAATACGAAAAATCGTGCAGCTGCGGGTAAGCACTGATTACACTTCCTTAAAAAGGACACACATGGCCATGTCACATCGCCTTCTTTTCCCCTGAGGAAGCCACTGGATACGTGGCGATACGCGTGGGGTGTCCATGCCAGGAACCCCTTGGGTCGCTCCTCTCATCCACCCCACCAGCATGCTTGCTATGTACTATATGGGATGATGGATATAGGTCCGGGTCTGTATTGCCTGTAGCCTGGTTGCTGTTCTCAATTGCACCGTATATATCAGTGGTAGCTTGAAGCATCCAGGACCCTGGCTATATGTGGCAGCATAATATGAGCATTTTTACTGAGCAGATAGAATTGCTTTCTGAATTTATGTCATCTTGCACTTAATAGGCGTTCTTTTCAGGATACACCTGTGAGAAGGTATTGTGGTTGTAGCACTATTGTGTATCGATGGGGACCTGGATGTACTTTGTGCTATGGATCTATATCATTTTATGTATATAGCATAGGTTTTGTATATCAGTACAATCTAAGTGTCTCTATCTTATGATTCGCTATATGTTACCACTCATACAGCACTGGGATGTTCTTGTGCCCATATAGACTCTAGTAATTTTCTATAAAAGCCTATACTGCTCATCTATAACTGGAGATGTGTTTATCTGCACAAGTGTTTCCATGTTAAAATTTACCATATGCTGCTAATTATATATTGTTGTGGACTTTAGTGCACTTGTTCACATCTACTATTTCTCTATACCGGATACGGGCCTTGTATACTAATGATTGGAGTGCCCCTACTATAATTATATATAAAGAAATTGTACATGATTGTATTTTTGGTTCCTGGCGGACATGTTTGTTATGCCTATGGCTTTTTAAATGTTTTTAACTTGTGTCATTGTGTGTCTTATAATAATTTTTCAGTGTGGAGACATGTGTCTCGTGTTCTGGTTCTTTAACCCCTTCACCCCCGGCCACTAAAACACCCTAATGACCGGGCCATTTTTTGCAATTCTGACCAGTGTCACTTTGACAGGTTATAACTCTGGAACGCTTCAACGGATCCTGGCGATTCTGAGATTGTTTTTTCGTGACATATTGTGCTTCATGTCAGTGGTAAATTTAGGCCGATATTTTTTGCGTTTATTTGTGAAAATTTAGGAAATTTGGCGAAAATTTTGAAAATTTCGCAATTTTCAAACTTTGAAAATTTATGCCCATAAATCTGTGAGATATGTCACACAAAATAGTTACTAAATAACATTTCCCACTTGTGTACTTTACATCAGCGCAATTTTCGAAACAAATTTTTTTTCCGTTAGGAAGTTAGAAGGGGTCAAAGGTCATCAGCAAATTCTCATTTTTCCAACAAAATTTACAAAATAATTTTTTTAGGGACCACATTACATTTGAGGTGACTTTGAGAGGCCTAGGTGACAGAAAATACCCAAAAGTGACCCCATTCTAAAAACTACACCCCTCACACTGCTCAAAACCACATCCAATAAGTTTATTAACCCTTTAGGTGCTTCACAGGAACCAAAGCAATGTGGAAGGAAAAAATGAAAATTTTACTTTTTAACACAAAAATGTTACTTTAGCCATAAAATTTTCATTTTTACAAGGGAGAAAAGAGAAAGTACACAATACAATTTATTGTGCATGTTCTCCTGAGTACGCTGATACCCCATATGTGGTAAAAATCAATTGTTTGGGCGCACGGCAGAGCTCGGAAGGGAAGGAGCGCCATTTGAATTTTTGAACGCAAAATTAGCTGCACTCATTAGCAGACGCCATGTCGGGTTTGAAGACCCCCTGAGGTGCCTAACCAATGGAGCTCCCCCACAAGTGACCCCATTTTGGAAACTAGAGCCCTCAAATAATTTTTCTAGATGTTTGGTGAGCACTTTGAACCCCTGGGGGCTTCACATAAGTTTATAGCGTTGAGCCGTGAAAAGAAAAAAAATTTTTTTTACCACAAAACGGTTGCTTCAACTAGGTAGCTTTTTTTTTCACAAGGGTAACAGGAAAAAATGCACCATAAAATGTATTGTGCATTTTCTCCTGAGTACGCAGATACCTCATATGTGGTGGAAATCAAATGTTTGGACACACAGCAGTGCTCGGAAGGCAAGGAGCGCCATTTGAATTTTTGAGTGCAAAATTAGCTGCACCTGTTAGCGGACGCCATGTCGGGTTTGAAGACCCCCTGAGGTGCCTAAACAATGGAGCTCCCCCACAAGTGACCCCATTTTGGAAACTAGAGCCCTCAAATAATTGTTCTAGATGTTTGGTGAGCACTTTGAACACCTGGGGGCTTCACAGAAGTTTATAGCGTTGAGCCGTGAAAAGAAAAAAAATTTTTTTTACAACAAAACGGTTGCTTCAACTAGGTAGCTTTTTTTTTCACAAGGGTAACAGGAAAAAATGCACCATAAAATGTATTGTGCATTTTCTCCTGAATACGCAGATACCTCATATGTGGTGGAAATCAAATCTTTGGACACACGGCAGTGCTCGGAAGGCAAGGAGCGCCATTTGAATTTTTGAATGCAAAATTAGCTGCACTCATTAGCGGACGCCATGTGGGGTATGAAGACCCCCTGAGGTGCCTAAACAATGGAGCTCCCCCACAAGTCACCCCATTTTGGAAACTAGAGCCCTCAAATAATTTTTCTAGATGTTTGGTGAGCACTTTGAACACTTGGGGGCTTCACAGAAGTTTATAGCGTTGAGCCGTGAAAAGAAAAAAATTTTTTTTTACCACAAAACGGTTGCTTCAACTAGGTAGCTTTTTTTTTCACAAGGCTATCAGGAAAAAATGCACCATAAAATGTATTGTGCATTTTCTCCTGAGTACGCAGATACCTCATATGTGGTGGAAAGTAATTGTTTGGGCGCATGGCGGGGCTCAGAAGAGAAGGAGCGCCATTTGACAGCAAAATTGGTTGGAATCATTAGCGGACGCCATGTCACGTTTGGAGACCCCCTATGGTGCCTAAACAGTGGAGCTCCCCCACAAGTGACACCATTTTGGAAACTAGAGCCCTCAAATAATTTTTCTAGATGTTTGATGTGCACTTTGAACACCTGGGGGCTTCACAGAAGTTTATAGCGTTGAGCCGTGAAAAGAAAAATTTTTTTTTTACCACAAAACGGTTGCTTCAACTAGGTAGCTTTTTTTTTCACAAGGGTAACAGGAAAAAATGCACCATAAAATGTATTGTGCATTTTCTCCTGAGTACGCAGATACCTCATATGTGGTGGAAAGTAATTGTTTGGGCGCATGGCGGGGCTCAGAAGAGAAGGAGCGCCATTTGACAGCAAAATTGGTTGGAATCATTAGCGGACGCCATGTCACGTTTGGAGACCCCCTATGGTGCCTAAACAGTGGAGCTCCCCCACAAGTGACACCATTTTGGAAACTAGAGCCCTCAAATAATTTTTCTAGATGTTTGATGTGCACTTTGAACACCTGGGGGCTTCACAGAAGTTTATAGCGTTGAGCCGTGAAAAGAAAAATTTTTTTTTTTACCACAAAACGGTTGCTTCAACTAGGTAGCTTTTTTTTTCACAAGGGTAACAGGAAAAAATGCACCATAAAATGTATTGTGCATTTTCTCCTGAGTACGCAGATACCTCATATGTGGTGGAAATAAATTGTTTGAGCGCATGGCGGGGCTCAGAAGAGAAGGAGCGCCATTTGACTTTTCAAACGCACAGACGCAGTGCACTGATCGGCCGCTGCAGGACGCACGGTCGGATGCGATAAAAAAAAGCGTCGGGGATACGTAAAAAAAAAAGTCACGCCAAAAATTGACCATGGATGCAGATCCGTTATGTGCATCCCTGATCAGCGCTTGGTGGGACGCACGGACGGATGCGATACAAAAAGCGTCGCAAATATGGAAAAAAGTCACGCCAAAAATTGACCATGGATGCCGATCCGTTATGTGCATCCCTGATCAGCGCTTGGCGGGACGCACGGACGGATGTGATACAAAAAGCGTCGGGGATACAGAAAAAAAAAAGTCACGCCAAAAATTGAGCAGGGATGCCGATCCGTTATCTGCATCCCTGATCAGCGCTTGGCGGGACGCACAGACGGATGCGATACAAAAAGCGTCGGGGATACGGAAAAAAAAGTCACGCCAAAAATTGAGCAGGGATGCCGATCCGTTATCTGCATCCCTGATCAGCGCTTGGCGGGACGCACAGACGGATGCGATACAAAAAGCGTCGGGGATACGGAAAAAAAAAAAAAAGTCACGCCAAAAATTGAGCAGGGATGCCGATCCGTTATCTGCATCCCTGATCAGCGCTTGGCGGGACGCACGGACGGATGCGATACAAAAAGCGTCGGGGATACGGAAAAAAAAAAAAAAAGTCACGCCAAAAATTGAGCAGGGATGCCGATCCGTTATCTGCATCCCTGATCAGCGCTTGGCGGGACGCACGGACGGATGAGGTGTAAAAATGGACAGGGGATACGGAAAAAAAAAAAAAAGTTATACTCACAGTACCCAGAGGACTAGCAGGAGGAACACTGACCAGAAGAGCTGCAGAGGAATAGATGGCAGAGAGATGGACAGCTTTACAGGAGCAGCAGGCAGATCAGCAGAATGCCCAGGAAGGACCCAGCGATGGACGCAGATGTGATCAGGCCGGTGAAGACAGGTAAGAGGACGTCGGGGGAGAGCAGAGGGGGAGAGGGGGGGGGGGAGTGAGAGCAGAGAGGGGGGGGAAGCAGAGGGGGAGGGGGTAGAGCAGAGGGGGAGACCGGAGAGGGAGCTGCAGAACAGAGATAATGGGGGAGGCAGTCAGATCGCGGGGGGAGCAGATCGGGATGTCGGGGGGGGGGGGGGGTTGGGGGGAGCAGATCGCGGGGGGGGGCACGGCAGGGGCTACCATGGCAGCGCGCAGGGGCACCACGGGAGCGCGCAGGGGCACCACGGGAGCGCGCACGGGCTGGCTGCAAAGTGAGCACAGTACTCACGTGCAGCAGCGGTGACAGCTAGGGCGGCGGCGGCGGCGGCAGCAGCGGCGGTGGCGTGGTACCACAAGTACCAGCCACTGCACGCTGCAGCCATGTTGGGGGAGGGCTCGCAGGCCAGCACAGGCCTGGGGAGGGCGGCCACCGGCAAATCACACCGCCCCACTGCACACTGATTGGAGCGATTGCGCGTCATAGCACGATCGCTCCAATCAGTGCTGCAGGGGCTGGGGGAGACATGTTTGAGGTCCACCTATGATATGCTGCAGCAGCTGCGGCATCTCATAGCTGGATCTCACAGGATCGCACTAATTCGGGCATTATTTTTGCCGAAATTAGTGCGATCGATGTGGTTGGCGGTTCAGATTTGAACAGCCAATCACATCGATCGTCGATAGGGGGTGGCGATGCCGCCCCCCCTGGGGTCAAGCAAAGGTCCCCTGCTGTAAGAAACAGCAGGGGACATCATTTGAAAGCCGTTGCTATGGCCACGGCAATCAAATGAAGTTTAGGCAGTAAAATTACGTCCCTGGTCGTTAAGTCACGTTAAAATAGGACGTAATTTTACTGCCCGCGGTCGTGAAGGGGTTAATAACCTAATAAAAATTTAATATACATTGGTTAATGTTGTGGTGATCCCGTGTGTTGGTATACTCCTTTCTCTCCTTTTGTCTTACATAAATTTTGTATACCAGGTGATCCCACTGGGTAGTGCCCTTCCTCTCTCCTTTTGTCATATCCTTATCGGTTGTTCTGCACAACCATTCGGAAGGAGGCACACTCTAAATTTTGGGTTGTTCGAATTCTATGTATATATATAGACTTCTTAGATATTCCCAATAAAATTTGTGTTGTCCCAGGTATTTTGGCACAACCTAAAACCAGAACCTTTTTTCACATGGATCTAGCAGCAAGGGAGGTGGCTTGGTCTAACCAATCCTCTGATGTATTTGGCACGTCTGAAAGCTCTGGCGTTCTGGGGAGGCCAACAGGCCCCCAGGACGAGAATCAACAACTCATGCAGGACTTAATTAATCTGCATAAAAGAGTGGTAAAAATATGGTGGAATATTAGGACCCTAGAAGAATATAAAAAACTTAAGATTACACCTAGAGGTCTGAGGGTACAAATATTCCCAGCTTGGGAGACGGACCCCCAGTTTAGAATTACTTGGGAGCAGGGCTTGCAGACGTGCTCATTTATTATCTTAGACATGCTAATAGACCACGATCGTGTGTTACTCACACAATTGAAGGAAGAAATTAACAACAAAGAGCACATTCTACGCCAGCAGGACCCACAAACAGTCGTAACTCCTTTTCAAAATAAACTCAAAGGAATCCTTGACAATTTTGAAAGGGATGTTATTAAGGGTAAGAAAAATAAATTCCAGAGGGATAAGAATGACTATGCCGAAAATAGAGCCTATAGGTGGTCTCACAGAGGCAATAAGCGTAGACCGGTTGGTAGAGAAATAGATGTCATTCCTGCAGCTTCGGAGCCCTCCTCGAGCGATTTTTTATCCACCGATACCAGCGATCAGGAAAACGCACTAGGAGGGGTCGCCGGAAAATCAAATACCAAAAGGAGAAACAGGAGAATCCATCCCTGGCAATCGCCCCCTCAGAGGGAAACGAGGAGCCGGAGACGAAACTGGTAGAAGGTAATGAAGGTGACTTACAAATAGTGAACTTGTCTCAATATCAATTGTCCGATGTGGAAAGCAGGCTATTGGCTAAGGGGCTTTCGTTTTCACCCATGAACAAAATGGCCAAAAAATACCATTTACAAGGCGCCTCCTATCACAGGCCACACCCTCCCTTAGCCTCTGTCCCGCTGTAGGGATCTTTTTCAATAAAATTTGTAAGGATATTGAGAAGCTTAAACCCGATAACAATAATAGTAATAATAATCTTACAGCGGAAGAGAGGCGGATTCTGTCCAAATTGAGTAACAATCAGGAATTTATCATCAAAGAGGCAGACAAAGGGGGAAACGTGGTCTTGTGGCCAGTTGAGATGTATCTAAGAGAGGCTATGAGACAACTCTCTAATACTGAGTGTTATACGGTATTACCTTCCGACCCTACCTGTGTTTTCAAAAAGAAACTGGATGGATTGCTTTCTACGGCTCACGAACATGACATAATCTCCTTGAAGGAAAGGAACTTTTTAACAACCAAGTTCCCAGTTATACCCACCTTCTATATGTTACCTAAAATTCACAAGGGTCGCCCGGAACCTCCGGGCAGACCAATAGTGTCAGGAATTGGTGGCATGTTCGAGAGGCCCTGCATATATTTGGATTTTTATCTCCAGCCTTTGGCGCAATCCTCACCATCTTACGTTAGAGACTCTACCCATCTAATTGAACAGCTCACCAAACTTAAAGTCCCATCTAGTACTTTGTTGGTAACACTTGATGTGGAAGCCTTGTATACTTCAATTGACCATGAGGCAGGATCACGAGCAGTGTCATATTATTTGGACCGTAGAACCACCGGCAATAGAAGACACGATTCCTTTGTCCTAGACCTTCTCCATCTGGTATTGGATAAAAATTATTTTGTCTTCGATAGAAAATATTACCGGCAGACATCTGGGACCGCTATGGGGGCGTGCTGTGCGCCACCCTATGCTAATATCTTTTTAGGGTGGTGGGAGGAGACACAGGTGTACATCCTGGAGCACTATAAATCCCATGTGATACGGTGGTTCAGATATATAGACGATATCCTGTTCTTTTGGTCTGGATCTCGGGGGGACTGTGAAAATTTCATTGCCACCCTGAATGATAACACCCTTAATATTCGGCTAACCTCCAGCATAGCCAGGGAGACGGTGGAATTTTTGGACTTGCGAGTCTCTAAGGGAGTAGGAGAGAACATCACTACCACATTATATCGTAAACCAACGGCTACTAACAGCCTTTTACACTATGATAGTTTCCACCCCACTCATGTCAAGAACGGGATACCCAAAGGCCAATTTATGAGGGTAAAAAGAAATTGCAGTGACAAATCTGATTTCGAAATACACGCTTCTGATCTAACCAACAGATTTCGCGCAAGGGGATATCCAAAACAAGTGGTCTCCGGAGCTCTACAGGCCTGTAGAACTATGACAAGACATACTCTATTACAACCAAGACTACGAAATAAGCGAACCACAGTGAGTATTATCACCCCCTTCCATAATCAATGGCAAGATCTATATGGACTTTTACAAGATAATTGGGACATACTTTTGAGTGATAAAAAACTGACCCCTTTTATTGGAGATAAGCCTAATTTAGTAGCAAGACGTGCCCAGAATCTGAGAGGTATCCTCTCCAAGAGCCATTTCTCAAGACCAACACAAAGTTTGGGAACGGGCATAAGACTAAAGGGCACATTTCCCTGTGGGGCATGTACAGTGTGTCCATACATGTTGGCAAGTGACTCCATCTCTTTACCGATCTTTCCTAGACGAATCACCTGCGGATCCTATTACAACTGTCGTACGAGGAATGCCATCTATATCCTTGTCTGCGATTGCCCGAAAATCTACGTCGGTGAAACTACACAGGAAGTGAGGAAGAGGATACAACAACACTTCTCCAACATAAATACAGCGGAAACCGACCTGAAAAAGGGTAAGGTACTGACCTCAGTAGCCTCCCATTTTCTTATGCACCATAAAGGGCGGTATACTACAGTCAAAGTGCTCATTGTGGACTCAATCAAACAGAACATTAGAGGTGGGAATGCTACTAAAGAATTGCTTAAAAAAGAATCAAGGTGGATTTATACCCTTAAGAGTTTAGCCCCACATGGTCTTAATGAGGAGTTGCTCTATACAGGGTTCTATAATGCTATTTGATGAATTCCACCATTTTTTACTAAAGCCCATTTGCCTTTTCCCCATCTAGAAGATCATGTATGGGGAAACTAGGAAGAGGATAAGAAGAGAACATGGAATAGGGAATTATGAAGAACCATAAAAGACCCTTCTTTATCTGACAAGACTTATCGTCGTTGGATATTAGAGACTTTACCCTGAATATACATATTATGGACGGATGAGCATATGGGAAATGTGGGAGTAGACGCTATACTACAAGGACATCCGGGATGTTATTAAGCTACTTCAGCTGTGGGGAGCACCCCTAGTATTGTTTTTTGCTATTCACAATACTAATGTGGTATTTTATAAGATTTCTCGTGTCACACATGTATGTGGCAAAGAGTGGGCTCCCCCTGTGCTTTTTGTTCTGGTTTCATTGGATTCCACCTGGTTATACTGACCGTATATATTGATCTAGTTTATGGCAATTCCATCTGCTAGTATTACCCGGGTTAATTATATGAGATCTCACTAACCTCCCGTGTGCCTCTGGGTGATATCTTATATCTTATATACATGTCACTCTTGCATGCTGTTCTAATCCGCGTGCCACTCCAATCTTTGTTCTTTACATCTCAAACATATACATCTGATGGTATCCTTGGGGATGCCATTATGGCTATAAGTATGAGCCATCACTGATGGATACTTATTGGTCTTTTTTAGACATCTGGTACTACAATATTTTGACCGTATACTAACTAACATAACTCTATGCCTTGATAACACACTCTAGTCGATGGGAACTTATATCCTTGGTAATACGTTGTAGTCGTTGGGAATCTATACGTATCCACGATGTATTGTGTGTGACATGTGTGAACCAGGGCACGGGTGGTGTATATGTCATGCTCTAACATCTAATAATTCTCTCTATGCTGGGTCTATTACATTTACTTGACACCCGGTGTTTTTCTCTATGGAAGAACTACATAAATAATTATGCTTGGTGTATACGTTATCATTTAACATCTAATGATTTTCCCCAAGTTGGGTCCGTTAGATCCATTTTTTGATATCTAATTTTCTGTTCTATGTAGGAACCACATAACTCTACTGGCTGGTATTATCTAGCTTTATATTGTGTGATTTTTACCGGTTTTACCGTTTTTTCCCTTGACCTATGGTTGATATTATCCATCTTCTGGTGATCTGGTTTTTGTCAAGAATCATATAACTCTGTTAGCTGGAATTATCTAGCTTTACTCTATGGGTCATGGATGTCGGCATCTTGTATTAACCAGTGGAGGACTCACTGGTGCTTATGGACATGTTGCATGTAGTATCGATGTAATACATGATAGAATTCTCCTAATGGATATGCCATTCTGCTTATTTTAGCCCGTGCTCTTCTGAGAAATTTTCTTCAAAGTAAACAGCGAATCTGCTGACATTTAAAGTGTTCCAGCAGCAAAGGGGTTAATACTCCATCTTTGTTTTCCCCTCTATCTAAACAGCGCATGCGCATAGTATGGACTGTGTTACTAAAGGTATTAGCATATTGCGATGCGCTTGGAAGTATAATAACCATCTGTCAGCTATAAATTTCGCTAATAGATAGCAAGGAGAAGCGCTGCTCCTTGAACACATTTTGTGTCTATCTAAGCGATATTTGACTCGCGCATGCGCAGTAGAAGATGGGGGAGGACGCTCTCCACATCATGTGATCAAACAAGATGGCGGCCGCCATCGGAGGTTCACCTCCAATACGAAAAATCGTGCAGCTGCGGGTAAGCACTGATTACACTTCCTTAAAAAGGACACACATGGCCATGTCACATCGCCTTCTTTTCCCCTGAGGAAGCCACTGGATACGTGGCGATACGCGTGGGGTGTCCATGCCAGGAACCCCTTGGGTCGCTCCTCTCATCCACCCCACCAGCATGCTTGCTATGTACTATATGGGATGATGGATATAGGTCCGGGTCTGTATTGCCTGTAGCCTGGTTGCTGTTCTCAATTGCACCGTATATATCAGTGGTAGCTTGAAGCATCCAGGACCCTGGCTATATGTGGCAGCATAATATGAGCATTTTTACTGAGCAGATAGAATTGCTTTCTGAATTTATGTCATCTTGCACTTAATAGGCGTTCTTTTCAGGATACACCTGTGAGAAGGTATTGTGGTTGTAGCACTATTGTGTATCGATGGGGACCTGGATGTACTTTGTGCTATGGATCTATATCATTTTATGTATATAGCATAGGTTTTGTATATCAGTACAATCTAAGTGTCTCTATCTTATGATTCGCTATATGTTACCACTCATACAGCACTGGGATGTTCTTGTGCCCATATAGACTCTAGTAATTTTCTATAAAAGCCTATACTGCTCATCTATAACTGGAGATGTGTTTATCTGCACAAGTGTTTCCATGTTAAAATTTACCATATGCTGCTAATTATATATTGTTGTGGACTTTAGTGCACTTGTTCACATCTACTATTTCTCTATACCGGATACGGGCCTTGTATACTAATGATTGGAGTGCCCCTACTATAATTATATATAAAGAAATTGTACATGATTGTATTTTTGGTTCCTGGCGGACATGTTTGTTATGCCTATGGCTTTTTAAATGTTTTTAACTTGTGTCATTGTGTGTCTTATAATAATTTTTCAGTGTGGAGACATGTGTCTCGTGTTCTGGTTCTTTAATAACCTAATAAAAATTTAATATACATTGGTTAATGTTGTGGTGATCCCGTGTGTTGGTATACTCCTTTCTCTCCTTTTGTCTTACATAAATTTTGTATACCAGGTGATCCCACTGGGTAGTGCCCTTCCTCTCTCCTTTTGTCATATCCTTATCGGTTGTTCTGCACAACCATTCGGAAGGAGGCACACTCTAAATTTTGGGTTGTTCGAATTCTATGTATATATATAGACTTCTTAGATATTCCCAATAAAATTTGTGTTGTCCCAGGTATTTTGGCACAACCTAAAACCAGAACCTTTTTTCACATGGATCTAGCAGCAAGGGAGGTGGCTTGGTCTAACCAATCCTCTGATGTATTTGGCACGTCTGAAAGCTCTGGCGTTCTGGGGAGGCCAACAGGCCCCCAGGACGAGAATCAACAACTCATGCAGGACTTAATTAATCTGCATAAAAGAGTGGTAAAAATATGGTGGAATATTAGGACCCTAGAAGAATATAAAAAACTTAAGATTACACCTAGAGGTCTGAGGGTACAAATATTCCCAGCTTGGGAGACGGACCCCCAGTTTAGAATTACTTGGGAGCAGGGCTTGCAGACGTGCTCATTTATTATCTTAGACATGCTAATAGACCACGATCGTGTGTTACTCACACAATTGAAGGAAGAAATTAACAACAAAGAGCACATTCTACGCCAGCAGGACCCACAAACAGTCGTAACTCCTTTTCAAAATAAACTCAAAGGAATCCTTGACAATTTTGAAAGGGATTTTATTAAGGGTAAGAAAAATAAATTCCAGAGGGATAAGAATGACTATGCCGAAAATAGAGCCTATAGGTGGTCTCACAGAGGCAATAAGCGTAGACCGGTTGGTAGAGAAATAGATGTCATTCCTGCAGCTTCGGAGCCCTCCTCGAGCGATTTTTTATCCACCGATACCAGCGATCAGGAAAACGCACTAGGAGGGGTCGCCGGAAAATCAAATACCAAAAGGAGAAACAGGAGAATCCATCCCTGGCAATCGCCCCCTCAGAGGGAAACGAGGAGCCGGAGACGAAACTGGTAGAAGGTAATGAAGGTGACTTACAAATAGTGAACTTGTCTCAATATCAATTGTCCGATGTGGAAAGCAGGCTATTGGCTAAGGGGCTTTCGTTTTCACCCATGAACAAAATGGACAAGTTCACTATAATTAAAGATGTATATCTCTTTTGCAGACAGCTCACTTTCAAGTACCTCTACAGCCGCCCTGACCTGATGGATACACTCCCACCGGAAGATCGCCAGGTGTTTAGTGACCTCTTGGATCTACTGGAAGAAGGTGAGAGAGACTCTGGCCAAAAAATACCATTTACAAGGCGCCTCCTATCACAGGCCACACCCTCCCTTAGCCTCTGTCCCGCTGTAGGGATCTTTTTCAATAAAATTTGTAAGGATATTGAGAAGCTTAAACCCGATAACAACAGGGGTAATAATCTTACAGCGGAAGAGAGGCGGATTCTGTCCAAATTGAGTAACAATCAGGAATTTATCATCAAAGAGGCAGACAAAGGGGGAAACGTGGTCTTGTGGCCAGTTGAGATGTATCTAAGAGAGGCTATGAGACAACTCTCTAATACTGAGTGTTATACGGTATTACCTTCCGACCCTACCTGTGTTTTCAAAAAGAAACTGGATGGATTGCTTTCTACGGCTCACGAACATGACATAATCTCCTTGAAGGAAAGGAACTTTTTAACAACCAAGTTCCCAGTTATACCCACCTTCTATATGTTACCTAAAATTCACAAGGGTCGCCCGGAACCTCCGGGCAGACCAATAGTGTCAGGAATTGGTGGCATGTTCGAGAGGCCCTGCATATATTTGGATTTTTATCTCCAGCCTTTGGCGCAATCCTCACCATCTTACGTTAGAGACTCTACCCATCTAATTGAACAGCTCACCAAACTTAAAGTCCCATCTAGTACTTTGTTGGTAACACTTGATGTGGAAGCCTTGTATACTTCAATTGACCATGAGGCAGGATCACGAGCAGTGTCATATTATTTGGACCGTAGAACCACCGGCAATAGAAGACACGATTCCTTTGTCCTAGACCTTCTCCATCTGGTATTGGATAAAAATTATTTTGTCTTCGATAGAAAATATTACCGGCAGACATCTGGGACCGCTATGGGGGCGTGCTGTGCGCCACCCTATGCTAATATCTTTTTAGGGTGGTGGGAGGAGACACAGGTGTACATCCTGGAGCACTATAAATCCCATGTGATACGGTGGTTCAGATATATAGACGATATCCTGTTCTTTTGGTCTGGATCTCGGGGGGACTGTGAAAATTTCATTGCCACCCTGAATGATAACACCCTTAATATTCGGCTAACCTCCAGCATAGCCAGGGAGACGGTGGAATTTTTGGACTTGCGAGTCTCTAAGGGAGTAGGAGAGAACATCACTACCACATTATATCGTAAACCAACGGCTACTAACAGCCTTTTACACTATGATAGTTTCCACCCCACTCATGTCAAGAACGGGATACCCAAAGGCCAATTTATGAGGGTAAAAAGAAATTGCAGTGACAAATCTGATTTCGAAATACACGCTTCTGATCTAACCAACAGATTTCGCGCAAGGGGATATCCAAAACAAGTGGTCTCCGGAGCTCTACAGGCCTGTAGAACTATGACAAGACATACTCTATTACAACCAAGACTACGAAATAAGCGAACCACAGTGAGTATTATCACCCCCTTCCATAATCAATGGCAAGATCTATATGGACTTTTACAAGATAATTGGGACATACTTTTGAGTGATAAAAAACTGACCCCTTTTATTGGAGATAAGCCTAATTTAGTAGCAAGACGTGCCCAGAATCTGAGAGGTATCCTCTCCAAGAGCCATTTCTCAAGACCAACACAAAGTTTGGGAACGGGCATAAGACTAAAGGGCACATTTCCCTGTGGGGCATGTACAGTGTGTCCATACATGTTGGCAAGTGACTCCATCTCTTTACCGATCTTTCCTAGACGAATCACCTGCGGATCCTATTACAACTGTCGTACGAGGAATGCCATCTATATCCTTGTCTGCGATTGCCCGAAAATCTACGTCGGTGAAACTACACAGGAAGTGAGGAAGAGGATACAACAACACTTCTCCAACATAAATACAGCGGAAACCGACCTGAAAAAGGGTAAGGTACTGACCTCAGTAGCCTCCCATTTTCTTATGCACCATAAAGGGCGGTATACTACAGTCAAAGTGCTCATTGTGGACTCAATCAAACAGAACATTAGAGGTGGGAATGCTACTAAAGAATTGCTTAAAAAAGAATCAAGGTGGATTTATACCCTTAAGAGTTTAGCCCCACATGGTCTTAATGAGGAGTTGCTCTATACAGGGTTCTATAATGCTATTTGATGAATTCCACCATTTTTTACTAAAGCCCATTTGCCTTTTCCCCATCTAGAAGATCATGTATGGGGAAACTAGGAAGAGGATAAGAAGAGAACATGGAATAGGGAATTATGAAGAACCATAAAAGACCCTTCTTTATCTGACAAGACTTATCGTCGTTGGATATTAGAGACTTTACCCTGAATATACATATTATGGACGGATGAGCATATGGGAAATGTGGGAGTAGACGCTATACTACAAGGACATCCGGGATGTTATTAAGCTACTTCAGCTGTGGGGAGCACCCCTAGTATTGTTTTTTGCTATTCACAATACTAATGTGGTATTTTATAAGATTTCTCGTGTCACACATGTATGTGGCAAAGAGTGGGCTCCCCCTGTGCTTTTTGTTCTGGTTTCATTGGATTCCACCTGGTTATACTGACCGTATATATTGATCTAGTTTATGGCAATTCCATCTGCTGGTATTACCCGGGTTAATTATATGAGATCTCACTAACCTCCCGTGTGCCTCTGGGTGATATCTTATATCTTATATACATGTCACTCTTGCATGCTGTTCTAATCCGCGTGCCACTCCAATCTTTGTTCTTTACATCTCAAACATATACATCTGATGGTATCCTTGGGGATGCCATTATGGCTATAAGTATGAGCCATCACTGATGGATACTTATTGGTCTTTTTTAGACATCTGGTACTACAATATTTTGACCGTATACTAACTAACATAACTCTATGCCTTGATAACACACTCTAGTCGATGGGAACTTATATCCTTGGTAATACGTTGTAGTCGTTGGGAATCTATACGTATCCACGATGTATTGTGTGTGACATGTGTGAACCAGGGCACGGGTGGTGTATATGTCATGCTCTAACATCTAATAATTCTCTCTATGCTGGGTCTATTACATTTACTTGACACCCGGTGTTTTTCTCTATGGAAGAACTACATAAATAATTATGCTTGGTGTATACGTTATCATTTAACATCTAATGATTTTCCCCAAGTTGGGTCCGTTAGATCCATTTTTTGATATCTAATTTTCTGTTCTATGTAGGAACCACATAACTCTACTGGCTGGTATTATCTAGCTTTATATTGTGTGATTTTTACCGGTTTTACCGTTTTTTCCCTTGACCTATGGTTGATATTATCCATCTTCTGGTGATCTGGTTTTTGTCAAGAATCATATAACTCTGTTAGCTGGAATTATCTAGCTTTACTCTATGGGTCATGGATGTCGGCATCTTGTATTAACCAGTGGAGGACTCACTGGTGCTTATGGACATGTTGCATGTAGTATCGATGTAATACATGATAGAATTCTCCTAATGGATATGCCATTCTGCTTATTTTAGCCCGTGCTCTTCTGAGAAATTTTCTTCAAAGTAAACAGCGAATCTGCTGACATTTAAAGTGTTCCAGCAGCAAAGGGGTTAATACTCCATCTTTGTTTTCCCCTCTATCTAAACAGCGCATGCGCATAGTATGGACTGTGTTACTAAAGGTATTAGCATATTGCGATGCGCTTGGAAGTATAATAACCATCTGTCAGCTATAAATTTCGCTAATAGATAGCAAGGAGAAGCGCTGCTCCTTGAACACATTTTGTGTCTATCTAAGCGATATTTGACTCGCGCATGCGCAGTAGAAGATGGGGGAGGACGCTCTCCACATCATGTGATCAAACAAGATGGCGGCCGCCATCGGAGGTTCACCTCCAATACGAAAAATCGTGCAGCTGCGGGTAAGCACTGATTACACTTCCTTAAAAAGGACACACATGGCCATGTCACATCGCCTTCTTTTCCCCTGAGGAAGCCACTGGATACGTGGCGATACGCGTGGGGTGTCCATGCCAGGAACCCCTTGGGTCGCTCCTCTCATCCACCCCACCAGCATGCTTGCTATGTACTATATGGGATGATGGATATAGGTCCGGGTCTGTATTGCCTGTAGCCTGGTTGCTGTTCTCAATTGCACCGTATATATCAGTGGTAGCTTGAAGCATCCAGGACCCTGGCTATATGTGGCAGCATAATATGAGCATTTTTACTGAGCAGATAGAATTGCTTTCTGAATTTATGTCATCTTGCACTTAATAGGCGTTCTTTTCAGGATACACCTGTGAGAAGGTATTGTGGTTGTAGCACTATTGTGTATCGATGGGGACCTGGATGTACTTTGTGCTATGGATCTATATCATTTTATGTATATAGCATAGGTTTTGTATATCAGTACAATCTAAGTGTCTCTATCTTATGATTCGCTATATGTTACCACTCATACAGCACTGGGATGTTCTTGTGCCCATATAGACTCTAGTAATTTTCTATAAAAGCCTATACTGCTCATCTATAACTGGAGATGTGTTTATCTGCACAAGTGTTTCCATGTTAAAATTTACCATATGCTGCTAATTATATATTGTTGTGGACTTTAGTGCACTTGTTCACATCTACTATTTCTCTATACCGGATACGGGCCTTGTATACTAATGATTGGAGTGCCCCTACTATAATTATATATAAAGAAATTGTACATGATTGTATTTTTGGTTCCTGGCGGACATGTTTGTTATGCCTATGGCTTTTTAAATGTTTTTAACTTGTGTCATTGTGTGTCTTATAATAATTTTTCAGTGTGGAGACATGTGTCTCGTGTTCTGGTTCTTTAATAACCTAATAAAAATTTAATATACATTGGTTAATGTTGTGGTGATCCCGTGTGTTGGTATACTCCTTTCTCTCCTTTTGTCTTATCCAAGCTTGTACTGCAACACATAGAAGCGAATTCCACCAGGGAGCCATACAGAATGCACCACTATTATATGGTCTCTGTGCACTTGACTTTGCCGTGTATATGAGGCCTAATAGAGAGCTCCTTTTGTTAATCTTTAATTATGTCTTCTGTGGTGACATAGGGGTTGGAAGATTTCGGTGTGAATCTATTTCCCTTCCAATGGAAAACCCCTGACAATCCAAACCATTCCAGACTGATAAAAGCAATGGTTTATATTCACTTTATGTGCTATTTCCCATCCCGTGTGTAAGCCTTTAATACCATATGGGCTAGTTTTTCCATGATCAGTATTACTAGATGTCTGCTTTAGTTATTCAATGATGGAATTGTTTTATATGTTATAGCTGAGATCTCACCCACCCTCTAAGCAAAGAGAGCCTAGGGCATAATTGTTTAGTCTGAAAAGCATGTTAACCACAAGGCGTTTAATCTTACAATATTACATATTCTTCCTGACTCACTAAATGCCCTGAACACTATAGCACTGACACATTCTTGCTACATCTCATAGTACTGCTTGCAAAAACAATATACAGTACAGTAGTCTGGGAACAGTCTGCTTAGTAGGTCACCAAGCAAACGTACAAAGTAACAGCCTGTGTCTATCACGCTATTACACATTCGCTTTTACAACTGGACTGGATATTCACACATGGAGGAAGTATATTACTTAAACATAACACGCAAAACTGAAAAAGTATGTATGAGTGATATGGGTGGCTAAAATGACAAAGCAATACTCTGATTAAATACGCCTGATTCAATGTATGCCAATCAAAGCTCAATAATGAGTATGATTATTTAATATTATTACATAATAAAAGAGGTCTATGGGGAACATTTCTCCTTCTGGAGAGTGCCAAACCAGTGTAAGGAGACTTATAGGCCATGCAATGCTCATCTTGGAATATACACATGCAATATCTTTTAGAGGAGCATTGCACGGCCTATAAGTCTCCTTACTCTGCCTTAGCATGCACCACAAGGAGAAACTGTCCCTACTAGGTCACCTGTCAGAGATCTCTCACAAATCTCTCACACGCCAAATCTGATCTCCTGCTTTGCACTAATGAAGGGAAAGCACCTCGAAACATGTGTCTACAAATGCAGTGTCTAGTTTAACTTGTTATCCTACATCATGTGGCAAGGGTCAATACAGACTTTTAGGATTTCTACATTCAATAGGTTGTAAGACAGATAGTGAAAAAAATGCAGTATATTCGGGGGGCTGAAAGCAGGGAGGCTAGGATTGATAAAATGTAGGATTTATTCCACACAACGCGTTTCTGAGGCTACGACCTCCTTCATCCGGAGCACCTGATGAAGGAGGCAGCAGCCTCAGAAACGCGTTGTGTGGAATAAATCTTACATTTTTTCAATCCTAGCCTCTCTGTTTTAAGCCCCCGAATATACCAATTTTTTTCCACTATCTTGCTCACATTCTATTTCCTTGTCTATTGACAAGGCTGCAGTAGGTGCAGCAGCTAGTGGTGAGGCTTCCATCATCTGTCTATATGGAGGATCAGCTGTGACAGACCCGGCCAATAATCAATGCAACCACTTGGAGTGCAGTGAGCAGGCGCGTTCCTCTGGACTTGGGGGCAAGAGTGTCCAGGCTGAACACTGGAGTTGTGCGGGGCTGCACAACCCAATTCAGTGGGCCCTACTTTGTGGATTTAGGCATATAATCAGTAGCGCTCCACTCTACTTTTTTTTCTTTCCATATTTGTATCAATATGAGCCATAAGTGCATTAAATAGAAACACCTCTCCAGGTTAGTCTCAGGCTTAATACCAGAATTGTGCGGGGTAAACAACCCCATTTGGTGAGTACGGTCTGTACAGGGCCCTACTTGGTGGCCTTGGGCATTTTTAAACAGCAGTGCTTCTTTTTCTTTGTTTTTCCATATTTACATTCAATTGGTGGCTCTTGAGTTTACAGGGGTATTTCAATCGCTAAGATCCTATCCTAATATGTAGTAGGAGTAATTATATTTCGAGGGGCTGCTGATAAGTCTTTGGCTTTACCCAGAAAGAAACGAGATAAAATGATGAAACTTTACATTTATTCCACATACTCTCCACTGATGTCAACACACTTCAAACATCTCTATTTCAAGGTCTGTAAGCCTAGCAAAAAGAAGGATTTCGGTTGTTCCACAAACCAGGCATCTGTAGCAGCCATGGAATCAGATATGGTGTGAAATTTGGAACCCTTGAGGTGTTTCTTCAGGTTTGGAAACAGATGATAGTTGGAGGGGCTAGATCTGGTGAATAAGGTGGATAGTCAACCAGCGAATTCTGCTATGGGCACTTGTGCAGTGTGAGAGGAGGCGTTGTTTTGTAGGAAAAAGATTCCCTTGGACAGCTTGCTGTGCCTTTTGGCCTTCAGAGCTGCCTTCAATTGGTCCAAAAGTTCAATGTAATACCTTACATTGATGATAGAACCCTTTTGAAGGTAGTCCACTAGCAACACACTCTCCTTATCCCAGAACACAGACATCATCACCTTAGTGGTTGATTTTTGCACCCTGAACTTCTTTGGATGAGGAAAACCACTGTGCCTCCAATCTTTTGACTGCTCCTTGTTTTCAGGGTCATACAAATAAATCCAGGTCTCATCCGTAGTGACCAGCTGATCTAGGAAGTTCTTATCAGTCTATAAACGCTGACAAATGGAACGGGAAGTTTTCACTCGCATGCTTCTCTAATCTGTTGTCAAACATTTGGGGACCCACTTTGCAGATAGCTTCCTCATTTCCAAATGTTCATGGATAATGACTCAAACACGTTCAATGGAAATCCCCATGATGTCTGCTACTCCTTTAGCTGAAATTCGTCGATTCTCCAGCATGCGGTTGTGCACAGCATCGACGATCTCCAGAACAACAACCACTCTAGGTCGTCCAGGACGTTCCTCATCATTGGTTCTGAAGTGGCCTGTTTTAAATTTGGCAGCCCAGTTCTTAACAGTGGAATATGAAGGGCATTGATCTATGAATATCCTCCACGGAGTTTCCTTGCAGAAACAAGAATTTTATCACTCTTCTGCGCTCAGTTGCTGTGAATATTGCATTAGACGCCGTCATTTTGTTTTCCCACGTGCGTAGAACACTGTTGCCATAAGCAACAAACACAACATTTTGAAAACATATTAGACACATAAGGTTTTCATGTGATGTAACATTCGTTAACATGGAAACAAAAAAAGATAAAGCCATAGACTTATCAACAGCCCATCAGTTAGTTACTCATGGTTGTAATCATAGATACCTAAGCCACAATGCCTTACACATGAGGTAAGAGACATGGTTATATCAGAAGAACTATGCTGCATTTCTAATGGGAGGTATTTGCTAATATTATTTTTATTATTTGACATTGCATATTGTCATATGATCTTGTAGATGGCAAACCCCTTTAATGTAAGCAATAGTCATCGTTTTATTTATGAAGATACCTTTACACTATTCCTACAGTTCTTGTGAACTTTCTTCAGCTGAAAAAGTCCCATCACTCTTCCCTCCCATGTCAGTGTATGTCTCATTGTACCGCCCCGCGGGCTCGGCTGCGACCGCCGAGCCGCTCGGATCCGTGCTCAAACTTCAGGTGGTGGCTCGAGCCTCTCACGGACCCGGGGGGGGGTCATGTCGCTCTGCAAGAGAGTTGGCGCTACACGCGGGGATTTGGGTGTTTGGTTTGAAATGATAGTTCGTGACGCCACCCACGGGTTGTGGTGATTGTAGACACCACCGCTGCGGTGAAGGTATGGGGACCCCCGGGAGTGGTGTAGTAGCGCAGCTAGGTTTTGACCCCTCCGTGGGTAGGGGATGTTGGTCCTGGGGTCCGGCGGGCCGGGGTCCGGTTGCAGGGTATAGTGTTGCGGTGCAGCGCGGCGCGGTGCCTGATGGCACTGGTGTACTCACTCTGACACAAGACACTGGAGTCACTGGTAAACCAAACGGAGTAATGAATGGGGCCTGCAGCCAGCTGCAGCTTTTCCCAGATTAGGTTGGTGGTGTCCGCCTTTCTCCTGCACCTCTGTGCGTGAATCTTGACTCCTGTGCCTAGACACCGGTAGTCCGCTCCCTGATGTGTATCTGTCATAGGAGCCCGTTTGCCCGCAGACGCTGGCCCTTTGGATCTCTTGCCCTTGGCGGTGGCACTTATCCGGAATGGTTGGGCTGTTGACTTCAATCGGGACTTAGGTGGGAATGAACCCCTCAGGTCCAGACCGTAATCAGTTAATTTGACTATGTTGGTGGCTTCTAGCTTAGTTCGGGGTCTGAGTACCCTGCCTGGTGCTCCAGTATCCAGTTGGCTCCCCGGCTCGGTTCCGGCGGGCCACTACCCTGTCCCGGTCCCTTACGGTTCCACCGGTCATTTTCCCGGTCTCCTGCAGGCGGCCACTACCGTCTGCCTCCTTGCCAGTAGCGACTGGGCTACGACCCAGCCACCTGGTAGTCTCTGGGCAGCCTGGACACAGGACTGCCCCTGAACTTGTCTGCTCCACACTCAAACTTGAACTTGACTCTTCCAGAGCCTGAGCTAGACTACTTAGGTTCCTGCCTCCAGGCCTGTCAACTCCTCGGTGGGTGGAGCCAACCACCTGGCTCCACCCCCTGGTGTGGCCATAAAACCTGGAGGGTGGTGACAAGGCTTTTAAGTTTGACTGATGTTACCTAACTGGGAGAGGGGTGTGGTGTTGTATGTGACTACCTGGGCTGACCTGACTAGTCCAGGGCGTCACGTCATCACTGAGAGCTGCTCTGTTTGCCAGATTCCTTAGTAGCTGCTCTTTAGTTGTCCATTATAATAGTCCATCCAGTAGTAACAACTGAGCTGGAGAATGGTTGCTGCTCACAGAGGTGACTATGTTAGGAGAAGTGCAAAGGAAAACTCCAATATTTGGCCTCTGAGCGATTGTAGTACTGACAGAAGATTGCGAGATGAATAGATTCTGGAAACAATACTGGTAAACTTTGTTAGAAGATATCATATTTAGGGTTTGCTTTTTTGTCTGATCTAGTGTTTAAATTAGTATTTTGGGGTTTGATTTGAGGTCTAATAAATTTGGTGTCTGGTCTTATATCTGAATTAACTGAGTGGTCTGTTTTGTGTCTGGCTTCCTACTAGATGTTCTGTATTGCTCTATGCTGGTGTGATGCAATGATCTTTTGAGGCTGTCAACTGCCAGATAGAGGGAGAATGAAAGTGGTTTTGGACTTCTGAAGACATCAAAGCTAGATGAGTTTTGTAAAGTGGTCACTATTTAATGGGACACTTTCTATATTGAGTACTATAGACAGAAAATATTTACACTAGGCACCATGTCTGCCACATTTTTTGAAGAGGTACTGTACGTAAGGGCTATAACTACATGGTAAATTATATTGGGCACTATATATAATGGCACTATTTGAGACCCTGTGTGATGGGGAGACAAGAATGGCACAGGGACCCCTAAGCTGACCCTAAAACTGAGGAACCTGTGCTGTCCCTTATCCCGATGGTAGAACTGAAGGTGGTCAGGGTGGAGCCTCCAACGTGGCCCAGTCATCTATGCTGGCCCTGATGACTAAGTTTCCACCACCCAGGGGACTGACCAGGATGAAGATCCCAAAAAACCCACCAACACAGAACAACAGACAGGGGTAAACAAAAACTCACACACCAAAACCTGAACCAGAGAAACCAAAGGTGCACGGGTAAGGTAAGAGTACAAAGAAAAGGGGGTAATAGGATCAACTTACTACAAACAAAGCTGATAGCAAATGTGGCGCCCTGGACAAGCCAGGATGTCACGGGTACTACAACAACACACCCCACACCCCGGCTAGGCACACCGAAGTCAAACACAAATCCTTGTTGCCTCCCTCCAGGGGCTGATGTCCACACCAGGGGGTGGTCCAGGCGGTTGGCCCTGCCCACCAAGGAGTTCACAGTCCTGGAGGTGGGAAAAGGAGTCAGATCAGTTGAGTTTTGAGTTTTGAAGAGTGAAGTGGCAGTAGAGGAGACTGACCGTGTCCGGGTGCGTGGCCCGGGAACATACAGCAAGGTTGGCAGACGGTGGTGACCGTCTGCAGGAGAGGCTGATTGGAGCGAACCGTAAGGACCGGGGACAGGTGGTGGCCCGACGGTACCGGATCGGGGAGCAAAGAGAAGCCAGCACCATTCGACAGGGCTTACGGACCCCGACAAGGCTAGGAGTCGCCGTAAAACCGGTCAAATCCGTTAGCGAAGGGAACCTCCAGGGTTTCACAGCAGTCAAGACCCGATTGAGGCAACAGCTCAAACTGTAAAGGAAAACACAGTCACCGCCAAGGCTACAGTTCCCAGGGCCAGAGCCTGCGGGCAAAAGGGGCTCCCTCAGCATCCATCCAAGCTGGGGAGCGGGTTACTGGTGGGAAGCCATTGGAACCGTGAACACAACACAGGTGCAGGGAAAGGCAGTCACCACCAACCTACCGGGAGAACTACCGCAGCTGTCTGTGGGACCCGTCCATCCAGCCGTTTGTTTGACCAGAGACTCCGTGTAAATTACTGGCTGAGTGAGTACCACAGTGTCGTGCGGCACAGCGCTGCCCCCGCGACCCTGCACCTCACCAGACCCCGTAACCCGCCTGCCATCCCTAACCCTCACCGGGCCCCGGGACAACCAACCCCCTACCCACGGAGGGGAGAAAACAACATCCAAGCTGCTCTCTGTCACCGCTCCCGGGATCCCCGTCCAGAGCAGCGGTGGTGTCACAACCTCACCACAACCGTGGGTGGCGTCACGGACAATATCCCAAAACCAAACCACCCCCTTTCACTCACGGGCGAGGAGCGCCGCTCGAGTCCCCGGGATCCGGCCCACCGCTCAAGCCACCGAGCGAGCAGCAGCAGCAGTAGCCGGACCCGAGCAGTGGGTGAGCGCAGCATCCCCTCCTCCGCCCGCGACACAACAGTCTAGAATAACAGCATAAAGCAACTGACATGTCCTCACTGCTCCTCGGCTAGCTCCAACTGAGTTGAATATCCAGCAACCTCTCCAGGAAGCAGAGGGATTATATACAGGCCGGAAATGAGCAACAGCCAGCTGCTGAGTAAGTCTGCTGCAGCACCAGAGAAGAGATTTACTCTAACGTGCCCAAAGGAAAACAACACCGTTTAAATGTGGTTGGTCTAGGTGGTAATAGAGAACCCTTATCCTGAGCCTGTATACACGTGACACCCTTTGAGCTCTGCACCTAGTCTATTTAGCCTTTCACAAGCTGGTTCAAAATACAATCAGGTCAAGCAAAGAATTAATTTTTGTGTGGTCTTTAGGTCTTTACACTTTTAAAGAATGAATAAAACAGCCTTCATGGTGCCATCTATACACAGCTCCCTAAGACTGTAAGTCAATATCGATTTAGCTGCCAAACAAGAGGCTCTTCTGTAATTAGACTAGCTAATGTTAGTTGACCTGTTATTCTTGGGATGGAATATGTCGCATTGTCATTCTTTCTTTCAGTTCATTTCATTCTGTATGGGTAAATTTACCATGATCTGCTCTCTTTTGTTATTGGTAAGCAGTCATGTCAAGGAGGAAAGCATCTTAGCGCTGAAGTGGTAGGCTACGCAAGATTACTGGAACAGACTGCCAAGTACTGAAGCTTTCAAGACATAAAAATGGTCTCTCCTTGGGTACGAATCTTATTACCAAGTTCCAAACTGGCTGATGGGATTTAGTAGTCTTTTCTTCTACTGCAGACAGGGAAAAGCAGGTGGATTTCTTTTACAGTAAGTAGTCTAACAGCCACACACAGAACAGTGAAGAGAAAGAGGAGGACATGGCTGTTCACCTGAGACACACGCAAATATTTCTATTTATGTTTCTTAATCTTGATTGTAACATGAGAACAAACTAAAGTAATCATAGGAGGAATTTCAGCATTTTTTTTATTTTGTGTGAGCATTATTTTGTGTTTAGTGTTCCTTAAAGTATGGCAGTGGCCCACAAGCCTCAAAAGTTCAATATACTGTAAGTGGTTTAATGAAATCTGTATGAAAGAACTTGGCTTACCTGAACAGAATATTGATAATCCCAATGAACACTAAACTGACGGAGATGCTGAGCTTGGTTTTACATATTTTTGGTGATTTCATTGATATATTTGTTTTCATGTTGAAAGCTAGTTAAAAGCTGTATATATGGGCAGGTACAAGCTGGACTCACAGCACTTATCTATCATTGGCAGTAGTTAACCAGCTTTTTTCATAATTATATTAACAATAGAAATCAACAGGGACAGACTGACCTCATTGACTATTTTGACCTGTGATAGAGGCTCCAAATAGAGCATTAAAGGGAATCTGTCAGGTGATTTTGTAGTACAATACTAATGTTTTCCTTACAGTAAATAGGCCTTAAGGAGACCTTTCAGGATCAGTAAGTTTTATTGCTCTACCTTATCCTGTTATCCTGCTGTAAGTGCCATAGAATTCAGTGTCTCATGCATGCTACTCAAATGTATGTAAATACAATTTGCATACTCACACCCCCTAGTGCGTTCACTATTACTGCTGAGAGGTGGGAGGGAGTATGGGTGGGGGAAGCAGTGCAAATTCAGTTACAATTTACTTTCACTGATGCCTGCACTGAAAGGTGGGAGGGGAGAGCAGGGCATATGCAGTTAGTATATATATATATATATATATACATGTGCTTGACTAGTTTCTATGTCAGCTGAATTCTAGGGATCTTACAACAAGATAACAGGATAAGGTAGACTAGTGATCCTGAAAGGTCTCCTTAAGCCCTATTTAAAGATAACACTATTATACTAGAAAATCACCTTAGAAAATCTCCTGACAGATTCCCTTTAATTGCTGATGTGAACAGAGACTAAAGGACCAGTCACACACAATGACTTACCAGCGATCCCGACAACGATACGACCTGATAAGGATCGCTGGTAAGTCGCTGGAAGGTTGCTGGTGAGATGTCACACAATCAGACCTTACCAAGGACGCAGTAATGATGAGCGACCTGTATAACTATCTCGGCGGTGGTGGGACCCTGTTAGGAGGTTGTTGGTAGGCGTCAAACACAGTGATGTGGCCTGCCCAACAGGACATCGCCTTTGAAGAAAATGATCCGGACAATTTGGCAATGACTAGCGATCTCACAGCAGGGGCCTGATCGCTGGTAGGTGTCACACATAACGAGATCGCTGGCGAGATCATGGCTACGTCACAGAAACTGTGACTCAGCAACAATCTCGTTAGCGATCTCGTTGTGTGTGATGGGGCCTTAAGTTGTTAAAGCAGAACTATCAACTCTCCTGATTTTTTTTTGGATTAAGGAGTAGTCTATCACTTTTTTTGCAAAACTGACCGCAGCTTGGCATATAAAAAAAGGATGCTGAAATTCCAATATCCCACAGCTCCTTTACAGACCCTTCAGGGGATCCCAACAAGTCTTTGACCTTCCTTTTGTCTTGATGATAGGTATCTGATTGCTGCTCACCCCTCCTTCATCTGTTTATTTTTGTGGGATTAACCCCTCCTGCCCCGACCCTCTCCTGAGTGGAGGGTCACTAGAACAGGGTTGTTCAGTAACTAGGGTAAGGAAGGTGGTCCAAACATCTCCACCTTCAGATGTACTTTTGGGATTAGGGTCAGCAAGGATACCCCTAGCCTGAGGGCCAGTTTGGCTCCCTTGTTCCTTGTGACCCCATGACAAACTCATGAAAAATTTATACAAGTTATTAATACAACATGCTTAAATGTTCTTAGCCAAAAATATTTTTTTATTTTAGATGCATTGTAACAGAATAAAAAAAATATTTCAAACGTCCACATTTATATATTGTAACTTAAATGCAGAAATGTATGAATTTTTGTTATTATGTTGGCACCTTTCACAATGGAATAACTGAGGCCTTCTAATTAATTTCCTACAGTTTCTTCAAGATGCTACTGATAAAAAGCTGCTATATCTTTGTAAAGAATAGACTTGAGTATTATGCATTGTTTGTAAAAGAAACATATCCTTATCATATCCATATATTGAAACCGCACGCAGAAATGATTGACATTATGGAATCACATGACCGAGGAAGTCTAGTCTAAAAATTCCATTGACTTTCCATTGATTTTGGCTAGAAACAACCCAAAGGGACGTTGGAGTTTATAAGATTACCTTCTGCACTCTACTAAATGTTTTGGCACAGAAATTTTGAGATCAAAGTCATTAGGCAGATCTGTATGTATTGAATTTTTTTTCCATATGGATTTAAGTTTAAAAAGCTGTTTTGGATTATTTTTCCAATGAATGTCTAAGTTAATCTGTAATCAATGACATTTTTATAAATTGAGCCAAGTCAAAAATGAACCATTTCCTTTTCTACTAAAATAGAAGCTTTTTTGCAGAAGGGCCTTGAAAAAAATGCAGCTCAGAACCTTTTAAGGTTTCCCAATTATACCATCAGCAATGGCATTTCCATGTAATTAAATCTAGCCTTGGCCAAACCCAGATGGTGAGATGTGCCAATCAAGCTTAATACATAAAGTAGATATAAAACAGTCTAGAACGAAACCATAATTTAATTATACTTTTTTCCAAACAGCTGCAGCATGACTTCCTACTGTAACTGTGCAGAAGTTCCTCCACTTGAGATGTCTTACATTGCTTCCATTTGTTTCTTACTATGAATTTTTTTCCATTGGCATATTTGGATATGCATAAAACTTTGATGACTCAAAGGATTCACTGACAAAAGTAAATGTAAGTTATTTTCATGTATTTATGAAATACGTCCTTATGGTTAGAGGAATTGTTAAAGGTAATCTGTCAGCAGGTTTTTGCTACCTCATCTGAGAGCAGCATGATGTTGGCAAAAGGCTCTGAGTTCAACGATGTATCACTTAGATCACTATGTGCAGCCATTCTGACAGTAAAATATTTTAGATTTTGCATGAAGCAGTACTGGGAGAGCTGCCCTTGCTCACACCAGGCTTTCAGTGTACATTTCCATTGACAGAAGCTGCTAATCACAGCAGGAAGCGGAGTTTAGAGTTGTGCTGCTGAGAACCACTAATGATAAAGATAAGAGGCTAAACCTAAAAGGTACCGTCACACTAAGCAACTTACCAGCGATCCCAACAACGATAGGGATCGCTGGTAAGTTGCTAGGAGGTTGCTGGTGAGATGTCACACTGCGACGCTCCAGCGATCCCACCAGCAACCTGACCTGGCAGGGATCGCTGGAGCGTCGCTACACAAGTTGCTGGTGAGCTCACCAGCAACCAGTGACCAGCCCCCAGCGCCGCGTGGAAGATGCTGCGCTTGGTAACTAAGGTAAATATCGGGTAACCAACCCGATTTTTACCTTGGCTACCACCGCACGGAGCTACACGTGCAGAGAGCAGGGAGCAGCGCACACTGAGCGCTGGCTCCCTGCTCTCCTAGTTACAGCACACATCGGGTTAATTACCCGATGTGTGCTGCAGCTAAATGTGCACAGAGCAGGGAGCAGCGCACAATGCTTAGCGCTGGCTCCTTGCTCTCCTAGCTACAGCACACATCAGGTTAATTAACCCGATGTGTGCTGCAGCTACATGTGCACAGAGCAGGGAGCAGCGCACAATGCTTAGCGCTGGCTCCTTGCTCTCCTAGTTACAGCACACATCGGGTTAATTAACCCGATGTGTGCTGCAGCTACATGTGCACAGAGCAGGAGGCGGCAGCACAGGCAGTGAGAGCGGCGGAGGCTGGTAACAAAGGTAAATATCGGGTAACCAAGGACAGGGCTTCTTGGTTACCCGATGTTTACATTGGTTACCAGCCTCCGCAGAAGCCGGCTCCTGCTGCTTGCACATTCAGTTGTTGCTCTGTCGCTGTCACACACAGCGATCTGTGCTTCACAGCGGGACAGCAACAACTAAAAAATGGTCCAGGACATTCAGCAACAACCAACGACCTCACAGCAGGGGCCAGGTTGTTGCTGGATGTCACACACAGCAACATCGTTAGCAACGTCACAAAAGTTGTTCGTTAGCAGCGATGTTGCTAGCGATGTTGCTAGCGATGTTGCTTAGTGTGACGGGGCCCTAACATTGCAGGTAAACAAAAAAAGACTGAGATAATGTGTCGCCCTGGGCAAGCCAGGGGACACAGGTCACACACCACCACACCCCACACTCCAGGTAGGCACATCACAGCTAACCAGAAATCCTTGTTGCCTTCCTCCAGAGGCTGATGATTCACACCAGGGGGTGGGCCAGGCGGTTGGCTCCGCCCACCAAGGAGATCATAGCTCTGGAGGCGGGAAGTACCAGGCAGATTAGTCCGGGCAGGGCAAGAGAACAGTCAGGGAGGAGGAAGTGGAAGGAGTGGAGGAGTAGCCCAGGCAGGGCTAAAGTAAACAGCAAGTGGAAAGTGAAGGAAAGAAAAGTGGAAAAGGAGGAAAGCAAGAAGTGGTGACAGAGCAGAGAGTGTGCAAGCCTGAAGGGTCCAGCTTTGTGGAGGGCCAGAACAGCAAGGTCAGCGACGGCGGTGACTGTCTGGAGGGGGACCGTTTGGAAGTTCCTGGAAGGACCCCGTTGGCTGTGTGCCCGGTGGTCTGGAGCAGTGTTCCGAAGGACAGTCAGCACCAGGGCAGGGGCCTCTCGGACCCCGGCAAGGCTAGGAGTCGCCAAATTTGCCGAATCCGTCAGTGAAGGGGACGTAGATCCCCCAGCAACCAAGTCCCGATTGACGGCAACAGCCCAACCTGAAGCAGAGAGACACCGCCACCGCCAAGGCACCAGTTTCTCAGGGCCAGCGCCTGCAGGCAAAGTGTAGAGCTCCTCCGGCCCAGATTGCAGTCGGGGAGCGGGTAACCGGAGGGAATCCACCGCTACCATCAGTCAAACTTAGGTGCAAGGAAGAGGGACATCACCGTCACCTACCGGGAGTGCAGGTGCAGCCGTCTGTGGGACCGTCCTACCAGCCGTTTGGTTTACCGTACAAACTGTGTCCATGTCTCAGGCTGAGTGAGTACCACAGTGCCGCAAGGCACAGCGCTGCCCCCGCGTCCCTGCGCCCACCAGGCCCCGCACCTCACAAACCATCACCGGGCCCCGGGATCACCAACCCCTACCCACGGAGGGGCAACACAACACCTGGCTGCTCCCCATCACCATCCCCGGGATCCCCACCCAGAGCAGCGGTGGTGCAATCACCACAACCGTGGGTGGCGTCACGAACTATAACAATCCCTCACACCCAACCACAAATCCCCTTTCACTCACGGGCGAGGAGTGTCGCTCGAGAAACCCTGGGATCCGGCCCACAGCTCGAGCCACCACTGAGCAGCTGCCGGACCCGAGCAGAAGGGGTGAGCGCGGTGTGCTGACACCCTCCTCCCCGCCCGCGACAACTTGGCGTCACGAACAGGATCTTACCGCTCTGCCGTCTGGTAGAGGTGCGCCTTGTTACCGCCGGGGGTATCCGGCAGAAAAATTTCAGAAGCCGCCATCTTTGGCGCGAAAAGTTCCCGCTCGAGCGTCTTCTCGAGCAGTAGAGGCGCGAAGGCCAAAACCCCGCCCCGAGAAAGGAGGGGCCGAAAAGAGCTAAGGGGGACGAAATGGCGGCTGGCCGCATGTGAGCGCGGCTGTGGAAGCAGGGACGCCAGGACCCTGCGGCCATTTATTGGTTCCTGGAAGAGGCCGCTGCTAAAGATGCTGAGTCCGACCAACAACACCGTGGTCCCCGCGCCCGGCATGGCGGCGTGGGTGGAAGTCCGGACCGCCCAGCTAAGCAGCCGTCTGCAGGTCCGCATGCAGCTCCTCCTGGAGGAGTGGGAGGCCGACATGGTGGAAGTGGTGGCTGCTATGTGGAGATGCGAGGTGGAGGAAGATTTGGAGGAACGGGTAAGAGACCCACGTCCCTGTATTCCCGAGGGATCGGCCGCTGCGGCTGAGGGGCCCGGCCTACACCCGTTCACCCTGCTGCCTCTCCCGCTTCCCGCGTTAGCTGCTGCTGCCCCGCCACTAGGCCCGCTACCACCACCACCGGTAGCGGTACCCTGCCAATCCGCCCCTGCGGACCGACCTGCAGCAGAAGCTCACGACCACCCTGAACAGCTTCTATGGAAGAAGCCAAAGGCTGAGCCCATTAGCAAAGATGCACCGGAGGCACGGCGGGGATGCAGCTGCCAGGAGGCAGAGGAGGCCATGTCACAGCGGGGTCCCTCATTACTGAAGGTGCCGGTCGTAGCCGACACTGAGGGACTCTGGCTGGGTCCGTCCCCCGCACACGCTGAACCGGAGCAAACAGAAAGTACTCCCGGCTGGGAGCGGCGGCAACAGCAGCTGCGCAAGGAGATCGATGCCCGAGAGGGGTGTAGAGCGGATGTGCATGCCCGCATGTATATGGAAGAAGATCGCCTGCAGCGAGCTACCATTGGGGTCCAGAGCGGTGCACCATGTGAAGGTGGCACTAGATCCCCACGAGTGAGAATGGACTGCTGAGCCGCAAAAGGCAGCGGAGTGCCGCTGCACAGTCCCCGTTGGGACCACCACTTTGTTTGTTTGTTTAAAAGTTTGAAAAATGATAAAAATGAAAATGATCCGAAGTTCACCTGATTGTCTGCTGTGATTTGCAACCGGCAGGAGCCGGCACCGTTGTCCCCGTGGGGACCGTTTAAAATGCATGGGAACTATCCATGGACAAGCCCGTGAACTTGCAGGGCAACCACAGACGTTAGTGGCTTGTAAATATGTTGGTTACCGTTACCGTTTTCCGCAGTGCCGTCTCCGGAGAGGCAGGTTGGAGGGAGGGCCCTGAGCAGAGCAGGCTAAGGCCCAGCCACCAAAGGAACCGGTGGCTACCCTCTGGAGGGAAGGACAGATCCCGCTCGGGTACCGTGTGCTGGACTGTGGGTCAAGGGGTGCTGCCTGGGTTTTAGGGGCAGCATCAGGGCCAGGTTACTTGGGTGGGAGAGAGCGGAAACCGTAACCGTAAACCGTTGCAACGTTAAAGTAAATGTGCCTCCCGTCTTGGGAAGAAGTTATTAAAAATGTTATTATTGTTTGTTTAACCCTGTTATCCCCTTTTTACAGAAAAATAAAAGCCGGTGTAGGACGGCAGCCCGCGGACGGTCTGCGTTTTGCTAAGGGGGAATGTGTCGCCCTGGGCAAGCCAGGGGACACAGGTCACACACCACCACACCCCACACTCCAGGTAGGCACATCACAGCTAACCAGAAATCCTTGTTGCCTTCCTCCAGAGGCTGATGATTCACACCTGGGGGTGGGCCAGGCGGTTGGCTCCGCCCACCAAGGAGATCATAGCTCTGGAGGCGGGAAGTACCAGGCAGATTAGTCCGGGCAGGGCAAGAGAACAGTCAGGGAGGAGGAAGTGGAAGGAGTGGAGGAGTAGCCCAGGCAGGGCTAAAGTAAACAGCAAGTGGAAAGTGAAGGAAAGAAAAGGGGAAAAGGAGGAAAGCAAGAAGTGGTGACAGAGCAGAGAGTGTGCAAGCCTGAAGGGTCCAGCTTTGTGGAGGGCCAGAACAGCAAGGTCAGCGACGGCGGTGACTGTCTGGAGGGGGACCGTTTGGAAGTTCCTGGAAGGACCCCGTTGGCTGTGTGCCCGGTGGTCTGGAGCAGTGTTCCGAAGGACAGTCAGCACCAGGGCAGGGGCCTCTCGGACCCCGGCAAGGCTAGGAGTCGCCAAATTTGCCGAATCCGTCAGTGAAGGGGACGTAGATCCCCCAGCAACCAAGTCCCGATTGACGGCAACAGCCCAACCTGAAGCAGAGAGACACCGCCACCGCCAAGGCACCAGTTTCTCAGGGCCAGCGCCTGCAGGCAAAGTGTAGAGCTCCTCCGGCCCAGATTGCAGTCGGGGAGCGGGTAACCGGAGGGAATCCACCGCTACCATCAGTCAAACTTAGGTGCAAGGAAGAGGGACATCACCGTCACCTACCGGGAGTGCAGGTGCAGCCGTCTGTGGGACCGTCCTACCAGCCGTTTGGTTTACCGTACAAACTGTGTCCATGTCTCAGGCTGAGTGAGTACCACAGTGCCGCAAGGCACAGCGCTGCCCCCGCGTCCCTGCGCCCACCAGGCCCCGCACCTCACAAACCATCACCGGGCCCCGGGATCACCAACCCCTACCCACGGAGGGGCAACACAACACCTGGCTGCTCCCCATCACCATCCCCGGGATCCCCACCCAGAGCAGCGGTGGTGCAATCACCACAACCGTGGGTGGCGTCACGAACTATAACAATCCCTCACACCCAACCACAAATCCCCTTTCACTCACGGGCGAGGAGTGTCGCTCGAGAAACCCTGGGATCCGGCCCACAGCTCGAGCCACCACTGAGCAGCTGCCGGACCCGAGCAGAAGGGGTGAGCGCGGTGTGCTGACACCCTCCTCCCCGCCCGCGACAACTTGGCGTCACGAACAGGATCTTACCGCTCTGCCGTCTGGTAGAGGTGCGCCTTGTTACCGCCGGGGGTATCCGGCAGAAAAATTTCAGAAGCCGCCATCTTTGGCGCGAAAAGTTCCCGCTCGAGCGTCTTCTCGAGCAGTAGAGGCGCGAAGGCCAAAACCCCGCCCCGGGAAAGGAGGGGCCGAAAAGAGCTAAGGGGGACGAAATGGCGGCTGGCCGCATGTGAGCGCGGCTGTGGAAGCAGGGACGCCAGGACCCTGCGGCCATTTATTGGTTCCTGGAAGAGGCCGCTGCTAAAGATGCTGAGTCCGACCAACAACACCGTGGTCCCCGCGCCCGGCATGGCGGCGTGGGTGGAAGTCCGGACCGCCCAGCTAAGCAGCCGTCTGCAGGTCCGCATGCAGCTCCTCCTGGAGGAGTGGGAGGCCGACATGGTGGAAGTGGTGGCTGCTATGTGGAGATGCGAGGTGGAGGAAGATTTGGAGGAACGGGTAAGAGACCCACGTCCCTGTATTCCCGAGGGATCGGCCGCTACGGCTGAGGGGCCCGGCCTACACCCGTTCACCCTGCTGCCTCTCCCGCTTCCCGCGTTAGCTGCTGCTGCCCCGCCACTAGGCCCGCTACCACCACCACCGGTAGCGGTACCCTGCCAATCCGCCCCTGCGGACCGACCTGCAGCAGAAGCTCACGACCACCCTGAACCGCTTCTATGGAAGAAGCCAAAGGCTGAGCCCATCAGCAAAGATGCACCGGAGGCACGGCGGGGATGCAGCTGCCAGGAGGCAGAGGAGGCCATGTCACAGCGGGGTCCCTCATTACTGAAGGTGCCGGTCGTAGCCGACACGGAGGGACTCTGGCTGGGTCCGTCCCCCGCACACGCTGAACCGGAGCAAACAGAAAGTACTCCCGGCTGGGAGCGGCGGCAACAGCAGCTGCGCAAGGAGATCGATGCCCGAGAGGGGTGTAGAGCGGATGTGCATGCCCGCATGTATATGGAAGAAGATCGCCTGCAGCGAGCTACCATTGGGGTCCAGAGCGGTGCACCATGTGAAGGTGGCACTAGAGCCCCACGAGTGAGAATGGACTGCTGAGCCGCAAAAGGCAGCGGAGTGCCGCTGCACAGTCCCCGTTGGGACCACCACTTTGTTTGTTTGTTTAAAAGTTTGAAAAATGATAAAAATGAAAATGATCCGAAGTTCACCTGATTGTCTGCTGTGATTTGCAACCGGCAGGAGCCGGCACCGTTGTCCCCGTGGGGACCGTTTAAAATGCATGGGAACTATCCATGGACAAGCCCGTGAACTTGCAGGGCAACCACAGACGTTAGTGGCTTGTAAATATGTTGGTTACCGTTACCGTTTTCCGCAGTGCCGTCTCCGGAGAGGCAGGTTGGAGGGAGGGCCCTGAGCAGAGCAGGCTAAGGCCCAGCCACCAAAGGAACCGGTGGCTACCCTCTGGAGGGAAGGACAGATCCCGCTCGGGTACCGTGTGCTGGACTGTGGGTCAAGGGGTGCTGCCTGGGTTTTAGGGGCAGCATCAGGGCCAGGTTACTTGGGTGGGAGAGAGCGGAAACCGTAACCGTAAACCGTTGCAACGTTAAAGTAAATGTGCCTCCCGTCTTGGGAAGAAGTTATTAAAAATGTTATTATTGTTTGTTTAACCCTGTTATCCCCTTTTTACAGAAAAATAAAAGCCGGTGTAGGACGGCAGCCCGCGGACGGTCTGCGTTTTGCTAAGGGGGAATGTGTCGCCCTGGGCAAGCCAGGGGACACAGGTCACACACCACCACACCCCACACTCCAGGTAGGCACATCACAGCTAACCAGAAATCCTTGTTGCCTTCCTCCAGAGGCTGATGATTCACACCAGGGGGTGGGCCAGGCGGTTGGCTCCGCCCACCAAGGAGATCATAGCTCTGGAGGCGGGAAGTACCAGGCAGATTAGCCCGGGCAGGGCAAGAGAACAGTCAGGGAGGAGGAAGTGGAAGGAGTGGAGGAGTAGCCCAGGCAGGGCTAAAGTAAACAGCAAGTGGAAAGTGAAGGAAAGAAAAGTGGAAAAGGAGGAAAGCAAGAAGTGGTGACAGAGCAGAGAGTGTGCAAGCCTGAAGGGTCCAGCTTTGTGGAGGGCCAGAACAGCAAGGTCAGCGACGGCGGTGACTGTCTGGAGGGGGACCGTTTGGAAGTTCCTGGAAGGACCCCGTTGGCTGTGTGCCCGGTGGTCTGGAGCAGTGTTCCGAAGGACAGTCAGCACCAGGGCAGGGGCCTCTCGGACCCCGGCAAGGCTAGGAGTCGCCAAATTTGCCGAATCCGTCAGTGAAGGGGACGTAGATCCCCCAGCAACCAAGTCCCGATTGACGGCAACAGCCCAACCTGAAGCAGAGAGACACCGCCACCGCCAAGGCACCAGTTTCTCAGGGCCAGCGCCTGCAGGCAAAGTGTAGAGCTCCTCCGGCCCAGATTGCAGTCGGGGAGCGGGTAACCGGAGGGAATCCACCGCTACCATCAGTCAAACTTAGGTGCAAGGAAGAGGGACATCACCGTCACCTACCGGGAGTGCAGGTGCAGCCGTCTGTGGGACCGTCCTACCAGCCGTTTGGTTTACCGTACAAACTGTGTCCATGTCTCAGGCTGAGTGAGTACCACAGTGCCGCAAGGCACAGCGCTGCCCCCGCGTCCCTGCGCCCACCAGGCCCCGCACCTCACAAACCATCACCGGGCCCCGGGATCACCAACCCCTACCCACGGAGGGGCAACACAACACCTGGCTGCTCCCCATCACCATCCCCGGGATCCCCACCCAGAGCAGCGGTGGTGCAATCACCACAACCGTGGGTGGCGTCACGAACTATAACAATCCCCCACACCCAACCACAAATCCCCTTTCACTCACGGGCGAGGAGTGTCGCTCGAGAAACCCTGGGATCCGGCCCACAGCTCGAGCCACCACTGAGCAGCTGCCGGACCCGAGCAGAAGGGGTGAGCGCGGTGTGCTGACACCCTCCTCCCCGCCCGCGACAATAACAGATGCAGGGCTGAAGCATGTTTTAACTACTGAAGCATGCTGTCTTCATTCAGGTTACAGTGCAGAAACCTGCTGACATAGTTCCTTTAAAAGGATAAAGAAAACTGAGCAGAGAATAATAAGTGAAAAATCTGTAGATACAATGAAAAATATCCCTATACAAACAGTAACATGTTTCTTTATAGAAGAGATAAGTTTTTCCACAGATAATGGGTCAAATAAATATGATGCATAGCATTAAAACAGTTTTTTGGTGCAAGGATATTGGAGAATTTATCTTGATAAATTTGCTCTAAAGGGTCATTTACACGCTGCGACATCACTAACGATATATCGTCATGGTCACAGTGTTTGTGACACACATCCGGCATCGTTAGCGACATTGCAGCGTGTAACACCTATGTGCGACCTTAAACGATCGCAAAAGAGGCAAAAATCGTTGGTCTGTTATACGTCGTTCATTTACCAAAAATTGTTGTCTGGTCAGTAGCGAGGTTGTTTGTCGTTCCTGCGGCAGCACAAATCACTATTTGTGACACCGCAGGAACGAGGAACAACCTCGTACTTGCGGCCGCACGCAATGAGGAAGGAAGGAGGTCGGCAGGATGTTCGTTCCACTCATCTCTGCCCCTCCGTTTCTATTGGACGGCTGCCGTGTGATGTCGCTGTGACGCCGCACGAACCGCCTCCTTAGAAAGGAGGGAAGGTTAGTGTGTGTGATGGGTGTAAGCGATGTTGTGCGCCACGGGCAGCGATTTGCCCGTGACGCAAAACAGACGGGGGCGGGTACACTCGCTAGCGATCTCGCAGCGTGTAAAGCACCCTTTAGACATGCGTCTCAACAGAGATATCTATTCTGACTCAGAGAGGTGTATCCTGGATGTGAAAACCTACTCCATGATCTAAATGCGCCCTATTGAAGCACATAGATATTGCCTTCATAGGACAGAAACTTTCATCCCCTAGCCATTTTCTGTTTTTGTTTTTTCCTCCTCTTCTTCCAAGAGCCATAACTTTTTTAGTTTTCCAACAATATAGCCATTTGAGGACTTGTTTTCTGTGGGAAGAATTGTAGTTTTTAATGACACCATTCATTCTGCTACATATTGTACTGGAAAATGGGAAAAAAAATTGTAACAGTGGTAAAATTGCAAGAAAAAAGTGCAATTGCCCAATAGTTTTTCGTTTTTTTATTTACCATGTTCACTATATGGTAAAACTGACCTAGCATTATGATTCCCCAGGTCAGCACGGGTTTGTAGATACCAAACATATAGTTTTACTTTTATCTAAACGGTGAAATAAAATTCAGATATTTGTCAAAAAAAGAGATGCACTTTTGTTGTCCTTTTCTAAAACCTGTAGCGCTCTCATTTTTTGGTATCTGAGGTTCAGTGCAGCTTGTTTTTTGCATCTTGAGCTAACATTTTTAATTATACTGTTTTGGTTAGATGCAATGTTTTGATCACCTGTTATTGTATTTTAATGCAATGTTGTTGTGGTGACAAAAAAAACATAATTCTGGCTTTTTGAATTTTTTTTTCGCTACACCCTTTACCAGTCAGATTAATTGATTTTATATTTTGATAGATCGGGCATTTCTGAAGGCAGCAATACCAAATATGTGTATTTTTATTTTTTTTAATTGTTTTATTTTCAATGAGGCAAAAGAGGAGTGATTTGAACTTTTTGGTGTTTTTTTTATATTTTTTAAAACTGTTTTTTTACATTTTATTGAATTTACTATGCCTGCACTATCCAATTGCTTCTGCTCTTCAGAGCAATGCTTTGGCATCGCTCTGAACAGCAGAAATGTTGTTCTCCTGTGAGTGTCAGTGCTCTGTTAGCATTCACAGGAAGTGAGTCATGACAGCGACAGGGGCCATCATGTGATCCCATGCTGTCATGACAAAGCATTGGTGCCTCGTGATCGTGTCGCGGGCGGAGGAGGGGACGCTGCGTTCACCCACTGCTCGGGTCTGGCTGCTGCTGCTGCTGCTGCTCGGTGGTGGCTCGAGCGGTGTGCCGGATCCCGGGGACTCGAGCGGCGCTCCTCGCCCGTGAGTGAAAAGGGGGAATGATCTTGGGGATTTATTGTCCGTGACGCCACCCACGGTTGTGGTGAAGTTGTGACACCACCGCTGCTCTGGACGGGGATCCCTGGAGCGATGACAGGGAACAGCTTGGATGTTGTTTTCTCCCCTCCGTGGGTAGGGGGGTTGGTTGTCCCAGGGCCCGGTGAGGGTTTGGGGAATGCAGGCGTGTTACGGGGCCTGGTGAGGTGCAGGGTCACGGGGGAAGCGCTGTGCCGCACGGCACGGTGGTACTCACTCAGCCAGTAATTCACACAGAGTCTCTGGTCAAACAAACGGCTGGATGGACAGGTCCCACAGGCGGCTGCGGTGGTTCTCCTCCCGGCAGGTTGGTGATGACTGCCTTTCCCTGCACCTGTGTTGTGTTATGGTTCCAATGGATTCCCACCGGTAACCCGCTCCCCAGCTTGGATGGATGCTGAGGGAGCCCCTCTTGCCCGCAGGCTCTGGCCCTGGGAACTGTAGCCTTGGCGGTGACTGTGTTTCCCTCTACGGTGTGAGCTGTTGCCTTCAATCGGGTCTTGACTGCTGGGAAACCCCAGAGGTTCCCTTCGCTAATGGATTTGACCGGTTTTACGGCGATTCCTAGCCTGGTCGGGGTCCGTAGGCCCTGCCGGATGGTGCTGGCTTCTCTTTACTCTCCGATCTGGTACCGCCGGGCCACCGCCCGTCCACGGTCCATACGGTTTGCTCCAATTAGCCTCTCCTGCAGACGGTCACCACCATCTGCCAACCTTGCTGGGTGCCCGGGCCACACACCCGGACACGGTCAGTCTCCTCTGCTACCACTTTCCTCTCCAAAACTCAACTCTCTACTTTTCCCGCCTCCAGGACTGTGAACTCCTCGGTGGGCGGGACCAACCGCCTGGCCCACCCCCTGGTGTGGACATCAGCCCCTGGAGGAAGGCAACAAGGATTTGTGTTTGGCTTCGGTGTGCCTAGCCAGGGTGTAGGGTGTGTTGGTGTAGTACCTGTGATGACCTGGCTTGTCCAGGGCGCCACAATCGCTTCACAGGGTCGCCAATAGTAGTGGGAAATGGCACGATCCTCGTCAGAGCGCGTTAGACTGTGCTGTCGGACTTTGACAACGCAATCTAAATAGTTAACAGGCATGGGTGGATTGTCGATCCACCATCTTCTGTTAGCTGCACATATCTGCTGATCAGATCAGCAGACATGTGCAGTGAATAATGCGTGCTCGCCACGGGAGCCCACATCAAAGAGACAGATATGATCTAGGATGTATAGGTACATCTAGGTCGTGAAGGGGTTAAAGGGGTATTCCACCTCAAAGATTTAACTTATTTCAACAACATGTTATAATTTTATAGTAGATGTTGGTTCCACCAAGGGGCCCTGTATCTATTTGAGAAAGGGGTTCCTGTGTGCCATTGTCAGTGGAAAGATGATCAGAAGACCCATTCATTTATATGAGAGTTTGGACCACCTCTCCAAGGACAGTAGCGTGTGATGAGATACTCTTCTCTAGACAGATAGCAGTCCCATTGGTGGGACTTGCATTTACTATACAGTTTTTCTCATATCCTGTTAATATGCCATAAATGTTTGCGATATAAATGCCTCTATAAATTCTGGCCTTTTTATTGCTAGTTGATGCCAATGTCTCAACTGTAATATACAGTAAGGACAAGAGAGCCTGGCAAATGTTGACTTTACCTTATTGGAAAAAGAAAAATTCCTCCCCATCTCAAGCAACTGAATATCCATGAACAAAGGGAGATTATCACAGTTTCTAACACTATCCATAAAGCCTGGTCCTTGTCTCTCATAATTCTCCGCACTAATCTTTAGGGGTTTTTATGACCCGGGCAGCACAGAACTATTTGGCACATTCTCCTAATTGCTAGATCGGTATTTGTGACTTTCCATCAATTATTCATGCACACAGCCCTGCCTGCCTCTTCTGTGCTCTTGTCCTGTATTGTTGCATATGGAGTCCTACAAAAAGTGTTGTGTCTCCTCAGCAGAAATGCTTTTAGAAGAGTATTTTGAAGAATTTGTGTATACTTCCATATAAAATCGGAGGCAAAGAGAGGTACACTATACGGTCTAATTCAGACTTGGGTGCCATATTACAGATAAATGTCATACAGAGACATAACTGAGTTGTCAACTAGTTGGACAATCCTGTCCCAATCTATATATATAATTGCCTTATTCTGTCTGTCTGTCTGTCTATCTGTCTGTCTGTCATGCTCCAAAATTGTGTCCTTACGGTGACACAAAGCTGATTGGCCGCTGGGCTCGCCATGGCCCCGCCCCCCACACGGATTGGCCGCTCGCCCAGGCTGCGCCCCCACACGGATTGGCCAGCCACTCGCCCAGGCTCCGCCCCCCCCCACAGATTGGCCTCTCGCCCCGGCACCCTGCAGGCATTGGCAATTCGGCCACGCCACGCCCCGCCCCCCTCACGCAATGCACGCTAGCTCTGGCCCCGCCCCCTCCCTCCCCCGCGCATTCCCCGAACTGACACGGCTGTCACGGAGGTGAGTACTGTACTCTCCCCCCCCCCTCCCCCCCCCCCCCGCGCATTCCCCGAACTGACACGGCTGTCACGGAGGTGAGTACTGTACTCCCCCCCCCCGGCCCCCGCTCGCACGGGAGTGGTGTGGATACGTTGGTAACCATGCTCGCATGGTTACAAGCGCATCAAGGTCCTGCGCACATAACAGCACACACACAAACATACACACACATCAGATCACACTCACTCTCACACACACCTCACACACACCTCACACACACCTCACACACACCTCACATCGCATCCACACACTCACAGCATCCGGCGATATCGCTTGCTTCTCGGCCTCGATGTGACCTTCCAGGACCTGACGGAGGATCACATGGCCTGAAGCATGTGGTATCTCCGGATGTTGTGACTGTGAGCGCGTATGTGCGATATCGTCAGTGTCTGTGTGTGTGAGTGTATGCGATCGGGTGTGTGTGAGTGGATGCGATCAGGTGTTTGTGAGTGGATGCGATCGGGTGTGTGTGAGTGGATGCGATCGGGTGTGTGTGAGTGGATGCGATCGGGTGTGTGTGAGTGGATGCGATCGGGTGTGTGTGAGTGGATGCGATCGGGTGTGTGAGTGTCGGCAGAGGAGCACGGCGTGCTGGAGGAGGCTGGGAGCAGAGAGGCTGATCATGGGGAAGGCTGGGAGGGGGAGGCTGATGCTGGGGGAGACTGGGAGGGGAAGGCTGATGCTGAAGGAGGCTGGGAGGGGGAGGCTGGGAGGAAGGAGGCTGGGAGGAGAGAGGCTGATCCTGGGGAAGGCTGGGAAGGGGAGGCTGATGCTGAGGGAGGCTGGAAGGAGAGAGGCTGATGCTGGGGGAGGCTGAAAGGAGAGAGGCTGAGGCTGGGAGGAGAGAGGCTGATGCTGGGGAAGGCTGATGCTGAGGGAGGCTGGGAGGGGAAAGCTGATGCTGGGGAAGGCTGGGATGACGGAGGCTGGGAGGAGAGAGGCTGATCCTGGGGAAGGCTGGGAGAGGGAGGCTGATGCTGGGGGAGGCTGGAAGGAGAGAGGCTGATGCTGGGGGAGGCTGGAAGAAGAGAGGCTGATGCTGGGGGAGGCTGATGCTGGGGGAGGCTGGGAGGAGAGAGGCTGATGCTGGGGAAGGCTGGGAGGAGAGAGGCTGATGCTGGGGACAGAGAGGAGAGGCTGATGCTGGGAGGAGAGAGGCTGATGCTGGGATGAGAGAGGCTGATGCTGGGAGGAGAGAGGCTGATGCTGGGGGAGGCTGGGAGGGGGAGGCTGATGCTGGGGGAGGCTGGGACGAGGGAGGCTGATGCTGGTGGAGGCTGATGCTTGGGGAGGCTGATGCTGGGGGAGGCTGGAAGGAGAGAGGCTGATGCTGGTGGAGGCTGATGCTTGGGGAGGCTGATGCTGGGGGAGACTGGGAGGGGAAGGCTGATGCTGAGGGAGGCTGGGAGGGGGAGGCTGGGAGGAAGGAGGCTGGGAGGAGAGAGGCTGATCCTGGGGGAGGCTGATGCTGGGGGAGGCTGGGAGAGGGAGGCTGATGCTGGGGGAGGGTGGGAGGAGGGAGGCTGGGAGGAGAGAGGCTGATGCTGGGGAAGGCTGGGAGGAGAGAGGCTGATGCTGGGGACAGAGAGGAGAGGCTGATGCTGGGAGGAGAGAGGCTGATGCTAGGATGAGAGAGGCTGATGCTGGGAGGAGAGAGGCTGATGCTGGGAGGAGAGAGGCTGATGCTGGGGGCAGAGAAGCTGATGCTGGGGGCAGAGAGGCTGATGCTGGTGCAGCATGGGGGATGGAGCACGATGGGGGGGTGCGCAGCATCGGGGATGGAGCATGATGGGGGGGTGCGCAGCATCGGGGATGGAGCATGATGGGGGGGTGCGCAGCATCGGGGATGGAGCACGATGGGGAGTGCGGAGTATGGCGGATGGAGCACGTTTGGGAGTGCGCAGCATGGCGGATGGAGCACGTTTGGGAGTGCGCAGCATGGCGGATGGAGCACGTTTGGGAGTGTGCAGCATGGGAGATGGAGCACGATGGGGGGTGTGCAGCATAGGGGATGGAGCACGATGGGGAGTGCGCTGCATGGGGGATGGAGCACGATGGGGAGTGCGCTGCATGGGGGATGGAGCACGTTTGGGAGTGCGCACCTCCCCCCAACACACACACACACACACACACACACGCGCGCACTGCACAACACACCACACACCACACACACACACACTGGGAACCACAAACAACTGCCCTACACAGACACCCACACACACAGACAACGCTGCACACACACAACACCCAACACACAAACACCGCGGCACACACAAATATACGCACATACCGCACTACACACACATTGCACAAAACATACCTCCCCCCAAAACACACCACACACACACAAACCACGCAACACACACACACAACGCTACAGACACACAGCGCTCCACAAACAACGCAACACACGCAACACACATACAACACCGCTCTCACCCCCCGTCACACCCAGACAACACCCAGAACATGTACAGCCCCTACACAAACACTTGGTAACTACACACAACAACATATATATATATATATATATATATATATATAACAAAAATCATACATGAACTACACAATACGTAAATTCTAGAATACCCGATGCGTAGAATCGGGCCACCTTCTAGTTACTAATATTTATACAATAGAAAAAATGTTTTGCACTGTCATGACACACCTATAAGAGGACTCACCCTTTGGCTGTCCAGCCCAGGACTAGGAAGTGATGCTTGAATGGGGACACCTAAGCTGGCCTCAGACTAGGTACAACCAGAGCTGACCCTCAACCCAGAGCTATACTAGATGGTAGTGAGGTCTGAGCTACTAGCGTCTCCCTGTCTCCTGTCCAGGCCCTGGTGCAACTCCCTCCACATTCACCACCCAGCGTACGGACTCAGACAGTAGTCACAACCACACAATGGACACACTAAAGGGGATACAATCCAACTAAAGCAAGCCACTACCAACACACAAGGGAAGACACAAATAGTACACAGGAGGAAAATAAAGAGAGGAAGAAAGTTACAAACGACTGGGTAACTTTCACACAAAATACAACAGATAGCAGCTCAACCATAACCTTCAAGCTCCTGGCCTAGCTCCTGAATGACTTCTGAATAACTGGTGCCCCCTGTTTGGAGCAGAGAGTATTTATCCAAGTTGGGAGTGGTTATCAACGGAAACACCTAAGCAGAGGTAAAGAGCTTGCTGCTGACAAGCAAAACTGACATGCCGAAAGGGAAAAACACATTTAAGGTGTAGAGTCTCAGACGGTAATAAGAGACTCTGGACCTGAGCCTGTCAAAGAGAGATTACTGTGACATTGGCTTGCAGTATGGTGGTGCTCTGCTACAAATTCCAGGCAACTTGAACTCCAAAAAACAAGTAGAAAATAGTGACACTTTACTGTGCAAAAAACTTTATTTTGTGAATAGCATAACACCATTAAAATGGCTGTGATTGGGAACGACAAGTGGAGCATACAGATGACGTCCATTTTGGCTGTCTAGCGCTTCAACATGTCTATACCTTCGCAATTACTATACCATCTAAAATCAAAACATCCTGTTCTTTTCCCCAGTGCCGGCGCCGTTACAGAGATTTTGCCGAGTCTCACAGGACTTGTTGAACATTATGTCACGTGAGCCCTGCTGCCTTTCATGGCCCGCTTATAAGCCACTTCACTCTCACTTCCTTTAGACGAAACTGAGGAGGAAGGTAGACCCGCTAATGCTCTTCCAAAGGAAGAGAAAGTGAAGCCACCCATTAGTGGCCTCCAGAGACCCGGCACCATGATTGCTAGAATGGCTTCAGTGCCAGAGGTTAGTACGGCTGCTTTCATGGTAGATAGAGGAATACAGTAATGAGAAAAGGTTGTCCGAGTTGTGGACAATCACTTTAATACAGTCATGGACATAAAACCAAAGTGTATCAAAAATTTGGGAGAATATATCTTTCAAAATAGCTAATATAATAGTTTCATTACAGAGATGTAGGTACATGTTCCCTCTACATTTTTCATTATTTAAAAAAAAAAAAAATTAAACAAATTTAATTTATATATGTAGTGATATATTGGATTAATATGATATTAATGTGTGTGCCAAGTGTAGATCCCACATTGAAGGGCGCCTCTGTATGATGACAGATGTTTTTCTAATCACAAGGCACAAATGGCAGCCTGATAGATCCCGCTGTCAAATCACTGCTGTAACTCCCATTGCTCCGTTAAACCACTCACAAGTGCTAACAAACCCATGCAACACCAAGAAAAAAGAATTTAAAAGAAGCAGGATGCAGCTGTTCCTGTAATTCTGAAAAGGTACAAAAGAGTTTTTATTTTTTCATAAGTTACGATACAGTAAAGAGGACAATCAATCAACAATTATGCACATAGGTGAAAGTTATGAACTTATGAATTTCCATCCACATAGCATAACAAGCCAAAATAGAGTAAAATGTAAGATAAGACATCAATATAAAAGTCCAACCCAAAACCTATGAAAAAAACTATCCACAAAATAGAAGCAGTTGTTTCACTCATATGTCTACACCTAGAAAATATTTTATAGATGTTGACCATTCTTTAAAGGTAAGCCTAAAAAAATGGGTTAAACGCACATTATATAGCACTATGAATTCCACAGCGCTTTACAGATGTGATCATCGCTGTCCCCATTGGGGCTCACAATCTAATTCCCCATCAGTATGTCTTTGGCATGTGGGAGGAAACTGGAGAACAAGGAGGAAACCAACACAAAGACAGAGAGAACATGCAAACTTCTTGCAGATGTCATCCTTGGTGGGATTTGTGGTTGGGTACATTCATTGTAATCACTCAACTTGCCTCAGGCCAATTGTGTTTAGCTAATTACTGACAAGGTAACATCAATTTATTCAATAAACTAAATTTTATTTTCATATGCTGCAGTCGCTCATTCTTTGAAAGAACTCTGAATTCCATATTTACAAGCCAAATAACAGTATGCATCCATAAGGGAAGATTACCAAAGAGGTCATCAACACACACGGGAAGGATTCCATTTCACTATCGTTTAGGGTTGATCATGTTATATTGGCCACATCATATAATAGCACTGTGGAGATATTCGCTTGTAACGTTTCGATTCTTATTTTTGCTATGATAAATGGGGCATTACTTTTCTGTGGATATGACTTTCTCCCCTGCATGACAGTGATAAATCATATGCAGGAGATCTGTGTGACCTGGGTAGACACATCAGCCTTTCCACATAACACAGAGACAGCAGTTCTAACCTTCTCTGGGGGTATTCACATTTTATTTTCCAAGATGTTAACCAATCATAAGCGGGAGGCGGCAAAGAACCCCCAGACAATATCAGGACCAGCTTTCTTTTTCTGTGTTATATGGTAAGACTGCTGTGTCTAACCAGGTCACACAAGTCTAATGGAGGGGGAGCTGAACTACATGTCATTACAAATACTTCTTGCAGCTTTTATCTCACAGCACTGTCAGTTCTACTCACCGTTCCACCCCTTTACACAATGACTGCGGTGAAAGGAGAATTGCAGAAGAGTTTGTTATGACACACAATCTTGCTCTACCTCCTCACTAATATCAGAAGGAGGGGAGTAAAGCCGACCTGTGTGTTATTACAAACACATATGCAACTCTCCACTGGGCAGATAGATCCTGTATAACCTGGATAGATACATTGGTCTTTTTCTATGTATTATGGAAATACTATTCTAAACCTCCATGAGGATGTGTTCTTTTTTATGATGTCTCCTGATTGGTCAACACCATACAAGAGAAAAGTAACCACCCCAGAGAGAAATTTTTGGTCATGCCCACTTGGAAGAAGGGTAAATTGGAATCTAAACTTTACAAGCTAATATCTTCATAACAGAGAGGAGAAATAAAAAAAACTGTTTGTACAGCTCACAAGGTGTAATTCCATGATGTCGCCAATTATATACGATACAACTGATGAAATGTTCTCTTTAAATTATATGTGATCCAACTTAGATTTTTAACATTTCAAACTATTTGAAAGAGCCTTACGAAAGTGCACAGAAATAAAGTCTTCTTGTTTATTTGTAGGGAGCCAATTCTAAAAATATCTATTAAATTACTCAAGTAAATAGTGCCCTACTTGCCAGCAAATATGTTTATTGCTCAAAAACTTGGCAAAAACTAATCTACCTGTGGATTTGGTTGTTTTTCACACCTAATTTCTTCAAGTCAAGATGGTAAACATCCATTTCTTCAGATATTAGGAAACTATTCATCATAACACGTAAGTAGAGATGAGTGGATTGATTGAAATTTAAATTTGTCTTCTTTGATGAATTTTCCCCAGAAATGAGAGCAAATCTTTGATGAATCAGGTACTGACCAGCACTATGTAAGCAGGTGACCAGATGCAATGGCACAGAAAATGAGAAGACAGTGCTAACCGAACCAACAATGGTTTATTAACTATATACAAATCAAGGATTATAGCTTTTTATATGAGACAAGGGTATTTCACAAGTAATAGAGGTAAATCAGATTATTTCACAGTGAAGAAATCAGCTACATATGGAATGCGATTACAGTATTACTTACACATAATTTCTACCACCAAGTAACAGTCATCATGGTTTTATCTAAATCCCTCTATCAGTCAAATTTCTGTGTCACCCTACTCATCACTGTTGTCTGCTTAACTTAACAATACTAAACAGTGCACAGGCCATAGCTAGTTTGGAGATTCTATGCTAGGCCACAAGTTCAAGTTGGGGGGATCTTTGCACACACTTTACCAGCTGGCCACCTTCATGCTTTGAAGCGTGGCCTCAGTCCCCACCCAATATCATATGTCTGCGCAGAAAGCAATGGACCACAGAGCCAATCCTTTGCAACAGCCAGGTTGTCTTTTGGGCCTAGGTCAGATAGGACCACAGTCGTTTACTGGCACTGATCATGGGTCTTCCACTGAGACATGTTATGGGCTTCCATTGATGCAGGTCCTGGTCTTCTACTAGCACAGATCACGGTCTTCTACTGGCATAGGATACGGTCTTCTACTGGGGTTTGGAATATGTCAGGGCTTTTCTCTCGGGGCATTCTGTGGTGATGGTAGCTGTAAGCCCACTTTACTACAAAACCTTCATGATGCAAGTTCTGGCCCAAACTCCACCCTTCTTTGAAGTCCCAGCCTTTTATATTTAGTAACTGTGCCACAATTGTCACCTGACTTGGCTTTTCTTCCAAACTCTTTACTCGAGGCAACACACTCTTCATTGTTTAGTTCCTATTTGCCTCCTGTGGCCAGGAGATGCTGATGTTCTCCCGCAGACACTGTGAACTATCACTTAAGTGTGTCTTCTGTAGTCCTGCTCTCTAACATGCTTTTTCTCTTTAATTTTGCCAGTCCTCAGCTAATAAGAGTCACTCTGCATTTTGATACTTTCAGAGATGGGCCCAGGGTTGCCAGAATTCGCCCACATTCCAGCATCTCTTGCACTATACTTTGCCAGAGGAAATCATCCTGTCCATACCTCATGAGCGTTTCTTTGAGGCTCCTCTTGAGGTGTCTTGTCAAAAGTACTCGGAACTTCAGGTACCTTATGCGAAAATTCAATCTCTAGCTTTCTTCCACGGGACACAATGACCTTCTCTACCAAGCCATCTGACCACATTTCATATCAGGCTGCAGGCCTTGGGTCTTTCCAGACCCACATTAGTCAAGAACATGAGATTACATGCTTGTACACAGTATCTCCTTCAGCAGCATTAGTAAACCGTCTCTGACTGTGCATCAGGTGTAATTCCTACTTTCACTTCTCTGGAGTCGCCACTATCTTCAATTTCTGAGACGCATACCAGCTCCACCCAAGACTTTTTCCAGGCACCAGGGTAATGCAGATGTCTTCCTGCATGCAAATTACTCCGTATCCCTTACCCCTCGGTGCCCTGAAATATAGCTCAGGCTTGCTTTGGGCAAGGTTTTTCTCAGCTCATCATCACATTTCTTACAGGTCTCTGTCCATTCTCTGCAGTCACTTTGCAGTGGACCTTCTCTCTCCTCTTCACCCTCTGGGGGTAGGCACTCCCCACCACAGACTGCCTTTTGCAGGCATGGCACTGCCACTGGTGGGCACAACCTTTGGAAGGCAGGTGAATTTTCATACTCTTTCATTTCTTCAATGTTCTTCGATGCCCATGATGGGCGAGACTTTCCCTTTGTGCTGCACCACTGTCCAACAGGAACTCTCCTATGTCACAATGGGCCCACTCCCGATGAGGTCTTTCACTCGTATGATCCCCTTCTTCCCCAAATTCCTTCCACAGATACACATTTCCATCCTTACCACCCCCCCAATGGGATGGGTAATAGTTTGGCAGCCATCAGTTAGACTATTGGGTCCCCTCTGGATCTGGTGACATTAGGGAAGTATTGACGGAAATATGCTTTTCGTTTTGTAGTCACCTGGGCCCCCGTGTCTATCAGATAATGAAATCTTTGTCCATTCAATTCAGCTCATGTAGGGGGTATCTCAGAAATGGCATCTTCGTAGCCTGTGACCCTCTTTACAGAGAAACCTAGCCCCATCGTATGCTCCTTGACTGTAAGGCACTTATTGTTAACAACTTCCCCCATTGTTCGCTGTCCCGTATGGGGCAACTCCTTGTTATGTGTACCATTCCTTCACAAGTCCAGCACTCAATTTTGAGCTCTCCTGGTTGGCACTTAGTTTCTGTATCATTGTTCTCAGGGAGGAGAATACCCCCTGTCTGGTTGTTCTTCATACCAGAATACAGGATTTGATTCTGAGGTAGCTGTAGGACCTTTTCTTATGTTCCAGAGTTCACCCCTAAACTCTTGCATTTCCTGTCGTAACTCCCAGGTCCAATGTGGGTCGACATTGGTTACCCTCAAGGAGTTACTTTTTAACTTTGGACTCTGCCCAATACAGTTGGATCTTCTTCTTCTCAGACTCTGGCTTCTGTTCCGACCTCAAGGAGGCTCATGTTGTGGTTAAAACATAATCACTCTTTTAGGGCCTGTCTAACGTAAGTGACCCTTAATATTTTATCCAAAGGGCCTAGTTCCCTATCTTCGCCTTCAATTTTCTTGCTAACTTGAGCCATCTCATCCTTGAGAACAATCACGTACTGGGTTACTGTCTCCCTCTTTTTCTGAACCAGATGGAAGAGGTAAATGCACAGATTGCCTAAAGGCCCAGTCACACACAACGACTTACCAGCGATCCCGAAAACGATGCGACCTGATAGGGATCGCAGGTAAGTCGCTGGGAGGTCGCTGGTGAGATGTCACACAGTCAGATCTTACCAGCGATCAGGAACAATACAGGTCGCAGTAGCGACCTGTATAACGATCTCAGCAGTCACTGTGACCCTGTCACACAGTGTCAAACACAGCGATGTGTCCTGCCCAGCAGGACGTCGCCTTTGAAGAAAATGACCTGGACCATTCAGCAATGACTAACAATCTCACAGCAGGGGCCTGATCACTGGTAGATGTCACACATAACGAGATCGCTAACGGGATTGCTACTGCGTCACCAAAACGGTGACTCAGCTGCAATCTCGCTAGCGATCTCGTTATGTGTGACAGTACCTTAAGTCAGTTGTGTGTTTGTGCATGTCCTCTAAGATCTTGATCACCTTATCTACACTATCACAGTCTTTTGGCTGTCTAAACATGACTGTCTTCTGGGCCCCTCCATCCAAGGTCATCAAGGCAATCATAGGTGTCATAGGGTGCATACGTGATATACTTTTTAGCCATTTGACCCAATCCTACATCATTAAATTGTGACCCGTGATCTTTGATATGTTGATAAGTATAGCCCCAAGGGAAAGGCTCCCCCTTGTGGACTCGGTTACCAGCTGATCCGCCATTTCTGTGTTTGAATGTTACATCCTGTCGACTACACCAAGTGTAAGTAGGTTAACGGATAAATGGGTGAAATAATGAGGAGACAGTGGAAACTGAACCAATAACTTTTTATTAACTTTGGACAATTCAAAGATTAAATATGAGACAAGGGTGTGGCAAAAGTAATAGCGGTAAATCAGATTATTTCACAATGAAGAAATCAGCAACACCAGTACGCTGCATACAATCACAGTATTATTCAGACAATATTTTTTCTACCACTAAGTAATGGTCATCTGCTTAATTAATTCATTAATATTAAACAGTGCACAGGCCCTAACAGGGTCAGAGACTCTACTGCAAGGCTGCAAGTCCAAGTTGGGGGATCCCTGCACACACTTTACCAGCCGGCCACCTTTGTGCTTTGAAGCGCAGCCTCAGTCCCCACTCAATACCTTATGTCTGTGTAGGAAGCAACGTCCCATGCAAACACTCCTATGCTACAACCGGGTCATCTCTCAAGCCTACTTCAAGATTGGGTCACAGTCTTCTACTGGCTCTAAACACAGGTCTTCCACTGCTGCAGGTCACAGGCTTCTACTGGCGAAGGTCACAGTCTTCTACTTTCATAGATCATGGCCTTCCAGTAGAGTCGGTTACTGTATTCTACTAAGCTGTGGTATATCTCAGGCCCTCTATGGGAGCTGACCACTTTAGGGCCTTTCTATTTCAATGATGACTGTAAGCCCACTTCGTTGCCAGACAACCTTCCTGGTGCAGGTTCAGGAGCAAACTCCTCCCTTTTTTGCCATTCTGGTTTATATTTAGGAGCTGTGCCACAACCATCACCTGACCCGCTTCACTTCCAAGCTCTTCCCTCAAGGAAACACACTCTTAATTGTTTAGTTCCTATTTGCCTCCTCTGGCCAGCAGATGGCGATGTTCTCCTTCAGACACTGTGAACTATAACTTAAATATATAACTGAGACTTTGAAAAAATAAAAAATGTGCCTTAGCACTAACCGATAGATCGTTGCTATCTAAATGCCTGTCATTCCCGGCTTCGTTTTTCTCTAGCACAAAGCAGTCACAAAACACTCCTGCCGGTGATACAGTCGCTTCGTCATCAGAGGGTGGCTTCTTTTCCCTCTCATCTGTAGACAGGGCGGGACAGTCAATGTCATGCTGATAGACAGCCGGTTCCCATTTGTCTAACTGGGGGACCGGCTGGCAATCAGCATGACATTAGCAGATCTTTCTGTAGAGCAGAACGGATGAGAAGCCTCCACTATTAATGCAACATCAGTGGAAGTAGCTGAATTGGTGGCAGCAACAATCTGTGACCATTTTGTGCCAGTGAACAACGGTGCCAAAAACAAAAGGCGGGCTGGCAGCAACTACCTGCCTGTTAGTACCTAGGTACATTTTTTTTTTTTTTAAGTCTTGGATATACCCTTTAAGTACATCCGGTTCCCTTACAACTGTTCAAGGTATGATGTTCCACTAGAAGTTGTCGCTTTACAGGGAAGCCGACTTGGTTACACAACAGGAACTTAGCCTCCTCATTCTGAAGTATGGAAAATGGTGCCTGGCAGAGGTTTGTTGTTTTTTTTTCCATTTTGTGAATCACAAATCAAATCTCAAAGTGTTATAATTTCCAGAAATTCGACTCAAACTCAATCCTCTCCAGATTGATCTGCTCATCTCTACAGGTAAGCTATTCTAAAGGCCATAAAAAACAATGTTGTGATATGTATTATTTTGTGAACATTATACTATACTTTTTTAGCTATGTTTTTTTTAAATAAGCAGGGACAACATTGGAAGGTAGGGGACTACAGCTTTGTAACCCCTGATAACCCCATTAGTTTTTATGAGATAAAAATTATGGACAGGATAATGTACAATACTGTGGTGTATTGTTTACATAGCAGCAATGATAGTTGGTGTAGACAGTGTTGGAATGGATGACTACTGGAGACGGGCGAATAGTAAAAGATTCATGTTCGGAGCATGTGAACCAAAAACTGTGTACTATTCCAGTATTCCTCACAAATAACAAACCTAATGCAAGTCAAAAGGGAATCCAAGCATATTTTGAAGATTTTCCAGAAAAATACTTAGGTTCCATATTTATTTGGATTAGGTTCATTATTCGCAACGAACACTGGAACATTACTCGGTATTCATAATCTGAACATGAATATGTCACTATCACTAATCACTACGCGTCATTCTTTGAATCTGAAAGGACACATGGGCAACTCCATTAAGAGGCCTTTCTATATGGCCATTGCATTAGTCCTACTCCCAGGGTTATTGTGTGGGGTGGCATAATTTATGGTAAGCAGACCCTCTAGTCTTCATTCCAAGAACACTAAGGCGGGCTTTGCATGCTGCGACATCGGTAACAATGTGTTACCGATGCTGCAGCGATAGTCCCGCCCCCGTCGCACGTGCAATATCTAGTGAAAGCTGCCGTAGCGATTATTATCGCTACGGCAGTTTCACACGCACATACCTGCCGTGCGACGTCCCTCTGGCCGGCGACCCGCCTCCTTCCTAAGGGGGCGGGTCGTGCGGCGTCACAGCGACGTCACACGGCAGGCGGCCAATTGAAGTGGAGGGGCGGAGATGAGCAGGATGTAAACATCCTGCCCACCTCCGTCCTTCTCATTGCAGCCGGCGGCAGGTAAGGTGAAGTTCCTCGCTCCTGCGGCTTCACACACAGCGATGTGTGCTGCCGCAGGAGCGAGGAACAACATCGTACCTGTCGCTGCACCGGCATTATGGAAATGTCGGAGGCTGCAGCGATGATACGATAACGACGCTTTTGCGCTCGTTCATCGTATCATCTAGGATTTACACACTACGACATCGCAAGTGACGCCGGATGTGCGTCACTTTCGATTTGACCCCACCGACATCGCACCTGCGATGTCGTAGTGTGCAAAGCCGCCCTAACAGCTTGTGTTACATTGACTTGGTGGTGGAACCAGTGGTACAGCCATTTGTTCAACTTGACCCAAAAGCTGTCTTTTAATAGAACAACAACATGCCATATATTGCTTGTATTACTCTAAGCAGCATGCAGGGCCTAAGCATAATACCATGGCCTGCAATGTCTCCAGACTTGTCTCCCATTGTACACATCTGATAGCAGCCAAGACGAGTAAGTGCGGGGATTTCTGCATGTGGTGCTTATACTCAATATCTGGACAACCAAAATGACCAAAGAAATCTAAAAAATAACCTTTATTACTCTTAGTTAAAATAAATAGCTCAAATAAAGTGCTCAGTGTAAAAAAAAAATGCAATGTCAGTGCAAACTAGAATACAACATGATTACAACATAGTATGTGACCAAAACGGTCCTACACATTAATGAACCGCAACAAACATGGTATAGGGTCAGAGTAAGTAGGATGGCAACCCCCTAACAATACAGTTGTCTCTTTATAGTCAACAAAAATGACCAATAGGATGAGGGTTCTCCACCAAACCTTTCATGTGACAAATGATCACGGGGGGGACAGTATGTCCTCAAATCCTGTCCATTGATACACAAACAGTATATGAAACAATCTCAACAAGCCACAATGATCGTTACTGATAAAGACTTTAAGTTCACAATGGTGAACAAATAGATAAAGATCAAAAAATCTTCAAAGGAACCAGGTCCTCAAAAGAGTCCCAACTGCCTAATGGAATAAAGGTGTGGCACCCCTGAACTGGTCAGGCACCACTGAGTTCTGCACCCATGTTGGGGGCAGTACAATACAGGTAATCCAGAAGGCTGACCAAGGTGTGGTTACACAGGCGCATAGTAATCAGGTCTCTCACATCTACCTTTGATAAGGACCCTTGGAGAATCCAGGAGGGGGCGTGGCCTCCATGTCCACTCAAGGGGTGTGGTAGAGAGTCTGGTTGTTAAGTTGCGTAGGCAGGCACAGTGGTAAGGGAGTAGTGAGCCAGTCTGAAGTTGAGCTCAGGGAGAGCAGACGTGCAGGACCCTAGTCAGACAACGCACGTGCAGTGGCTACCGACGGGGGAGATCGGTCACCTGGTAGTGTCACCCGAAATCCACCCAAGGCTAGAAAGAGCAAAGGGGTGGCTGAGTACGGGGACTGCCAGGGAGGTACCAGGCCCGTAAGGGTTACAGGTCCCAGTGCAGAGATTCATTCAGTTTTCCCTGCGAAACCTGCCGGAGGGGGCATTTCAGACCCTCACCATAACACCAGAGTCCACAGCCACGTAGCAAAGAGAGGGCCCATAGCTCACAGGAGGCAAGCAGCCGGAGTGACCTGGTCCAGGCTACAACCAAACGGGCCGAAACGATGGGAGAATAGGCAGCAGCAACTTCCCTGGGCGACCCCAGCAGGACTACAAGTCGGGGTCACCCCAAAAACGCCAGGGCTAGGAAGGCGAGTAGGTAGTCACCCTTAAAAGTCAGCCTGATGGAGTGCCTGGTTTCCTCTGGTTCATCCCAGCTACGCCCGGGTACTCACCCTGCCATCAATTGTGAGTAAAAACCCTGAAAGACTGTCTGGACTGTGCCTGAGTCATTCTGCTACTTGTGGTTCCACACACACTCCAACCGGACCCTGGGGCCTGCCTCACTCTCGGGAGGCCATGACACCCAGCTGCACACAACACCAGCCCCAGGCGTCCCCTAACCTGCAGCGGCGGTCCCCTGACCACAATACCGAGAGTGGCGTCACGAAAATCCAAAGAAGATAACCTACCTGTGACCAGACCATCCCATGTGGAGTCCCTGAAGCAGGGCCGTATTTACCATTAGACACCCGGCAGGATGCAGGGGGGCGGCACCTTCTAGCAGTAAAAAAAAAATAATTTTTTTTTTACACATTCATTTAATCCACTGTATTTTCGGAGGGGGGAGGGGGGGAGAGGCACACCTTTATTTATTTGTATCCGCATCAATTAAGACGCGAATGCAGACAAACTGCAGCGGCCGGGCACAGAGGGCTGATTGACCCCGGAACTGCCGGCGCCTGCACCTCCGGGGTCACAGGCGCGCCAATCAGCTCCTTCCTCTGTGCTGCATCCAATGCTGTGTGGATTTCACATGCAGAGCTCACAGCAGGACGCCGTAGAGGACGCCGCGATGGAAGCCGGTGTCAGAAGAGGATACTCACGTAAGCCAGGAAGATGACGGCGGGCCCTGGAGCAGGTAAGTGCTCGCAGAGCTGAAGATTCATAAGGAGCGTGGGGGTGTCTCTAATGCAGACTGGAGATCTGCGTATGGGGTGGGAGGAGAGAGGCTGATACTGGGGGAGACTTGGGGGAAGAGAAGCTGATACTGGGGGAGGCTGGGAGGAGAGAGTCTGATGCTGGGGGAGGCTGGGAGGGGGGAGGCTGATGTTGCGGAAGGCTGGGAGGGGGGAGGCTGACGCTGGGGGAGGCTGGGAGGAGGGAGGCTGATGCTGAGGGAGGCTGATGCTGGGGGAGGCTGATGCTGAGGGAGGCTGGGAGGAGGGAGGCTGATGCTGGGGGAGGCTGGGAGGAGAGAGGCTGATGCTGGGGGAGGCTGATGCTGGGGGAGGCTGGGAGGAGGGAGGCTGATGCTGGGGGAGGCTGGGAGGAGGGAGGCTGATGCTGAGGGAGGCTGATGCTGGGGGAGGCTGATGCTGGGGGAGGCTGGGAGGAGAGAGGCTGATGCTGAGGGAGGCTGATGCTGGGGGAGGCTGGGAGGAGAGAGGCTGATGCTGGGGGAGGCTGATGCTGGGAGAGTTTGGGAGGAGAGAGGCTGATGCTGGGGGAGGCTGGGAGGAGAGAGGCTGATGCTGGGGAGGCTGGGAGGGGGGAGGCTGGGAGGAGAGAGGCTAATGCTGGGGGAGGCTGGGAGGAGGGAGGCTGATGCTGAGGGAGGATGATGCTGGGGGAGGCTGGGAGGAGAGAGGCTGATGCTGGGAGAGGCTGGGAGGAAAGAGGCTGATGCTGAGGGAGGCTGATGCTGGGAGAGGCTGATGCTGCGGGAGGCTCGGAGGAGAAAGGCTGATGCTGAGGGAGGCTGATGCTGGGGGAGGCTGGGAGGAGAGAGGCTGATGCTGGGGGAGGCTAGGAGGGGGGAGGCTGATGCTGGGGGAGGCTGGGAGAGGGGAGCCTGATGCTGGGGGAGGCTGGGAGGAGGTAGGCTGATGCTAGGGGAGGCTGGGAGGAGAGAGGCTGATGCTGAGGGAGGCTGATGCTGGGGGAGGCTGGGAGGGGGAGGCTGATGCTGGGGGAGGCTGGGAGGAGAGAGGCTGATGCTGGGGGAGGCTGGGAGAAGAGAGGCTGATGCTGGGGGAGGCTGATGCTGGGGGAGGCTGGGAGGAGAGAGGCTGATGCTGGGGGAGGCTGATACTGGGAGAGGCTGGGAGGGGGGAGGCTGGGAGGGGGGAGGCTGATGCTGGGGGCAGAGAGGCTGATGCTGGGGGAAGCTGGGGGAGAGAGGCTGATGCTGGGGGAAGCTGGGGGAGAGAGGCTGAAGCTGGGGGAGGCTGGGGAGAGAGAGGCTGAAGCTGGGGGAGGCTGGGGGGAGAGAGGCTGATGCTGGGGGACACTGGGGGGAGAGAGGTTGATGCTGGGGGGGCTGGGGGGAGATAGACTGATGCTGGGGGAGAGGCTGCTGGTGAAGGCGGGGGAGAGCGGCTGCTGCTGGGGGAATGGGAGAGAGGGGCCAATCCTAGAGACAGAGGACAAGGGTTGAGGGATAGTGCAAAGACAAAATCGATGGGGGGGAGTGTAAGGACTCAGAATGAGAGGGGGGCAGCATTGGGAGCTCATTATGGAGAAGGGGCAGCATGTGTGGGCTCAGTATGGAGTGGAGCAATGTAGGGGAGTCAATATCAAGAGTGGGATAGTGTGTGTGTGTGTGTGTGGGAGGGGTGTCTCAGCATAAGCGTTAGTGTGGTGGTCTTAGTATGATGAATGGGGCAGCATGGAGGTGTCATTATGGAAAAGAGGAAGGCAGCATTAGGAGCTCATGGAGAGGGGCAGCATGCATGGGACATTGTGAGGAGGGGGCAGCATGCATGGGAAACTGTCAGGAGGGAGCAGCATGCATGGGACATTGTGAGGAGGGGCAGCATGCATGGGACATTGTGAGGGGGGACAGCATGCATGGGACATTGTGAAGAGGGAGCAGCATGCATGAGACACTGTGAGGAGGGGGCAGCATGCATGGGACATTGTGAGGAGGGAACAGCATGCATGGGACACTGTGAGGAGGGTGCAACATGTATGGGACACTGTGAGGAGGGGGCAGCATGCATGGGACATTGAGAGGAGGGAACAGCATGCATGGGAAACTGTGGGGAGGGAGCAGCATGCATGGGACATTGTGAGGAGGGGCAGCATGCATGGGACATTGTGAGGAGGGGCAGCATGCATGGGACATTGTGAGGGGGGACAGCATGCTTGGGACATTGTGAGGAGGGGGCAGCATGCATGGGACACTGTGAGGAGGGGGCAGCATGCATGGGACATTGTGAGGAGGGGGCAGCATGCATGGGACATTGTGAGGAGGGAGCAGCATGCATGGGACACTGTGAGGAGGGGGAAGCATGCATTGGGACACTGTGAGGAGGGGGCAGCATGCATGGGACATTGTGAGGAGGGGGCAGCATGCATGGGACATTGTGAGGAGGGAGCAGCATGCATGGGACACTGTGAGGAGGGGGAAGCATGCATTGGGACACTGTGAGGAGGGGGAAGCATGCATAGGACATTGTGAGGAGGGGGCAGCATGAATGGGACATTTTGAGGAGGAAGCAGCATGCATGGGACATTTTGAGGAGGGGGCAGCATGCATGGGACATTGTGAGGACGGGGAAGCATGCATGGGACATTGTGAGGAGGGGGAAGCATGCATGGGACATTGTGAGGAGGGGGCAGCACGCATGGGACATTGTGAGGAGGGGGCAGCATGCATGGGAAACTGTGAGGAGGGAGCAGCATGCATGGGACATTGGGAGGAGGGGCAGCATGCATGGGACATTGTGAGGGGGGACAGCATGCATGGGACATTGTGAGGAGGGGGCAGCATGCATGGGACACTATGAGGAAGGGGCAGCATGCATGGGACATTGGGAGGAGGGGGCAGCATGCATGGGACATTGTGAGGAGGGGGCAGCATGCATGGGACATTGTGAGGAGGGAGCAGCATGCATGGGACACTGTGAGGAGGGGGAAGCATGCATGGGACATTGTGAGGACTGGGAAGCATGCATAGGACATTGTGAGGAGGGGGCAGCATGCATGGGACATTTTGAGGAGGGGGCAGCATGCATGGGACACTGTGAGGAGGGGGCAGCATGCATGGGGCATTGGGAGGAGGGGGCAGCATGCATGGGACATTTTGAGTAGGGGGAAGCATGCATGGGACATTGTGAGGAGGGGGAAGCATGCATGGGACATTGTGAGGAGGGGGCAGCACGCATGGGACATTGTGAGGAGGGGGCAGCATGCATGGGACATTGTAAGGAGGGGGCATCATGCATGGGAAACTGTGAGGAGGGAGCAGCATGCATGGGACATTGGGAGGAGGGGCAGCATGCATGGGACATTGTGAGGGGGGACAGCATGCATGGGACATTGTGAGGAGGGGGCAGCATGCATGGGACATTATGAGGAGGGGGCAGCATGCATGGGACACTGTGAGGAAGAGGCAGCATGCATGGGACATTGGGAGGAGGGGGCAGCATGCATGGGACATTGTGAGGAGGGGGAAGCATGCATGGGACATTGTGAGGAGGGAGCAGCATGCATGAGACATTGTGAGGAGTGGGCAGCATGCATGGGACATTGTGAGGAGGGGGCAGCATGCATGGGACATTGTGAGGAGGGGGCAGCATGATGTGAGGTCAATGTGCAGATCATATTTCATAATTGAGGAAGGTGTGGTGGGTATAATTTATAAGGGAGGGCAGTGTGTAGTTTATTAGTCGCAGTGTGACAGTCACAGTATATAAGTGGGGACGGTGTTCTGGGAATATTTTATACTCATGCTATGTTTTGATGTGCCTGTGGTGATCCCCATTGGGGGGGTTAGTGCTCTTCGTTTCTCATTGATACTTTTTCAAGTGTTTTACAGAGTAGATCTGTCTTAAACAGATGTCGTGTGCGAAAACTCAGTGTTACGTTGTCACTCAGGGGCGCGACCACTTAAAGTGCCTAGGGCAGCATGAAGGCAAAATACAGCCCTGCCCTGAAGGTAATGCTACACGTCTATGGGGCTTCACAAAGGCTCAGTTCACAATGGTGACTCAAACAGTCTATCTGCAATATGTCGTGCAAAAAAACTAAAACATATAAAATGGAGCAATCTCACCCATCCAGTTGAATCAGCAATGGTGGCGTCATCAGTGACAGGTCACGGGATCCGGTGTCAAATGTAGAATTGACAGGGTACCTAACTATAACTCCCACTGACTCTATGGGTATCCCAGAGTCCTGCTCTAACAAGGGAAGTACCAAGCTGACCCTATTGCTTAAATGTCCCTTTCATTTTTCGGTCCTCCTGATGCGTTTCCTCCTTCTGGGGGAGTATTCAGATAAAGAGAGGGTATTCAACAGGTTAAACACTTAAATCGTGACCAAGGTTTCCACTACCATAGCCTAGACTTTTTCATCATTTGTATATCATTACAATATTTTTATACATCTTAAGATTTCCATAATTCCACAACTTTTCCTTCTTGGTGTTGCAATTTTAATATTGGGGAGTGTAGAGTGATACATTTGACAGTGTCGTTCTGCCTATTCATGGCCTGTTATAATCGAAAATAAGATGTGTGTTACGAGGAACCCTGCAAAAAAAATGTAAATCCATAGTACCCTTTCTGTCAGAAATGTATTCATATTAAAGCAGGATTGACACTGTGCTGACAGCGTCAAAGGTCAACAGCAGTTGGGCGGCAGTCAGCCCTTGTCATTCCATATATCATTCTGCATTATTAATCAGATTTTTCCAGACATCAGATAAAATAGAGAAAGTATGTAAAAGAAGCATCAGAAACTGTAAGATTTCTGATCTGTTAGGTTTTCTGTCTTATGTAGAAAATGTTTAGCCTCATTCAAATGACAAGAGAAAAGAAATATATAGCAAGAAATAACACAATTTAATTTGCTAGATATGGCACGATGTGTCTTCTTTTAAATTGTCATATTAACCCCTTCACCCCCGGCCACTAAAACACCCTAATGACCGGGCCATTTTTTGCAATTCTGACCAGTGTCACTTTGACAGGTTATAACTCTGGAACGCTTCAACGGATCCTGGCGATTCTGAGATTGTTTTTTCGTGACATATTGTACTTCATGTCAGTGGTAAATTTAGGCCGATATTTTTTGCGTTTATTTGTGAAAATTTAGGAAATTTGGCGAAAATTTTGAATATTTCGCAATTTTCAAACTTTGAAAATTTATGCCCATAAATCTGAGAGATATGTCACACAAAATAGTTACTAAATAACATTTCCCACTTGTGTACTTTCCATCAGCGCAATTTTCGAAACAAATTTTTTTTCCATTAGGAAGTTAGAAGGGGTCAAAGGTCATCAGCAAATTCTCATTTTTCCAACAAAATTTACAAAATAATTTTTTTTAGGGACCACATTACATTTGAGGTGACTTTGAGAGGCCTAGGTGACAGAAAATACCCAAAAGTGACCCCATTCTAAAAACTGCACCCCTCACACTGCTCAAAACCACATCCAATAAGTTTATTAACCCTTTAGGTGCTTCACAGGAACCAAAGCAATGTGGAAGGAAAAAATGAAAATTTTACTTTTTAACACAAAAATGTTACTTTAGCCATAAAATTTTCATTTTTACAAGGGAGAAAAGAGAAAGTACACAATACAATTTATTGTGCATGTTCTCCTGAGTACGTTGATACCCCATATGGGGTAAAAATCAATTGTTTGGGCGCACGGCAGAGCTCGGAAGGGAAGGAGCGCCATTTGAATTTTTGAACGCAAAATTAGCTGCACTCATTAGCGGACGCCATGTCGGGTTTGAAGACCCCCTGAGGTGCCTAACCAATGGAGCTCCCCCACAAGTGACCCCATTTTGGAAACTAGAGCCCTCAAATAATTTTTCTAGATGTTTGGTGAGCACTTTGAACCCCTGGGGGCTTCACAGAAGTTTATAGCGTTGAGCCGTGAAAAGAAAAAAAAATTTTTTTTACCACAAAACGGTTGCTTCAACTAGGTAGCTTTTTTTTTCACAAGGGTAACATGAAAAAATGCACCATAAAATGTATTGTGCATTTTCTCCTGAGTACGCAGATACCTCATATGTGGTGGAAATCAAATGTTTGGACACACAGCAGTGCTCGGAAGGCAAGGAGCACCATTTGAATTTTTGAGTGCAAAATTAGCTGCACTCATTAGCGGACGCCATGTGGGGTATGAAGACCCCCTGAGGTGCCTAAACAATGGAGCTCCCCCACAAGTCACCCCATTTTGGAAACTAGAGCCCTCAAATAATTTTTCTAGATATTTGGTGAGCACTTTGAACACCTGGGGGCTTCACAGAAGTTTATAGCGTTGAGCCGTGAAAAGAAAAAAAATTTTTTTTACCACAAAACGGTTGCTTCAACTAGGTAGCTTTTTTTTCACAAGGCTATCAGGAAAAAATGCACCATAAAATGTATTGTGCATTTTCTCCTGAGTACACAGATACCTCATATGTGGTGGAAAGTAATTGTTTGGGCGCATGGCGGAGTTCAGAAGAGAAGGAGCGCCATTTGACAGCAAAATTGGTTGGAATCATTAGCGGACGCCATGTCACGTTTGGAGACCCTCTATGGTGCCTAAACAGTGGAGCTCCCCCACAAGTAACACCATTTTGGAAACTAGAGCCCTCAAATAATTTTTCTAGATGTTTGGTGAGCACCTGGGGGCTTCACAGAAGTTTATAGCGTTGAGCCGTGAAAAGAAAAAAAATTTTTTTTACCACAAAATGGTTGCTTCAACTAGGTAGCTTTTTTTTTCACAAGACTATCAGGAAAAAATGCACCATAAAATGTATTGTGCATTTTCTCCTGAGTACGCAGATACCTCATATGTGGTGGAAAGTAATTGTTTGGGCGCATGGCGGGGCTCAGAAGAGAAGGAGCGCCATTTGACAGCAAAATTGGTTGGAATCATTAGCGGACGCCATGTCACGTTTGGAGACCCCCTATGGTGCCTAAACAGTGGTGCTCCCCCACAAGTGACACCATTTTGGAAACTAGAGCCCTCAAATAATTTTTCTAGATGTTTGGTCAGCACTTTGAACACCTGGGGGCTTCACAGAAGTTTATAGCGTTGAGCCGTGAAAAGAAAAAAAATTTTTTTTACCACAAAACGGTTGCTTCAACTAGGTAGCTTTTTTTTCACAAGGGTAACAGGAAAAAATGCACCATAAAATGTATTGTGCATTTTCTCCTGAGTACGCAGATACCTCATATGTGGTGGAAAGTAATTGTTTGAGCGCATGGCGGGGCTCAGAAGAGAAGGAGCGCCATTTGACTTTTCAAACGCACAGACGCAGTGCACTGATCGGCCGCTGCAGGACGCACGGTCGGATGCGATAAAAAAAAGCGTCGGGGATACGTAAAAAAAAAAGTCACGCCAAAAATTGACCATGGATGCAGATACGTTATGTGCATCCCTGATCAGCGCGTGGTGGGATGCACGCACGGATGCGATACAAAAAGCGTCGCAAATACAGAAAAAAGTCACGCCAAAAATTGAGCAGGGATGCTGATCAGCTATCTGCATCCCTAATCAGCGCTCGGCGGGACGCACGGACGGATGTGATACAAAAAGCGTCGTGAATACGGAAAAAAGTCACGCCAAAAACTGAACACGGATGCAGATCCGTTATCTGCATCCCTGATCAGCGCTCGGCGGGACTCACGGACGGATGCGATACAAAAAGCGTCGTGAATACGGAAAAAAGTCACGCCAAAAATTGACCATGGATGCCGATCCGTTATGTGCATCCCTGATCAGCGCTTGGCGGGACGCACGGACGGATGCGATACAAAAAGAGTCGGGGATACGGAAAAAAGTCACGCCAAAAATTGACCATGGATGCCAATCCGTTATGTGCATCCCTGATCAGCGCTTGGCGGGACGCACGGACGGATGCGATACAAAAAGCGTCGGGGATACGGAAAAAAAAGTCACGCCAAAAATTGAGCAGGGATGCCGATCCGTTATCTGCATCCCTGATCAGCGCTTGGCGGGACGCACAGACGGATGCGATACAAAAAGCGTCGGGGATACGGAAAAAAAAGTCACGCCAAAAATTGAGCAGGGATGCCGATCCGTTATCTGCATCCCTGATCAGCGCTTGGCGGGACGCACGGACGGATGAGGTGTAAAAATGGACAGGGGATACGGAAAAAAAAAAAAAAGTTATACTCACAGTACCCAGAGGACTAGCAGGAGGATCACTGACCAGAAGAGCTGCAGAGGAACAGATGGCAGAGAGATGGACAGCTTTACAGGAGCAGCAGGCAGATCAGCAGAATGCCCAGGAAGGACCCAGCGATGGACGCAGATGTGATCAGGCCGGTGAAGACAGGTAAGAGGACGTCGGGGGAGAGCAGAGGGGGGGTTGAGAGCAGAGGGGGGGGGAGCAGAGGGGGAGGGGGTAGAGCAGAGGGGGAGACCGGAGAGGGAGCTGCAGAAGCAGAACAGAGATAATGGGAAAGGCAGTCAGATCGTGGGGGGAGCAGATCGGGATGTCGGGGGGGGGGGGGGTTAGGGGGAGCAGATCGCGGGGGGGGCACGGCAGGGGCTATCACGGCAGCGCGCAGGGGCACCACGGGAGCGCGCAGGGGCACCACGGGAGCGCGCACGGGCTGGCTGCAAAGTGAGCACAGTACTCACGTGCAGCAGCAGCGGTGACCTCAGCTACGGCGGCGGCGGCGGCAGCAGCAGCGGTGGCGTGGTACCACAAGTACCAGCCACTGCACGCTGCAGACATGTTGGGGGAGGGCTCGCAGGCCAGCACAGGCCTGGGGAGGGCGGCCACCGGCAGATCAGACCGCCCCACTGCACACTGATTGGAGCGATTGCGCGTCATAGCACGATCGCTCCAATCAGTGCTGCAGGGACTGGGGGCGACATGTTTGAGGTCCACCTATGATATGCTGCAGCAGCTGCGGCATCTCATAGCTGGATCTCACAGGATCGCACTAATTCGGGCATTATTTTTGCCGAAATTAGTGCGATCGATGTGGTTGGCGGTTCAGATTTGAACAGCCAATCACATCGATCGTCGATAGGGGGTGGCGATGCCGCCCCCCCTGGGGTCAAGCAAAGTTCCCCTGCTGTAAGAAACAGCAGGGGACATCATTTGAAAGCCGTTGCTATGGCCACGGCAATCAAATGAAGTTTAGGCAGTAAAATTACGTCCCTGGTCGTTAAGTCACGTTAAAATAGGACGTAATTATACTGCCCGCGGTCATGAAGGGGTTAAAGGAACCAACCTTATGCCACAATCTACAGTACTATGGGCTGGTGAAAGGCATATCGTAATTATACTACACACCACAAATAGATGTCAAAGGGATTTGCAGAAAGTGCTGTGATATACGAGGGGCTGCTCATAAGTCTTTGGCTTTAAGCTGGGTTTACACACTGCAACATCTCAAACGACATCGCTGTAACGTCACCGGTTTTGTGACGCAATAGCGATGTTGTTTGCGATGTTGCAGTGTGTGAAACCTATCAGCGACCCGGCCCCTGCTGTGAAGTTGTAATCGTTACAAATCGTTCAGGACCATTCCTAGGTCCTTTGTTTCCCGCTGTGCAGCATGAAGTTTCAGTGTGTGAACACTTTGCAGCGACTTTGTTAGCAACTTCCCTTTCAAAAGGCTGCTTATCAACGTCCTCAACAACCAGCTAGGTCGTTCTGCAGGTCCGGATCGCTGTTGAGTTGTTGGCCAGGTCTGCCTGTTTGAACGCTCACCAGAGACTTAGCAGAGACTTAGGGAGGTCGCTATTGCGTCACCAAACCGGTGACGTTACAGCGATGTCCTTTGCGATGTTGCAGTGTGTAAACCCAGCTTTACCCAGAAAGAAACGAGATAGGATGATGAAACTTTATTCCACATACTCTCCACTGATGTCAACACACTTCTTACATTGGTAGTCCAAGTTCTGTAAGCCTAGCAAAAAGAAGGATTTCGGTTGTGCCTCAAACCGAGCATTCGTAGCAGCCATGACATCAGAAATTATGGGAAATTTGGTACCCTTGAGGTGTTTCTTCAGATTTGGAAACAGATGATAGTCGGAGGGAGCTAAATCTGGTGAATAAGGTGGGTGGTCAACCAGTTGGAAGCCCAGCTCTGCCAGTTTTGCCGTGGTCGCTTATGCAGTGTGAGCGGAGGCGTTGTCTTGCAGGAACAGGATTCCTTTGGACAGCTTACCGCGCCTCTTGGTCTTCAGAGGTGCCTTCAATTGGTCCAAACGTTCAATGTAATACCTTGCATTGATAGTGGAACCCTTTTGAAAGTAGTTCACTAGCAGCACACCCTCCTTATCCCAGAATACAGAAACCATCACCTTACTGGCTAATTTTTGCACCCTGAACTTCTTTGGATGAGGAGAACCACTGTGCCTCCATTCTTTTGACTGCTCCTTGTTTTCAGTGTCATACAAACAAATCCAGGTCTCATCCATAGTGACCAGTCGATCCAGGAAGTTCTTATCAGTCCAGAAATGCTGACAAATGGGCCAGGAAGTTCTCGCATGCTTCTCTGATTTGTTGTCAAACATTTGGGGACTCAGATCAGATGCAGATCGCTTCATCAAGTCCAAATGTTCATGGATAATGACACAAACACATTCATGGGAAATCCCCATGATGTCTGCTATTGCTTTAGCTAAAATTCGTCGATTCTACAGTATGACGTTGTGCACAGCATCGACGATCTCCTGCACAACAACCACTCTCGGTCGTCCAGGAAGTTCCTCATCATTGGTGCTGAAGTGGCCCGTTTTAAATTTGGCAACCCAGTTCTTAACTGTGGAATATGAAAGGTGTTATGATACGATGTTCAACAACTACCATAAGCAGTTTACCTGAGCCATAGGATCCTAATGCTGACTGCAGCCCTGAACCTAAAGCCAACTAGAAGCAGCCGGGCAGCACGCCTAATGCTCCCTACAGTGCTGGCCAAATGTATTGGCACCCCTGCAATTCTGTCAGATAATACTCAGTTTCTTCTTGAAAATGATTGCAATCACAAATTCTTTGGTATTATTATCTTCATTTAATTTGTCTTCAATAAAAAAAAAAAAAATTGTCATAAAGCCAAATTGGACATAATTCCACACCAAACATAAAAAAGGGGTGGACAAAAGTATTTGCACTGTTTGAAAAATCATGTGATGCTTCTCTAATTTGTGTAATTAACAGCACCTGTAACTTACCTGTGGCACCTAACAGGTGTTGGCAATAAATAAATCACACTTGCAGCCAGTTGACATGGATTAAAGTTGACTCAACTCTGTCCTGTGTCCTTGTATGTACCCCATTGAGCATGGAGAAAAGAAAGAAGACCAAAGAACTGTCTGAGGATTTGAGAATCCAAATTGTGAGGAAGCATGAGCAATCTCAAGGCTACAAGTCCATCTCCAAAGACCTGAAAGTTCCTGTGTCTACGGTGCGCAGTGTCATCAAGAAGTTTAAAGCCCATGGCACTGTGGCTAATCTCCCTAGATGTGGAAGGAAAAGAAAAATTGACGAGAGATTTCAACACAAGATTGTGCGGATGGTGGATAAAGAACCTCGACTAACATCCAAACAAGTTCAAGCTGCCCCGCAGTCCGAGGGTATAACAGTGTCAACCCGCACTATCCGTCGGCATCTGAATGAAAAAGGACTGTATGGTAGGATACCCAGGAAGACCCCACTTCTTACCCCGAGACATAAAAAAAGCCAGGCTGGAGTTTGCCAAAACTTACCTGAGAAAGCCTAAAACGTTTTGGGAGAATGTTCTCTGGTCAGATGAGACAAAAGTAGAGCTTTTTGGGAAAAGCCATCAACATAGAGTTTACAGGAAAAAAAAAAGAGGCATTCAAAGAAAAGAACACGGTCCCTACAGTCAAACATGGCGGAGGTTCCCTGATGTTTTGGGGTTGCTTTGCTGCCTCTGGCACTGGACTGCTTGACCGTGTGCATGGCATTATGAAGTCTGAAGACTACCAACAAATTTTGCAGCATAAGGCTAGGTTCGCACACTGCGTCTTATTGACGCTGCGTTTTTGTGCGTTTTTGGCCGCTAAAACGCACAAAAACGCACCTGCGTCGAAAAAACGCATAAAAATGCACGATTTTTTACCGCGATTTGGTGCGTTTTTGGCTGCGTTTTGCTGCGTTTTTGATCTCTGCGTTTTGCTGCGTTTTTCAAATGCATTGCATGGGCGGAAAACGCAGAAAAACGCAGGAAAGAACTGACATGTCCATTTTTTTTTTTTAACTCAAAAACGCAGGTAAAAAAAAACAGATGTGTGCGGACAGCAAAAATGAAAACTCATAGACTTTGCTGGGGAAGCAAAGTCCTGCAGTTTTGAGGCCAAAAACGCACCCGAAAAACGCGCAAAAACGCCGCGAGAAACGCACTGTGCACACATAGCCTAATGTAGGGCCCAGTGTGAAAAAGCTGGGTCTTCCTCAGAGGTCATGGGTCTTCCAGCAGAACAATGACCCAAAACACACTTCAAAAAGCACTAGAAAATGGTTTGATAGAAAGCACTGGAGACTACTAAAGTGGCCAGCAATGAGTCCAGACCTGAATCCCATAGAGCACTTGTGGAGAGATCTCAAAATGGAAGTTTGGAGAAGGCACCCTTCAAATCTCAGGGACCTGGAGCAGTTTGCCAAAGAAGAATGGTCTAAAATTCCAGCAGAGCATTGTAAGAAACTCATTGATTGTTACCGGAAGTGGTTGTTCGCAGTTATTTTAGCTAAAGGTTGTGCAACCAAGTATTAGGCTAAGGGGCACTTTGCACACTGCGACATCGCAGGTGCGATGTCGGTGGGGTCAAATTGAAAATGACGCACTTCCGGCATCGCATGCGACATCGCAGTGTGTAAAGGCTGGATGATACGATTAACGAGCGCAAAAGCGTCGTAATCGTATCATCGGTGCAGTGTCGGCGTAATCCATGATTACGCTGACGCGACGGTCCGATGTTGTTCCTCGCTCCTGCGGCTGCACACATCGCTGTGTGTGAAGTCGCAGGAGCGAGGAACGTCTCCTACCGGCCTCACTGCGGCTTCCGTAGGATATGCGGAAGGAAGGAGGTGGGCAGGATGTTGACATCCTGCTCATCTCCGCCCCTCCGCTCTGATTGGCCGCCTGCCGTGTGACGTCGCAGTGACGCCGCACGACCCGCCCCCTTAACAAGGAGGCGGGTCGCCGGCCACAGGGACGTCGCACGGCAGGTGAGTGTGTGTGTGAAGCTGGCGTAGCGATAACTTTCGCTACGCCAGCTATCACCACATATCGCTGCTGCGACGGGGGCGGGGACTATCACACTCGGCATCGCAGCATCGGGCTGCGATGTCGCAGTGTGCAAAGTGCCCCTAAGATTGCCAATACTTTTGTCTGGCCCATTTTTGGAGTTTTGTGTGAAATGATCAATGATTTGATTTTTGCTTCATTCTCTTTTGTGTTTTTTCATTGCAAGCAAAATAAATGAAGATAATAATACCAAAGAATTTGTGATTGCAATCATTTTCAAGAAGAAACTGAGTATTATCTGACAGAATTGCAGGGGTGCCAATACTTTTGGCCAGCACTGTATGTACCTCAAACCCAGCCGGAGAACTACATAAACCTAAAGGCAGAAAGTGGAAAAGGTAACTTGCCTCAGAGCAGATTTTCCCCAAGAGATAGGAGGACCACCACATATAATACCGGTTAGCAAGATGAAAGGACGTACACAGTCAGAGCTAGATTGAGCAAAGTGAGGCCATATGCTAATTTCTAGGATACAAAAAGGACAGGATAGTGAACTCTGCAGTCCGCATAAAAATCCTAATATCCTACACGGAGTATGCAAAAAGGGGTGAGTAACCTAGTACTCATATGTATGTACTCCGTACAATGCTCAGGTAACACTGCAGAAAAATGACTAACAAAAAACCCTTCAACTAAGAACTCTAACATGAATTACCAGGGAGAAAATTCCCCCTTTCTGAAGGTACAAATGTGACGTCCTGGCAAAACCAGGTAGTCACACAGATTAGGCCCCCCGCACAACACCGCTCCCACACAGGGTTAAATCAGCCGACCTAAAACCCTAGTCACCCCCTCAGGGAAAGACAGGTACACCAGTGGGCAGGACCAGGCAGAAGGAAAACACCCACCTAGGGGTCTGGAGAGCCCGGGGCGGGAAAACAGTCAGATAAGATAAGTTTGGAGTGAAGTAGAGAGTGGAGGTTGGAGTGGAAGGAGAAGCTGACAAGTGTCAGGGTTGGAGCCCTGACACAAAGGCTAGGTGGCGGACGGTCACCACCAGCAGGATACGGGAAGACGGCTCGGCAGATCCGAGGTAGACCAGGGCAGGGTGGAGCCCGCCGGTACCGACACCAGAGAACCGACCCGGAAACCGTGCACACAGGGGGTACTCGGACCCTGAAGCCAGGACCGGCACCGACAACCTAGCTAATTAACCAATTGAGGGCAGGATTCCAGGTCCTGTTCCAACCTAAGTCCCGAAAAGTAAACAACCACCCACAGAGAGGGATAGGGCATCTGCCAGGGCCCTGTAGATCCCACGAGTCAGCGTCTGACGGGCACGGCTCCCAACCAGAGGACCAGGAGCGGACTCCTGCATTACACACCGGGAAGTCTACACAAGAAAACACGAAGTGCAGAGAAAAGGGGCAGTGTGATTGATTCAACAGTGAGTAACTTTCCCAGCCTGACCGGGTGCGCTGGCCCCTGCCGTTATCATCCCCTGCACGGAGCCCCGGGGGCATCCATCCCTGCCCACGGAGGGGTTAACATCCAGCTGCCAGCGCATCGCCCCTGGGAGCCCCACAGCAGCAGCGGTGGTGCTACATCTCACCACGCACCATGGGTGGCATCACAGTTTTCAACAACCCCCGTACAAATATGTCCCCCTTTTTATTCGGAGTGTCTGCGTGATCCCCGGGTCCAGTAGAGTCCCTCGAGCCATACCGCAGAACCGGATCCGAGCAGCACGGCTGCTGGCACGGGGGCAGCACACAAACACTTCTAAGTAAAACACAAATACCTTCAGAAATAATTTGCAAACACAAAAATGACAAGGCATACAAAATGTATGAAACAAAACTGATGGACTTAGCTTTAGGCCAGTGTGGTTCTGCTCTCCTGTACTCCATACCTCCCAACTTTTAAAGAAGGAAAAGAGGGACAAAGTTTGCGGCGCGCTACGCGCGCCGCGGCAAATTTTTAGGCCACGCCCCCTAACCACACCCATTTCACAGTCACGCCCATATCCACTCCCCATCCACACCCATTCAGCACAAACACGCAGGCAGCCGGCGGGCCTCCAGCACGGACACGCAGGCAGCCAGCGGGCCTCCAGCACAGACACGCAGGCAGCCGGCGGGCCTCCAGCACGGACACGCAGGCAGCCACAGTGAGGCGGCCGGTCGCCTTCACAGACAGGCGGCCGGCCGCCTTCACAGACAGGCGGCGGGCCGCCCGCACAGAGAGGCGGCCAGCCGCCCGCAGAGAGAGGCGGCCGGCCGCCCGCACAATGAGGCGGCGGGCCGCCCGCACAGACAGGCGGCGGGGGGCGCCCGCACAGACAGGCGGCAGGGGGGCGCCCGCACAGACAGGCGGCAGGGGGGCGCCCGCACAGACAGGCGGCAGGGGGCCCCCGCACAGACAGGCGGCAGGGGGGCGCCCGCACAGACAGGCGGCGGGGGGCGCCCGCACAGACAGGCAGCAGGGGGGCACCCGCACAGACAGGCGGCAGGGGGGCGCCCGCACAGACAGGTGGCAGGGGGGCGCCCGCACAGACAGGCGGCAGGGGGGCGCCCGCACAGACAGGCGGCGGGGGGCGCCCGCACAGACAGGCGGCGGGGGGCGCCCGCACAGACAGGTGGCGGGCCGACCGCACAGACAGGCGGCCGGCCGACCGCACAGACAGGCTCCGGCCGGGGGTGAGGGGGGAGGGAGGGAAATCAGCGCTGGGGAGATTAGTTTACTGTACCAGCAGCAGCACAGGCAGCGCTCCTCTCTATGCCACGTCTACTAGGATGGTAGGAGGGAAAAGCAGGGAGGCGGAGAGAGAGTGGGTGGGCGGAGCCCGGGAGCCGGCCGTCCCGCCCGTGGCAACGGGACAAACAACGTAAAGCGTGAAAGTCCCGCTGTATCCGGGACGGTTGGGAGGTATGCAGCATGTTAGAATGTGTACATAAGATCCCGCTGGTGGTGGCCGCAGCTTATAGGCCCCAAATCTGGTGACAGGTTCCCTTTAAAGTGAACCTGTCAGGTGCAATATGCACTCAGAGCCAGGAGCAGTTCTGGGTGTATATTGCTAATCCCTGCCTAACCGTCCCTGTATACACTAGCATAGATAAAGAGATCAAGAACAAATATTTTTAAAGATCTTATATCTTATGCTAATGAGCGCGGGGACTAGTCACAAGGGCGTTACTTCACTTGGCTAGTCGGCTCGCATAGCATGTTAGCATGTTATTACGCCCCTGTGTGAGTACTAACACGCTATATGAGCCGACTAGCCAAGTGAAGTAACGCCCTTGGGACTAGTCCCCGCGCTAATTAGCATAAGATATAAGCTCTTTAAAAATACTTTTTCTATAGATGCCTTTATCTATGCTAGTGTATACAGGGACAGTTAGGGAGGGATTAGCAATATACACCCAGAACTGCTCCTGGCTCTGAGTGCAGATTGCACTTGACAGGTTCCCTTTAAAGGGAAACTGTCACCAGAAATTTAGCAAAAAAAATAAAAGATTCCCCTCTGCAGCTCCTGGGATGAATTCTGGAAAGGTTCCTGTTGCTATTGTGCCCCCTTTGAGACCTAAAATAATACTTTATGAAGTCTTACCTTTTTGTATGCAAATCTGTTTTTATGGTCACGGGGGCGGGCTGCCTGGCGTCCGTTATTCCCCCTCCTGCCGCTGTACGCCGTCCCCCATTGCTCATTTCCATACATGAGGACGCCTTCCTCATGTAACTGTCCTCCTGAAGTTTTGTGCATGCCCAGTGCCACTCTCGCGGGACTGAGCACTGTGAACGCTTTTGAGGTGATTGCGCAGGCGCGAGATTATGGGCGGCGCTGTGATTGTCATCAGCAGCGTCATCCAAGTACCTGCCCATAATCTCGTGCCCGCGCTTCTCACTCTGCCTCCACCGTTATGCGCAAGCACTGGCCATATGAACCACGTTACCTATTACAATGGGCGCGAGATTATGGGCGGCGCTGTGATTGTCATCAGCAGCGTCATCCAAGTACCTGCCCATAATCTCGTGCCCGCGCTTCTCACTCTGCCTCCACCGTTATGTGCAAGCACTGGCCATATGAACCACGTTACCTATTACCATGGGCGCGAGATTATGGGCGGCGCTGTGATTGTCATCAGCAAAGTCATCCAAGTACCCGCCCATAATCTCGTGCAAGCAGTAATAGGTAACATGGTTCATATGGCCAGCACTTGCGCATAACGGTGGAGTCAGAGGGAAAAGTGCGGGCACGAGATTATGGGCGGGTACTTGGTTAACGCTGCTGATGACAATCACAGCGCCGCCCATAATCTCGTGCCTGCGCAATCACCTGAAAAAGCGTTCACATGCGCAAAACTTCGGGAGGACAGTTACATGAGGAAGGCGTCCTTGTGTATGTAAATGAGCAATGGGGGACTGCGTAAAGCGGCAGGAGGGGGAATAACGGACGCCAGACAGCCCGCCCCCGTGACCATAAAAACACATTTGCATACAAAAAGGTAAGACTTCATAAAGTATTTTTGTAGGTCTCAAAGGGGGCACAATAACAACAGGAACCTTTCTAGAAGCAGCCCAGGAGCTGCAGAGGGGAATCTTTTATTTTTATTGTGAAATTTCTGCTGACATGTTCCCTTTAACTGGTAGGGGAGCCAGGATAAAGCAGAGCTGAAGCTGTTGGGAAGCTAGGACCCAGCAGCTCTGCTCCACAGGCAGGAGACCACTGATCGGTAAGCTAATAGAAGCCTGCAGATGCCACTCTGCATAGGTTATTGCCACTGCTATCTGCAGGAGATAAGTGCTGATTGCACGGTCTCCTCAGCGTCCTGACTCCCCGCGTGTCTGCAGCAGTGAGAAGCCGCACACGGGGAATCAGAGAACAGCTGCAGGGAAACGCAGGCTTCGGGACTGGGGGGGTCGGCTCTGGTGCAGGGGGGGGCTCTGCTGCAGGGGGGGGGTCGCTCTGCTGCAGGGGGGTCGCTCTGCTGCAGGGGGTGATTCATACCTCAGCAGCAGTCACAGGGGTAGGTGCGCGCTCGGCTCTGTAATGAATAGTAGAAGGGAGAAACAGCGAGGCGGGGCTACAGTGGGTGGGTGGAGCCGGGACAAACAGCCTCACGGGCGGGACCCGGGATCAAAGGCTCAGAAGAGGGACTGTCCCGCTGTATCCGGGACAGTTGGGAGGTATGTGTACTCCACTAAGATATCAGAGGACTAGCAACAGCATGAGGTCCAAACACACCTATATCCAAATCAAGTCAGCACTGAAAATCAGCTGTGCAACCTCCAGTCACAGACCTCAATGCACCAACACCAGTGACCACCAGAGGGAACCCAAGAGCGGAACCCATCCAAACATCATTCACAACAGAAGGGGCAATGATCCCCAATGTCTGCGACATATCACCATGAATATCCTTTGTGGACTTTCCTTGCAGAAACAATAATTTTATCACTCCTCTGCTCTCAGTTGCTGTGAATATCACTTTAGAGTCCATCATTTTGTTTTCCCGCGTGCATAGAACACTGTTGCCATAAGCAACAAACACAAAATTTTGAAAACATATATTAGACACATAAGGCTTTCATGGGATGTGAGATTCGTTACCATAGAAACAAAATAAGATTACAAGGCCAAAGACTTATCAGCAGCTCCTCGTATTGTGTGTTGCAATTGTTTAGCAAATGTCAATCTTTTAATATTCAACCAATGAATCCATTTATCTTTGTATTTAACCCTTTACCCCCAGGCGATTTTCCGGATTTCGTTTTTTGCTCCCCTTCTTCCGAGAACCATAACTTTATATTTTTCTGTCAATATTTCCATATGAGGACTTATTTTTTGCGGGACAAGTTGTACTTTTGAAAGAAGCAATTAGTTTTACCATATAGAGTACTTAGATGATGTGCTGCCGGACCGGCTGTCAGTCAGTGCCAGGGCATGGTTCCAGTGTCAGCTCACTATGTACTGAATGGTGACTAAAGCTGCACCTATGGCTGAAAGACTGAGGCTGCTGGGAGGGCTAAAGTAAATTTCCTCCTGGCAGCAGGGCTTTAGTTTCATGATGCTATTAACCTGCAGATTAACCCCATATTTGCAGGTTAATAACATTTTCTAACACCAGAAAAGTGTGGTATAGCCACATAGGACAGTGCGAGCTAGTAATTACACTTGTCAAGTTACTGGACAGAACAAACACCAATTTTGCCTAAATGGGCAGCACCACAGGTACCAACAATTGCAGAATGTGCCTGCAAAGTCCAATGTTTAAGACTTGGACATCTCCTCCACCACCAGCGCCACTCGCAGGTTCAATGGGGAAGTGGCTAGTGACAGAGGCAGACGTTGCTGGAGCAGGTCCAGATCCGGATGTAACACTTGAACTCTCCAACAATCTTGTAATAGATACCTTGTTATTGTGTTTTTTTTAAGAAAATAACTTAGGCAACTACTTAAAATTATTTCACAGGTAAACACTTTATGGCAGAGCATTCTTACAAAATGCAAAGATGGCCAGTTTATTCTTAATGACCTGGGTAATAAGGGAACAAATTAGTAACGGTGCACACTGGGTTTATTAAGGCACAGGTAAAACTTTATAATTGGGCCTGGTGTTACCAAAACTTTTGGTATTGTCAGAAAAAAAACTAGACATTAAACTTCTATTCAATCTCTTTACACAAATGGTTGTTCAAGCGCCAACCGCAATGCGTCGACACTTCTTGTTATTTTCTAACATTTGCTCTCTTTTTTCTCCTTTGGCGTTAATAATATTCTTGCACTCCAATTACTTCATTCTACGCATGAAGCAGCAGCATTTGATATGTGCTTAAACACCCACAGCGAGCAGGTTAAAGTGTTGATTGCCCTTAAGATCAGTCTAAAATATGCAGCGAGTATACATTAAAAATCGAGAGTCAGGAAATACTGGTATACCAGTCACAACATATGCTTCAGTAGGTGATAGGAGCTGTGTTGACTCTCTTGTAAAACACAATTAAATAGTGCTCAATAGATTTATTACAGCAGTGGTTAGTCACCTAGACATCTTTGGCACTCGAGAGATCTTTTGTGCGGATCGAACACCAGGTAAGATATTCTTTTCCGTAATATAATAATGGAAGAATGCGTCTTTAAGAAGAAATATTTATTTCTGTTTTGTTGCTATTACAGTGCTGGCCAAAAGTATTGGCACCCCTGCAATTCTGTCAGATAATACTCAGTTTCTTCCTGAAAATGATTGCAATCACAAATTCTTTGGTATTATTATCTTCATTTATTTTGCTTGCAATGAAAAAACACAAAAGAGAATGAAACAAAAATCAAATCATTAATCATTTCACAGAAAACTCCAAAAATGGGCCAGACAAAAGTATTGGCACCCTTAGCCTAAGGGATACTTTGCACACTACGACATCGCAAGCCGATGCTTGCGATGCCGAGCGCGATAGTCCCCGCCCCCATCGCAGCTTTGATCTCTTGTGATAGCTGCCATAGCGAACATTATCGCTACGGCAGCTTCACATGGACTTACCTGCCCTGCGACGTCGCTCTGGCCGGCGACCCGCTTCCTTCCTAAGGGGGCGGGTCATGCAGCGTCACAGCGACGTCACACGGCAGGTGGCCAATAGAAGCAGGGGGGCGGAGATGAGCGGGACGTAAACATCCCGCCCACCTTCTTCCTTCCGCATAGCCGGCGTGAGCCGCAGGACGCAGGTAGATGTTCCTCGCTCCTGTGGCTTCACACACAGCGATGTGTGCTGCCGCAGGAACGAGGAACAATATCGTAACATCGGTCTTTCTGAAATTATGGAAATGACCGACGCTACACCAATGATACGATTTCGACGCTTTTGCGCTCAATAATCGTATCAAAAACGATTTACACACTCCGATATCGACAGCGGCGCCGAATTTGCATCACTTTCGATTTGACACCAGCGACATTGCACCTACGATGTCGTAGTGTGCAAAGTACCCCTTATACTTCGTTGCACAACCTTTAGCCAAAATAACTGCGAACAACCGCTTCCAGTAACCATCAATGAGTTTCTTACAATGCTCTGCTGGAATTTTAGACCATTCTTCTTTGGCAAACTGCTCCAGGTCCCTGAGATTTGAAGGGTGCCTTCTCTAAACTGCCATTTTGAGATCTCTCCACAGGTGTTCTATGGGATTCAAGTCTGGACTCATTGCTGGCCACTTTAGTAGTCTCCAGTGCTTTCTCTCAAACCATTTTCGAGTGCTTTTTGAAGTGTGTTTTGGGTCATTGTCCTGCTGGAAGACCCATGACCTTTGAGGGAGACCCAGTTTTCTCACACTGGGCCCTACATTATGCTGCAAAATTTGTTGGTAGTCTTCAGACTTCATAATGCCATGCACACGGTCAAGCAGTCCAGTGCCAGAGGCAGCAAAGCAACCCCAAAACATCAGGGAACTTCCGCCATGTTTGACTGTAGGGACCATGTTCTTTTCTTTAAATGCCTCTTTTTTTTTCCTGTAAACTCTATATTGATGGCTTTTCCCAAAAAGCTCAACTTTTGTCTCATCTGACCAGAGAACATTCTTCCAAAACGTTTTTGGCTTTCTCAGGTAAGTTATGGCAAACTCCAGCCTGGCTTTTTTATGTCTCGGGGTAAGAAGTGGGGTCTTCCTGGGTATCCTACCATACAGTCCCTTTTCATTCAGACGCCGATGGATAGTGCGGGTTGACACTGTTGTACCCTCGGACTGCAGGGCAGCTTGAACTTGTTTGGATGTTAGTCGAGGTTCTTTATCCACCATCCGCACAATCTTGCGTTGAAATCTCTCGTCAAATTTTCTTTTCCTTCCACATCTAGGGAGGTTAGCCACAGTGCCATGGGCTTTAAACTTCTTGATAACACTGCGCACCGTAGACACAGGAACTTTCAGGTCTTTGGAGATGGACTTGTAGCCTTGAGATTGCTCATGCATCCTCACAATTTGGATTCTCAAGTCCTCACACAGTTCTTTGGTCTTCTTTCTTTTCTCCATGCTCAATGTGGTACACACAAGGACACAGGACAGAGGTTGAGTCAACTTTAATCCATGTCAACTGGCTGCAAGTGTGATTTAGTTTTTGCCAACACCTGTTAGGTGCCACAGGTAAGTTACAGGTGCTGTTAATTACACAAATTAGAGAAGCATCACATGATTTTTCAAAGAGTGCCAATACTTTTGTCCACCCCCTTTTTTATCGTTGGTGTGGAATTATATCCAATTTGGCTTTATGACAATTTTTTTTTTTTCATTGAAGATAAATTAAATGAAGATAATAATACCAAAGAATTGGTGATTGCAATCATTTTCAGGAAGAAACTGAGTATTATCTGACAGAATTGCAGGGGTGCCAATACTTTTGGCCAGCACTGTATGTAGAGAAGAGTGAACCCTTTAAAATTCAAATTTGACTTTGCCGAAGTTCCCTCAAAAATATGCAATGCGGGAAATAAAGTCACTGGAATCTCAATACTGGAAAGCTATTAATTGTTTGGAAAATACACTTAAGCGGGCTTTATACGCTGCAATCTCGCTAGCGAGATCGCAAGCGATCGTACCCGCCCCCATCAGTTGTGCGACACGGGCAAATCGCTGCCCATGGCGCACAACCTCGTTAGTCCCCGTCACACGTACTTACCTGCTCTGCGACGTCACTCTGGCCGGCGATCCGTCTCCTTTCTAAGGGGGCGGGTCATGTGGCGTCACAACGACGTCACACGGCAGCCGTCCAATAGAAGCGGAGGGGCGGAGATGAGCTGGACGTAACATCCCGCCCACCTCCTTCCTTCAACATTGCCGGTTGATGCAGGTAAGGAGATGTTTGTCGCTCCTACGGTGTCACACATAGCGATGTGTGCTGCCGCAGGAACGACAAACAACATCGTACCTGTCGCAGCAGCGATATTAAGGAAATGAGTCAACGAGCAACGATTTTTCATGTTTTTGTGCTAGTTGATCGTCGCTCATTTGTGTTACACGCTGCGATATCGGTAACGGCGCCGGATGTGCGTCATTAACGACGTGATCCCGACGATATATCGTTACCGATATCGCAGCATGTAAAGCACCCTTTAGGGGGAGGTGTCAAAGAGCGAAAGAGAAAAAGAAAACTCTGCTGACCATTAACAGCTAACTAACAGCTCACTAACCTCATCCAGAGGTGACTGTGAAAACCACAAGTACCGGAAACACGGATGTGGGAAGAAGGTCGTAGAGTATAAGTAATCATGAGCGAGTTTCTATATACTCGGATTTGCGATACTCATAACGAGTACTGTCTAATACTCGCGTATTCATTCCGAATAGTGTGTGCAATGTAAGTCAATGGGGAATACTCGGAATGTAACGAGTAACCCGAATGCCGTACTATTTGCTACTCACATGAACAGTGCAGCATTCGGATTACTCGTTACAAGGCGAGTATTTCCCACTGACTTGCATTACACACACACTATTCGGAATGAGTATTAGACAGTACTCGTTACGAGTATCGTGAATCCGATTATTTCAAAACTCGCTCATCATTACTTATACTCTATGACCTTCTTCACACATCTGTGTTTCCGGTACTTGTGGTTGTCACAGTCGCCTCTGGATGAGGTTAGAGACAGGCTCAGGGCCTCTTGTATCATCTAAGGCCTTACACATTAAAGATATGTTTATCTTTTGGCAGTCACAGTGTCAATGTCAGTTTTCCTTACTAGCAGCAAGCTCATTAACTCTGTCCAGGTGATTCCTCTGATGACCACATCTTTGATTTTTAATCTCCCTCTTCTTAGGTTCTTTTTCTTATGTCTTCTTCTGCATGTGATTTCGTAGTGATTTGTAAATCACCATCTGGATGTGTCCTTCTAATTAATGATCATGACCATTTTTGATGTTTTGGATATGAAATTATGTAAATATCATCTTACGAATATTTATGGTATCATGGGTATTTGGTTTTGTGAAGATATTATTAAAGCTATATCTTATGTCTTATATTGAATTATAATTCTATTTCAAAAGTATTGATTGCATTTATATACCTGATGTATGGTCCAACTTTAATATATGGATGTGACATTTTGCTGTCCTTTGATTTTGAATTATTTCGCATGCAGTCTTTGTTGTCCCCTTATATGCTTTAAGTGTGTATAACTTTTGAAACTTTATCATATATTATCATTGGTGTCTATGTGACTGCTACCTTGCAGGTCTGTTGGCACCGAATCCGGGATGGCTGCTGTACGTTCATGCTCTCATGGCTGTGGACCGCTGACCGGCTTGTCGCGTCTATATGTGTCATGTGGCCTGGGGTTTTCCTCTGTCACGTGGCTCTGACGCGGCCGCCGCTCGGCGTCTCACATCGTCATGGCAGCGTGAACGTCACCACGTGGTCCGCCCCTGATTGGTTGCCACACACATTATAAACCAGGTGCTTTCTTACCTTATCACTGCCCCGTAACGAAGGTTTTCGAAACGGCCGTCGGGCTGTCTCCTGCAGCGTTTCTGCCACGTGTCTGATCAGCTTCTCTTGTTATGATTATTGTTATGTCTTCGTTTATACTATTCTACTATCTTTGTAAGGGCTAACTTTTGGGTAAGTCCCTTATTGGGCCCCCTGCTACCGCTCAGCTGTTCAGTGCATGAGTGATATATATGAATTTTCTGCTAGGGACAACCTCATATGTCTTATATGTTTTACTTATCACCAATTGTACTGTTAGTACATTGTTTATTCCTTTACAGACAGTAACTTTTGCAATAGACAAATATACGATTATACTGTATTGGTTTTGCAGCATAATTCTGGTTTATGCCGTTTGCTGATAAATGAATATATCTGATATCCAATGTATCTTGCTTTTTCACTATATGTGGTTGGCAATATAACTCTTGTATTTATATGAGCTTATATTAGGTACTATATATTATATTTTATACTAAAAGCTCTCTGTGCCCCACATTGGTGGTTTTGCAATAATTCTCTGGATGATTAAATACTATTTTGCTACTGTCTGGACATTCATGTATGCATATAAGTCCCTATGCAGTGTTTTTGTCTTACTAACTAGTATGGGCGTGACACTCTGCAGGTTTTGACTATTGTTCACCACTAATTTTTATTACATGCTTTCATCTGCTGCTCCCAAATGAATTATCTTTATTGTCATAATAAACACTTTTGCATAAAAAAACTTGGACTCTTTTCTTCTCTGTATTGTTTAGCGAATGTCCAGTGATTATTGATCTTTAATCCATGATTATCATAATGATATCTATATAATTATGAATTTTTCCCTTTTCTCATTGTTGTCCTTCTTTGCTGTGTTTTGCACAGGCCTAGTGATTATGAACATGGATTTTAGAGCTAAGGAAACCACTTGGCTCAACCAAATGGAGCAGGTGTATGGCGGCATTTCAGATTGCACTAATATGAGTGGTGATCAACAAACTGAGGAACTATTTTCTAATATTCAATTTCATCTGCTTAAACGCACACGCCTATGGTGGAGTAGAGCATTGTTAGAGAGGTATACCTCTAAACAAATTATACCACGTGGACTCCGGGTCCGATTGACTCCTACCTTTATTGTCGAGGATGATGAATTCATTAAAAAATGGGAAGAGGCATGTCATCTTTGTTCATCTACCCTAATGCATTTATTGATTAAGTATAATACTTATCATATTTCTAAGCTGGACAAGGAGCTGGAGAGTGAACAAGCTATATTGAGGAGTAAATGCACAGAGGATAAGTTCAAAAACTTTGAAAGGGAATTGGATGCTAAGTTGGATTCGGCTGTTAAAAAGATCCAGGATAATCAGTTAAAAAAATTCAATCGTGACCAACGGGATTTTGCCACTAATATGGTATATTTTTGGCGAAGACCCTCTTCCATGCATAATAGTATGGTCAGATCCTCTTCTTTTTCCTCTGTGAACTCCACCAGTGATCAATCAGATGTATCATGTATGTCTCAGACACGATCTGGAGCTCATTTTGGAGGTGGTGGACGTGGAGCTGGATATTCCCGATATTACCAGGCACCTTCTCGCCCCTTTAAACAATATAGGGGTTCCAACAAGGTAATTAATTTAAGTCCTCACCTATTGACCTCAGCAGATGTATCCTTATTGGAGAGGGGGTTGTCATTCTCCCCTGTGGCCAAGTTCGATCCGTTCTTGGCCACTAAGGATCTTCACATCTTTGCCCGTTCTTTAATCTTCAAGAAGTACTTTTTTGATGATCATTTAAACTCTATGTTTCCCTTAGCACAAGTAGCACAAGAACAGGAGGCTATAAGGATCCTAGAGGAGTTATCTGCTGAGAGTTCAATTGGTGGAGAAGGTAAGATTCCTTCTTCTATTAAACCACGCTCCAAAAAGTTTCCATCTTTTGCATCTTGCTCTAATATCGAGCTATTTGTCCAGATTGTGTCTGAGAACTTCAAGGAGATCGCTACACATGTTACATCTAGGGAGGATAATCTCTCCCGGGAGGAGCGATCTCGCCTATATGAACTGAAACATCTATCTAATGTAGTGCTGAAGCCGGCCGATAAGGGTGGCAACATCGTCATCTGGCCATCGAATATGTATGAGAAGGAGGCGTTTCGCCAACTATCTGATTCGGGTTGCTACAAAAAATTAACATACAATCCTTTGTCTAGCTTTTCTGCCTTACTTAAGAACATATTAAAAAGGGCATTGGACGACGGTGTTGTCACCACTGATCTGGCTTCAGCACTACAGGTAAATGAACCATCTGTGGCGACAATGTATGTATTACCAAAGATACATAAGAATAGTTCTATTCCTCCCGGGAGACCTATTATTTCTGGATGTAACGGTTTCCTTGAGAATGTTAATAAATGGATAGAATCCATTCTCCAGCCTATTGTCCAGACTCTCCCCTCCTTTTTGAAGGATACATGGGATTTATTGAAGCGTGTTGATGGAATGCATTTGGGTGATGATACTTTATTTGGTTTGTGCGGATGTTGAATCATTGTACACCAATATATGTCATGTTGATGGATTGGCAGCCGTTCGGTATTTTATTAATATGTCTAATCTTACATCAGAGATTGTCAATCTTGTCATGGCTCTTCTTGAATTTTCTTTAACACATAATTTTTTTCTTTTTAAGGGGTCCTTCTACTTACAGCTCCAGGGTACAGCGATGGGCGCGGCTTTCGCGCCATCGTATGCCAACTTGTTCCTGGGGCTGTGGGAGAGGGACCTCCTCCTGTCAGATCAGCTGTTGTCAATGGACCGTGTCCCCTTTTGGGCACGGTACATTGACGACATATTTTTGATCTGGCAGGGGTCTCCTAATTCATTACAGGAGTTTTTGTCTGTTATCAATAAGAATGAGCATAACATTCATTTAACTTATTTATTTTCCCATGACAAGATTGACTTTCTCGATGTGGTCCTGAAGCGTGATGCTTCGGGATTTATACAGACGGATCTTTTGCGCAAACCAACGGCTGCCAATTCATTTTTACACGCCTCATCTTCCCATCCTGCCTATATGCTCAATGCGGTTCCTGTGGGACAGTTTTTGAGGATTCTTAGGGTGTGCTCAACTAATAAGGATTTTGAAGTTCAAGCTACTAAACTTAAGATGATGTTTAGAGAGCGTGGCTATAGCAACAGATCAATTAAACACGCTTATCATCGTGCAAAATATACTGCGCGTGATCAGTTACTGTATCCCAAGAGAAAGCCTCATGGTGATGAAGTGGTCAGATTTGTTACTCAGTATCATGCTCAGTTTCCTGCCATGAGGGACTGTGTATCTAAATCGTGGTCCATTTTGAGAGCTGACCCTACTCTCCGCAAGATTCTTCCCGACAGGCCCCATTTTGGAATTCGGAGATTCAAAAATTTATATGACCACCTCGTTCGTTCCCAATACAGACCACCTGCTGCCCAGACTATGTTTGGCCAGCTGATACCGTCGGTCCGGGGTGGGTGTGTCCCCTGCGGCAGATGCGTAGCCTGTCTCCCAACATACTGCGCTCTGACTCTTTTTGTGACTCGTCTAACTCAAGAACTTTTTCTATTAAACAGCGCATTACATGCACTAGTTGTGCAGTTGTGTATCACGCAACTTGCCCTTGTGGTAAAATTTATGTCGGGCTCACTACCCGGCAACTCAAAATACGAGTCAGGGAACATGTGTTGGGAATTTTGGCATCTGCAACAGTTGAGGACACGTCTACCCTCAAAACCTTGCCTAGACATTTTAAATTATGTCATAATTCTGATGCAAGGGGACTTAAAGTTAAGGGCATCGACATGCTTAATGTGGATGCCAGGGGTGGTGTGATTAGTGTGCGTTTGGCCCAACTTGAGGCCAGATGGATATGGACCCTCAATATGACATGTCCATCTGGCCTCAACGAAAATAATAGTTTTTCCTCTTATTTGTGATGTTTTTAGTTTGAAAGCACTGATTTTAATTATTTTTTTAATCTCCCTCTTCTTAGGTTCTTTTTCTTATGTCTTCTTCTGCATGTGATTTCGTAGTGATTTGTAAATCACCATCTGGATGCGTCCTTCTAATTAATGATCATGACCATTTTTGATGCTTTGGATATGAAATTATGTAAATATCATCTTACGAATATTTATGGTATCATGGGTATTTGGTTTTGTGAAGATATTATTAAAGCTATATCTTATGTCTTATATTGAATTATAATTCTATTTCAAAAGTATTGATTGCATTTATATACCTGATGTATGGTCCAACTTTAATATATGGATGTGACATTTTGCTGTCCTTTGATTTTGAATTATTTCGCATGCAGTCTTTGTTGTCCCCTTATATGCTTTAAGTGTGTATAACTTTTGAAACTTTATCATATATTATCATTGGTGTCTATGTGACTGCTACCTTGCAGGTCTGTTGGCACCGAATCCGGGATGGCTGCTGTACATTCATGCTCTCATGGCTGTGGACCGCTGACCGGCTTGTCGCGTCTATATGTGTCATGTGGCCTGGGGTTTTCCTCGGTCACGTGGCTCTGACGCGGCCGCCGCTCGGCGTCTCAAATCGTCATGGCAGCGTGAACGTCACCACGCGGTCCGCCCCTGATTGGTTGCCACACACGTTATAAACCAGGTGCTTTCTTACCTTATCACTGCCCCGTGACGAAGGTTTTCAAAACGGCCGTCGGGCTGTCTCCTGCAGCGTTCCTGCCACGTGTCTGATCAGCTGCTCTTGTTATGATTATTGTTATGTCTTCGTTTATACTATTCTACTATCTTTGTAAGGGCTAACTTTTGGGTAAGTCCTTATTGGGCCCCCTGCTACCGCTCAGCTGTTCAGTGCATGAGTGATATATATGAATTTTCTGCTAGGGACAACCTCATATGTCTTATATGTTTTACTTATCACCAATTGTACTGTTAGTACATTGTTTATTCCTTTCCAGACAGTAACTTTTGCAATAGACAAATATACGATTATACTGTATTGGTTTTGCAGCATAATTCTGGTTTATGCCGTTTGCTGATAAATTAATATATCTGATATCCAATGTATCTTGCTTTTTCACTATATGTGGTTGGCAATATAACTCTTGTTTTTATATGAGCTTGTATTAGGTACTATATATTATATTTTATACTAAAAGCTCTCTGTGCCCTACATTGGTGGTTTTGCAATAATTCTCTGGAAGATTAAATACTATTTTGCTACTGTCTGGACATTCATGTATGCATATAAGTCCCTATGCAGTGTTTTTGTCTTACTAACTAGTATGGGCGTGACACTCTGCAGGTTTTGACTATTGTTCACCACTGATTTTTATTACATGCTTTCATCTGCTGCTCCCAAATGAATTATCTTTATTGTCATAATAAACACTTTTGCATAAAAAAACTTGGACTTTGTTCGCCTTTTCTTTTTTCTTCTCTGATGACCACATCTGGCCTGGAGTAGAGGATGCTGGTTATTCAGGTTAGTCTGGAGCCAGGCCCGGAGCTGTGAGGAGGTGCTTGTTGTTGCTGCTGTTGCTGCTGTTGCTGCTGCATTGGTGTGTGTGAAGGTAGCTTGTATTGTTACTTCTCCTTTCTGTGTTTCCCTGTACACCTTTTGTTGTTCCCTATTGTTGATATGAGGTGTGAGTGAGTTTTGTTTGTACCCCTGTCTGTCAGTTTTGTCTTTGGGGTTTTCCACTTCTGTCCTTACCTTTCCCCCTGGGTGGGGGGTTGTGGAGAGGGGTCTTACCATCAAGGACAAGGACAAGAGATAGGGTGACATTGGGGGCCCAGATCTCACTACCATTAAGCATAACCCTGGGTATAGGGAAAGCTTAGGGTACGCTTAGTCTTAGGGTCAGTGTGGGGTTACCCCTCCTCTCGCCCCCCCATTCCTGTCACTCTTCATGATAGTGGTGTCCGTTTCCACAATGACATACGTAGACCCATTAAAATGAATGGGCTTGTACATACTTCAGTGTTTTGACCGAGAGTGTGTATCCGTGTGGAGCACACGCATGTCTGTGTGCTCCACACGGCGACATGTTCACTTTCTGCTGGCAGCACGGGTGTCACAAGGATTGCATGCTGATGTGATCCGTAAAATAAAATAAATTTTATACTTACCTGTCTCCGGCACTGCTGTTGCTTCAAGGTCTCGCTCATTATGCTCAAGAATATTCACTGCACTGACGGCAGACCCGGAAGCAATAGCAGAGCCAGAGAAAGATAATCATACAAGTTCATGCTTGTTCATGTGCTATCACACGGATAGCAGACGAACAGCACCAGGAACATACATACAAGGACACAAATACGCACCTATCCCATGGACCGTGCAAAACATTTGTTTTTGCATGGACGTGGGAAGGGGGCCAAGAGGAAAGAGCTAGAGTGAGTCCTGCTAACCATAAGAGCTTACACTCTACACGAGAGAGAGAACGCCATGGATTATAAGCACTTACATTCTACAAAAGTGAGTGTGATAAAAAGAAGACTCCACTGAATATAAAAGCTTGCACACTAGAGGAGAGTAAAGGGTGCTTTACACGCTGTGACATCGCTAACGATTGTTAGCGATGTCAAGCGCGATAGCACCCGCCACCATCGTACGTGCGACATGTGGTGATTGCTGCCGTAGCGAACATTATCGCTACGGCAGCGTCACACGCACATACCTTGTCAGCGACGTCGCTGTGCCCGCCGAACAATCCCTCCCTCAAGTGGGAGGTGCGTTTGGCGTCATAGCGACGTCACTGCAGCGTCACTAAGCGGCCAGCCAATAGAAGCAGAGGGGCAGAGATGAGCGGGATGTAACATCCCGCCCACCTTCTTCCTTCCTCATTGCCGGTGGACGCAGGTAAGGAGATGATCGTCGCTCCTGCAGTGTCCCACATAGCGATGTGTGATGCCGCAGGAACGACCAACAACATCGTACCTGTGGCAGCAGCGATATTAAGGAAAGTAGCGACGTGTCAACGATCACCGTTTTTGAACGATTTTGCAATCGTTGATCGTCGCTCCTTGGTGTCACATGCTGCGATGTCGCTACCGGCGATGTGCTTCACTAACGACGTGACCCAGACGATATATCAGTAGCGATGTCGCAGCGTCTAAAGCACCCTTAAGACCTACCCAGTGACACTGTAGATAAAAATGACTCTGCCATTTAAACTGTTCACTCGGAACCGCTGATCTGTGATGGCCCAGATACTGACCAACAGTACAAGGGGAAGATCAGGACCCAGAGGTAGGTAGCTGGGTAACAGTTAGAAGAAGAGGTAGGGGGAAAAGTGTCAGGGAGCCTAGTCCTGACCTGGCACAACCTAATAAATATGCCTGTTTGGCTGATATTAGGAATGAAGGGCCTGGACTAGGGTCACTACAGCAGGACGTTGCTCCTAGCAACCAGGAAAACAACTGCTGTAGGAAGGAGGGAAATAGGAGTGCAGCAAAGCCCAGACAGATGTTGGTGGTAGGGGACTCTATAATTAGGCGGACAGACAGGGTCATCTGTCGCCGAGACCGTGAATGCCGAACAGTGTGTTGTCTGCCGGGTGCTCGGGTTCGGCATATTGTGGATCGGATAGACAGATTGCTGGGTGGGGCTGGGGAAAACCCAGCGGTCATGGTGCACATTGGTACTAATGACAAAGTTAGAGGCAGGTGGAAGGTCCTTAAAAATGATTACAGGGAACTAGGAGAGAAGCTGAAGTCCAGGACCTCCAAGGTGGTGTTTTCAGAAATACTACCGGTGCCACGAGCGTCACTAGAAAGACAGCGGGAGCTTAGGGAGATAAATATGTGGCTTAGAAATTGGTGCAGGAAGGAAGGGTTCGGGTTCATGGAGAACTGGGCCGACTTCTCAGTCGGCTACAGGCTCTACGGTAGGGACGGGCTGCACCTCAATGGGGAAGGTGCAGCTGTGCTGGGGGAGAAAATGGTCAGACGGATGGAGGAGCTTTTAAACTAGGATCGGGGGGGAGGGAGGGTAGTGGAGCAAATAAGGGGATAGATAGAGCAGATAGAGACAGGGAGACGGTAGGGGTCAATGAAGGATTAGGGGGGGATGGGACATACAAGGAACGTAGGGAGGCTAGGAGTAATAAAGGTGTTAATAGGATTAAATGTCTACTGGCAAATGCAAGAAGTCTTGCAAACAAAATGAATGAATTGGAGACTCTTATGTCAACCATGGATTATGATGTGGTGGGCATTACGGAAACCTGGCTGGATGAAAGCCATGACTGGGTGACAAACATACAGGGTTATAGTACATTTAGGAAGGACAGGAAAGGCCAAAAAGGTGGTGGGGTGTGTATATTTATCAAATCTAACCTAAAACCTGTGTTGTATGATGACATTGAGGGGAACAGCAACAATGTAGAGTCAGTATGGGTAAATGTACATGGGGAGGGGAATAATGGAAAAATGCTAATTGGAGTTTGCTATAAGCCTCCTAACATACCTGAACAAATAGAGGGTGAAATGCTGGAACAAATTGAAAAGGCAGCTAATAATAATAATCGGGTTCTTATTATGGGGGATTTCAACTATCCAGACATTCAGTGGGACATAGAATCTTCTGGTTCTGCTAAAAGCTGTAAGTTCTTATCTACCATTCAGGACCATTTCCTCTCTCAGATGGTAGATGAACCGACCAGGGGAGATAATTTGCTAGATCTGGTCCTGTCAAATAGACCGGATACAATTTCAAATCTACAGGTCCGGGAGCACTTGGGCACCAGCGATCATAATATGGTAAGCTTCGACATAATATTCAATAGAACATTTCAAAGGGGGAATGCTAAAACCTGGAATTTTAGGAAAGCTGATTTCAACAAATTAAGGGAAGAGCTTAAATGTGTAGATTGGGACAGAGTCATGGTAACTGGGGATACCGAACATAAATGGGTTAAGTTTAAGGATATACTGCTAGAGTCCTGTAAAAAACTTATACCCTCTGGTAATAAAATGTCCAGGAATAAAAAGAAACCACTATGGATAAATAAGACTGTACAAAGTATAATAAAACAAAAACAAAGGGCATTTAACATCTTAAAGGCTGAGAATACAGAAATAGCATTTCAGAAGTATAAAGATATCAATAGGCAATGCAAAAAAGAAATCAAACAAGCAAAACTAGCTACTGAAACAAAAATCGCCAATGACATTAAAATAAATCCCAAAATCTTTTATAAATACATTAATGCCAAAAGGAAAACAAAGGATAGTATCGGACCCTTAAAATATAATAACAAGTTAGTTATAGAGGACAAACAAAAAACTGAGATATTAAATAGGCATTTCTCATCTGTATTCACCAAGGAACTGACTGTACCAGGGATCATTCAACAAGTGAAAAATCAAAGTCCACCACCCGATATAATTAATTTAACACAAGATGAAGTACGCCTACGTCTGAGTAAATTAAACATTGACAAATCCCCAGGGCCAGATGGCATTCATCCACGAATATTGAGGGAATTGAGCTCCGTAATCGACAGACCGCTGTATCTCATCTTTTTAGACTCACTTGTAACAGGGTTGGTGCCTCAGGATTGGAGGATTGCTGATGTGGTACCGATATTTAAGAAAGGTAAGAGGGTAGATCCAGGCAACTACCGTCCAGTAAGCCTGACATCAGTAGTATGCAAAGTTTTTGAGGGCATTTTAAGGGATGACATGCAAAAATATATTGCAGAAAATAATATGATAACTGACAAACAGCATGGATTCATGAAAGATAAGTCGTGTCTAACCAACCTGTTGGGGTTCTATGAGGGGGTAAGTGCAAACCTGGATATTGGTAATGCAGCTGATGTGATTTATTTGGACTTTGCAAAGGCATTTGATACTGTACCACATAATAGTCTTATACTAAAGCTCCAGAAGCAAGGACTAGGGGAAACAATATGCAACTGGGTAAGGAATTGGCTAAAAGATAGGAAACAAAGAGTAGTCATAAATGCTACATTCTCTAAATGGGCTATAGTCAGCAGTGGGGTGCCGCAGGGATCTGTGCTAGGACCAATTCTTTTTACTCTCTATATTAATGACCTTGTGGATGGGATTGATAGTACAGTGTCAGTCTTTGCCGATGACACCAAACTATGTAGGATATTAAAAACTGACCTGGATAGTACAATATTACAAAAAGATCTGGATAAGATGTCAGAATGGGCAGATACTTGGCAAATGAGATTTAATGTTGATAAATGTAAAGTAATGCACCTAGGACGGAGTAATCCTATAGCTGCGTATACATTAAATGGCAGTAAACTCGGGACTACAGAACAGGAGAAGGACTTGGGTATTCTCATTACAAATAAGCTGAGCAGCAGCACTCAATGTCAGGCAGCAGCTGCTAAAGCAAACAAGATTCTAGGGTGTATAAAAAGAGAGATTAGATCCCGTGATCCCAACGTATTGTTACCCATCTATAAATCACTTGTAAGGCCACATCTGGAATACGGGATCCAGTTTTGGGCTCCACATTTTAAAAAGGACATTCAGAAGTTAGAGTCAGTTCAAAGGCGGGCAACTAGACTACTACAAGGAATGGAAGGCCTCCCATATGATGGCAGATTGAAAAAGTTAGATATGTTTAGCTTAGAAAAAAGACGTCTCAGAGGAGATCTCATTTATATGTATAAATACATGTGTGGTCAATATAAAGGACTGGCACATAACTTATTTCTTCCGAAAACAATACTGAGGACCAGGGGGCACTCACTGCGAGTGGAAGAAAAGCGATTCCGACACCAAAATAGGAAAGGGTTCTTTACAGTTAGAGCGGTCAGACTGTGGAATGCCCTACCACAAGAGGTAGTAATGGCAGATACTATAACAGCTTTTAAAAAAGGGCTGGATGATTTCCTCAGTACACAAAACATTGTTGGTTATAAATGACTTAGTGACTAAATGTACAACTGGTGGAGGAAGGTTGAACTAGATGGACCTAGGTCTTTTTTCAACCTAAGTAACTATGTAACTATGTATGATAATCCGCTATATGTCATAGCTGCAGGTATAGGCGTAGCTAACGGTTCAGTTCAAGCGGGTGAAATATCTGAGTGGGCCCCTAACCAGGTGCCCATGTGTGCAACTACAGTGGCGCAGTCTAATCATAGATATGGGGCAACATTAGCAAATTACCTCACTATTACTGAAAATTACTATACAAAGATTAACACTGATACTACCGCCATACTTAGGTGACTCACAGCTGACGTTTTTTCTGATAGAATTGATCACTTTTCCAGTCTTTTTTATCTGGCCCAGATCAATATAACAACTTCTTCCAGTCACGGCTCTTCTGCAAAAATTACAGCAATGACAAATTTGAATACTCAAATTTACAGCATCATCCTCATCTATCACCAACCTGCAGAAACTCCTCATCCTACTGTTACCGCAATGCTGAACCGCTGCTGCCGTATGTGTCCATGTTAATGATCCTCTTAGTACCCCCAATAATGCCCCCCCAGTGTACATCTTACAAATTAAAATGCCTCCTTTGTGCCCTCCAGATGGTAAAATTGCTCTCTAGAAATCTCTATTCTAAAAAAGAGGTTGGTATCAGAATACAGCAGGTCACAGATCAGGAACGAGACCGGGCAATGTTGGGGAACTAGGTCCAGAAAAAACTGTGACCACCGTGCTGCCCCAACTACACCATCCATTGTTTCCAGGGATTTCAGAACAAATCTACCTAACGTACTTTGTGCAAGGGCATGAGTATTACTCTATTGGTTCAGTGAAAATCACTGAGCGTACAGTAGGACCTATCGGTGGGTCAACACAATGGCTTACAAATAGTCATGAGCGGACTCACAGATAATCGGGACCAGCTGATCCCTGTGATCTGGTTTCTAAAATACGGTTCCAGGACGGTTTCCGGTCCCCATATAAATTTATGGAGACCAGAATCCAGAGATTAAAAATGGTTTTAGAAGGGATATGGGGATAGAAGCAAGCGTCACTTCCGGTGCCGCGCATTAGGCTCATTTCATATGCACTGCTTTCCCTGCCCATCGGCGCTAGTGATTGGTTGCAGTCAGATGCGCCCCCACTCTGAGAGGCAGCATGTCAGTTGACTGCAACCAATCACTGGCACCAGGACAGTCAGTGGGCGGGGAAAGCAGTGCAACTGTTTGCAGGCCAATATTGTGGTATAAAAATAAATAAATAAAACAATTGGTGTAGGGTCCCCCCATATTATGATACGCACCATAGATAAAGCCCACAGCTACAGGTTGCAGCCCCCACCCCTGTGCATATCTTAGCTGAGATGCAAGATAAAAGGAACTGCATACAGCTTCTTTTTTTTTTTTTAAAATTATTTAAATAAATAATTGAAAAAAACGGTGTGCTGTACCCCCCAATTTTGATAACCAGTAATGATAAAGCCCAACATCTGGGAGTTGGTATTTGCAGTCTTGGGAGTGCCATGGTTATTGAGGACCCCCCAGGCTAAGAATAGCACCCTACAGCCGCCCCGGAATTGTTGCATCCATTAGATGCAACAAGCCCGGCAATTTACCTGGCTCTTCCCGATTGCCTTGGTGTGGTGGCAATTGGGGTAATATAAGAGGTTAATCACAGCCCACAGCTGTCACTAAGCTCTAGATTGGTAATGACAGACGTTTATGACACTCCCCATCACGAAACTGTAAATGAAAGTAAATAAACACAAACACCAAAAAAATCTTTATTTGGAATAAAAGACAAAAAAACACTCTTTCACCACTTTATTAATCCCAAAAACACCCCTGCATGTCCAACGTAATCCACACGCTGTCCAACAACTATTCAATTCTGCTATATCTGAACCTCACAATGCGCAATCATGCAATATGACTGGCTGCTGTGATCTCCAGAGAATAAATGAGATGCAGCAAACAGCGGTAATATCCCTCAGGTTAGTCGCGGTCGCAGCTGGAGTTCTCCACCTGTGACTGTGTGACGCCCTGGACTAGCCAGGTAGTCACAGATAGCGCCCCGCACAACACCTGTCCCACACAAGTTAGCACCAGCCAAACCAAAAACTCTAGTCACCTCCCTCAGTGCTTAATGGACACACCAGGGGGGTGGAGCCAGGTATTTGGCCACGCTCACCGAGGAGTTCAGAGGGCCTGAGGCAGAAAACACAGTGCAGTTTGACAGACAGTTCAGTTCAGTACAGTCACTTTGAGAGTGCAGTGGAGGAGGTCAGGCCTGTAGTACAGGCCTGTGACAAACTGACAGGTGGCGAGGTCGGAGCCATGGTACCTTGGCTAAGAGGCAGACGGTGGCCTAGCCTGCAGGAGCCGGGAAGACGGCTCGGTTGAACCGTGGTGGACCGGGACAGGGTAGTGGCCCGCCGGTACCGACCCGGGTAACCGACTCGGAAACCGGAGCACACGAGTACTCAGACACTGAAGCGAGGTCCAGAAGCCACTGGACTGAGTTAATTGACTGATTGCTGTCTGGACTATAGGTCCTTTCCCATCCAAGTCCCGACTGAAGACAACAGCCCACCGAGGGGGATAGAAAGCCACCGCACAGGCAGAGAGATCCCACGGGCCAGCGTCTGCGGGCAAACAGGCTCTCCCGACATATACAAAGCCGGGAGTGGACTCCCGTCGTTGAAGCGCAGGCAGTCTACACATACACTACACAGTGCAGGAGAAAGGCAAAGACCAGCGAACCGGGTGGGGGACCAGATGCAGTCGGCTGCGGGCACCGACCACCATCAACTTTGTTTACCAGAGACTTGTGTGTGTCAATAACAGTGAGTACAACAGTGCCATCTGGCTGCGCACCGCCCTGCACCTCCCAGCTATTCTCCCCAACGGGTCCCGGGGCCATCACCCCTGCCCACGGAGGGGTTAACATCTTTCTGCATAACCATCTCCCCCGGGTGCCCCGTAACTGCAGCGGTGGTATCTACACCTTTACCACATACCGTGGGTGGCGTCACAAACTCAAACATGGCTCCGGCCGTACACCTACCTACCACCCCCCTAAGTAGCGCCAGCACCCTTTCAGAGCGAAGTGACCCTGGGTCCGGAGGCGCTCGAGCCACCCACCAACGAGCCCGGATCCGAGCGGCTCAGCTGCAGCCGAGCGTGGGGTGGTACAACTGCACTCCCCGACCCTCGTCCGGCACCACTGTCAATAATAAAGGGCTGGCAGGGGCGAGGCATGGCCCCACACTTTAAGCCAGAGTGCTTCAGGTCACCCGGGTATGACCTCCAGTGAACTGAGTGATGTCACTGCTGCCAGCTGTGTCCCCCTTGTCAGTGTTTCCCGGAGCCTGGAGCGATCGGACATGTTTTCGGTCTCTCTAGGCTTGGATGACGTCATGTGGATTACGGTGGAAATGCAAGGGACTTTTTGGGGTTAATAAAGAGGGGAAAGAGGGTGCAGTGTTTTATTTCAACTAAAGTATTTTTTTCTGTGTTTGTGTTTATTTCTTTTTACATATAGGATTAGTGATGGAGGTTAGCCCATCACTAATTCTGGGCTTGATGACAGTTGTGCACTGTCGTTAACCCATATTACCCCGATTGCCACCGTACCAGGGCAATCGGGAAGAGCCGAGTAAAGCGCCAGGATTGTCGCATCTAATATGGGGGGCCCTATGCCAATTGTTTTATTTATTTATTTTTTCACCGCAATACTGACCCGCAGACAGCGCCTGTGAATGGTTGCAGTCAGATGCTGTCACACAGGCTGGGGGCACGTCTGACTGCAATCAATCACAGGCGCCAGGACGGCTGGTGGGTGGGGAAAGCAGTGCATATGGATGAGCATATTATAAGGAAGTGAAGAAGAGGCCACCAGAGAAGCATAAAGCCACGCGGGAGCAGTGCACAGCCGTGCCGGAGCCTTCGTAAGTATGAAGCGCTCGCTTCATTCCTATTTCCTTATTTTTCCCTTATTTTTTTCACTTCGCCAGTGCCGGATGCAGCTCAATATCTGGAATCCCGGGTCCGGCACCCAAGCACCTTTGAAACCGCGCGGATCTAGACTTTTACGGTCCGCCGATCACTACTTACAAACCTATCTACAATGCTAACCTCCCCTTCTCCTGTACCCAACACACAGCAGCAGGCTACTCAGGTGCCAAGCTTTAGCAGTAATGGCAGTATCAAGTCAAAGCAAGTTTTGTTCCTTTCTAAATGGCTGCAGCCTACCTAAATTAGTTTGGCGCCAAATGCTAACTGATGTGTGAACACTTCCTGACAAAAATGTCCACATGGGGTCTGAATTCAGGACATATGGTTGAAAGAGCTCTCACTTTTTTCCACTCGTTCTGGTCCAGGAATACCGAGCTGGAGTGGGTCTGAGATCGATTCGAACGGATTAGCTGGAAATTTGGCAGCCGACAGCCTTCCAAACAATTCACTGCAAGAACGGATTCATCGAGGGATTTCCTACTTGCCACAGTCAAGGATCTCTTCTTGATATCAGTTTTTGGTGCCATAACAAGTGCTCCGCTACCCAGGTGTGGCACTCGTAGCTTGACAAAACAGTCTCTTTCTGGCGACCAGATTCAGGACTCTGGGTAAATAATCCAAGAGCAGATCACAGCACATCCACACTATACGAGGCCTGGCTCAATAATCACTTCCTTTACCTGGCCTCAAAAAGTACCCTTGGTTAGCTGGAGCAGAGACCCCTGGTGAACAGAAGGCGACGCTGGAAGAGTCATCTCCTCTCTCTGACACAACAAGTGCCCTAGAAAACAATGCCCACATCTTGCCCCCTAGAAAGTAATAATGCCTCTAGTTTGCCCATTTTACAATCATAATACACTGAGTGCCCCTTTAACAATAATGTTTCTTTGACATTTAATAATGTCTTCCGAGTCCCCCCATATAGAGTTATATACAGCATAATGCCACTCACAGCTCACACATACACAGGATGAAAGATACACAGCTCCCACTGAATGATGGCCTGTAGCCCCTCCCCCTCCCACTGTATGGATGGGCCAAGTATTTCCCCAACACTAATACGGTCCCCAGTATTTCCACCACACTGTGATATGGCCCCCGTTATTTCCCCCCTAAACTATTTGATGGCTCTCAGTATTCCCCCAAACTGTATGATGACCCACAGTATTCACCAACACTGCGATATTGCTCCCAGTATTCCTCCACACTATATGATGGCCCCTGGTATTCCCCCAACACCGTATGATGGCCCCTGGTATTGCCCCACACTGTCATATGCCTCCAGTCTTTCCTTCACATTGTAATATGGCCCCAGTATTCCTCTCACACTATAATATAGCCCCCACTATTTACCCCACACTGTATCATGGCCACTCAGTATTCCCCCCACCCTGTAACATAACATAGCCCCCAGTATTTCACCCACACCTTACTATGGCCCCCAGTATTGCACCCACACTGTAATATGTTCCCCAATATTTTCCTCACACAGTAATATGGTCCCCAGTATTCCCCCACACTGTAATGTGGCCTCCAATATTCCTCCCACACAGCAATATGGCCACTAGTATTTCCCCCCATGCTGTATGGATGGACCCTACTATTTCTCCACACTGTAATATGGCCCCCAATATTTCCCTAACACTGTAATATGACCACATTATTCCGTCACACTGTAATATGGCCCCCAATATACCCCCCACACTGTAATATGGTCGTCAGTATTTCCCCCCACACTGTATGGATGGACCCCAGTATTTCCCCCCCACACTGTTTGAATTGCCCCCACTATTCCCCTCACATTGTTATATGGCCCCCAGAATTCCCCAACACCCTAATGTGGCTGTTTGTGTGCAGATTTTTTGCTGGAATTTATATACCAAATTTCTGCACCAAATCTGCACCGCATTTTGATACCTTTTTTTGCCAGGAGATTCAGTATTGGTGCAGGAATTTTGGTGTATAAATTCCACTACCAAATCTGCATATCTTGGCAAAAAAATGCGGTTTTCAGCCAGGAGATGCAGGTCTCATTTAGTTCAATGAGTTCACCTGAGGTGAATTTACCTGAGGGGACAGGTGGGTACTGTTGGAATCTCTAGCTGTGAGCGCATGTAAAGTCAGTGATGTCACCGCTTACAGCTGTGGCTCAGTGTCTTCCTGAAGCTGCAGCAGGTGGTCATGTTCTCTAATTTACCAACGCGGTGTGACTTCAATATGCAGCAGAGTCGGGATCATCGTGGGACGTCGTGGTGTGGATTACATCAGACCTTGGTGTTTTGGGGGTTAATAAATTGTAAAGAGAGGGGGCTTTTTGTTTGTTGGTTTTTTTTGTTTTTTTTTAATAAAGGATTTTCTCTGTGCTTTGTGTTTATTTCTGTTTACTTACAGGATTAGTAATATGGAGGGGTCTCATAGATCCCTCCCCATTACTAATCCAGGGCTTAGTGGCAGCTGTGACTTTTGAATAATCACAGCTGTCATGAACCCCTTATATTACCCTGCTTACCACCATACCGGGGTGAGCCATGTAAAGTACCAGAATCTTCGCATGTACTGGATGCGACAATTCTGGAAGGCTGCAGGCTGCTATTTTTAGGCTGGAGGCAAAATAACCATGGTCCTCCTCAGGCTGAGAATACCAGCCCCCAGCTGTCGGCTTAATCTTGGCTGGGTATCAAAGTTTGAAGGAAACCGCATATTGTTTTTTTTAAGTATTTATTTAAATAATTTTAAAAAATACCGCATGGGGTCTCTCGTATTTTGATACACAGTCTAGGTAATGAACACGGCTGGGAACTGTAGCTGGACGCACGCAGCGTGTGTGATTCCCACCAATTAAAGATGCTGCCACAGAGGGGGAGGGCACGGTCTGACTGCAACCAATCACAGACACTGGGACTGACAGTAGGCGAGGGAAGCAGTGTATATGCATGAGAGCTAATCCTTGGACCTGGAAGCAGTGTTTCAGCAGCGGGGAACGTCGGTAAGTATAACTGTTCTGCTTTATTCCTTATTTTCTTTTTTTTGCAGGCCCCCCTAGCCCTTACTAACACCATTTTATAACACATAAGTTCGGGTCCCTTAGACTTATATGGGGTTCAGCATCCAGGGTTAAGTTTGGGTGACTGTGTGCAAGGCATCTTGAAATCTGAAGATTACCAAAGGGTTTGGGGTGGCAATGTAGTGTCAGTGTCAGAAAGCTGGGTTTGCGTCTTAGGTCATGGGTCTTCCAGCAGGACAATGACCACAAACACACTTCAAGAAGCTCCCAGAAATAGATGGAAACAAAGCGCTGGAGAGTTCTGAAGTGGCAGCAATGAATCCAGTTCTAAATCTGATTGAACATCTGTAGAGACATCTTAGGGGTACTTTGCACGCTGCCACATCGGTAACAATGTGTTACCGACGCTGCAGCGATAGTCGCCACCCCCGTCACAGGTGCGATATCTTGTGATTGCTGCCGTACTGAACATTATTGCTACACCAGATTCACATGCACTCACCTGCCCTGCGACGTCGCTCTGGCCAGCGAACCGCCTCCTTACTAAGGGGGCGGGTCGTGCGGCGTCATAGCGATGTAACACGGCAGGCAGCCAATAGAACATCTCGCCCACCTCCTTCCTTCCGCATAGCCGGCCGGGACACAGGTAGATGTTTCTTGCTCCAGCGGCTTCACACACAGCGATGTGTGCTTCCTGCTGGAATGAGGAACAACATCGTACTGTCGCAGCAGCAGCATTATGGAAATGTCGGACCCTACACCGATCATATGATAACGACGCTTTTGCGCTCGTTAATCGTATGTAAAAGGCTTTACACACTACGATGTTGACAGTGACACCGGATGTGTGTCACTTTCGATTTGACCCCACCGACATCGCACCTTTGATATCGTAGTGTGCAAAGTACCCCTTAGAATTGTTCTTGGGAGAAGATGCCTTCAAATATGAGCGATCTGGAGCTGTTTGCAAAGGTCCAAATTCCAATAGAAAGGTGTAAGAAGCTTGTTGATGGTTATAGGAAGCGATTAATTTGAGTTATTTATTCCAAAGAAAAATCAAATATTAGGTTGAGGGTGCCAACAGTTTTGTCAACTAGCTCTTTATTCTTTGTTTTTGTTTTGTTTTATTTTGTGTTGTTCCAATACACACAAAGGCAATAAACATGTGCATAACAAAACATGTATAATTACAATAAATTTCTAGGAGAAATACTTCATTTTTTGGAACAATTTCAAGGGTACCAATACTTTCGGCCATGACTGTATGAATGCTTTACATAGGGGTTTAAAGATGCACTAAGATTAAAGGTTTAACTCAATAGACTTATGCCATTTTCAACATTAAAACTATTAAATTACATCTTTATTAGCCTTTTAGAAATACTCGTAAGAGTATCAAAGATTTTTCCATTGGGATTTAGAATTTCCTTTATGTGAAAGGAGTTGTATAGGAGTTATAAAAAATGTTCAACTGCACACAATTTAATAAAATAAAATAAAAAAATACCTTTGCAGCAATAATGTACATTCACATGGCCACTAGATTCAACCACTGATATTTGTATTCTTGTGCCATACATGCTAACATCACTGCTTTGGTCAGTCGTCACAAGTATATGCATTATGTAATTGCTGCAGGCACTGGTGTACAGCTAATAGCGGCTAACCACAAGGTCACTACGAGAACCATGGGAACCCCATCACCACCTGATCAATGTCATCATTTCAAATGTCACTATTTTCTAAATTCTCAGAATGCAGATATAGTTGAATATGATGGTGGAACAGTGAGCTATTAGCTCCCTTCTCCAACATCCTGCTTGGGTGTACCTCGAATGTGCATGTTTTGCAGAGCCTCAATCCATACATTGCACTCACAGGAGCAGTGTATTCGAGGAATGGAACTACATTCATAGTTTTCATTTATCAGTCAGTACGTATCGGGCCTGTGGGAGGCTGTGTGGGCATTATAACATGTGGGGAGGGGTTGTAGGAGAATCACACTTTCTGTGGAGAAATGTACTGTAGGACGTCATACTATGTGTGTGAAAATCTACTGTGGGAGCATCATACTGTGTTGATACCTGAGTGGCCTTCATACTGTGTGGGGTACTGATGGTTCTGTAATACATTGGAGATACTGTGGGCCATGATAATATATGTGTGGGGATTTTAGGCCAACATCCTTTTTGCTGGGGTGTTGGGACCATCATACTGTGAGGAAAAACCGTACTGTATGGGAAGCTGAAGGGAATCATATTGTGTGAGAGGCTATGGGGGACATCATAGTGTGTGAGGGCTATTGTGACACTCTGGCAAAACCAGGTACTCACAAATAGCTCACATCCTCCTTGTTACCATCACAACCCACACCTAGGCAACACACAGCCACAAAACCCTGGTCACCCCCTCATGACAACCAGGACACACCAGTGGGCGGCATCAGGCGGATGAGAACGCCCATCTAGGGGTCCTGAGGAGTCAAGGGTGGGAACACAACAGTTTTGACAGTTGAAGTGTGGAGAGCTGATTGTAGTGTAGTCAGGGTCATAGCCCCTGGACTCCTTGGTTAGGTGGCAGACGCTAAGCAGAGCCACAGGCGATGGAGATCTGGTCGCGGGAGACTTAAAGTGGACCGGGGCAGGGTTGTAGCCCACCGATACCGACAGCAAGGACAAGGTTCCAGACGTTGTCCCAATTTACTGCCCAGATAGAGCGAAACAGAAGCCCAACACAGGGGATAGGGTGTCCGCCAAGAACCCACTAAAATCCCAAGGGTCAGCTTTCGTGGGCCACAGCTCCCAACACAAATAGAACCGGGAGTGGACTTCTCTGTTCCAAAAGAGAAGGAAACACGAAGTGCAGGAGGAAGGGTTATCTGCTCATCTCATCAACCTGGGTGCGGGACCCGAATGCACCCTCCAGAGGCAGCCGGCCACTGACAACTTGGTTTACTACTGGACTTTTATGAAGTTATTGAACTGTGAGTACACCACTGTCCCCCGGTCCGGTCCAGCGCGCCACTTCCAGCAGCCATCACTCCCGTGTTCCATCCCTAGGCCCCGGGACTACACCTCCCCTACCCGTGGAGGGGATCCCAACTTGCTGCCCCGCTCCATCAGCCCCGGGCGCCGCCATCAACAGGCAGCGGCGATGCCAACATCCCTCACCGCCACCCACGGGTGGCGTCACAAACAACCTCCCTTGTAATTATCCCCCTTTCCGATGGTTGTGAGGACGAGTGGCCGCGGGAGCCCGGGTCCGGTAACCACTCGAGGTGCAGCAGCAACCCCGGGTCCGAGCAGGCCCCCGAGAGAAGCAGCAGTGGCCCGTAACACTATCATACTGTGAGGTGGACTATAGAGGCCTTGAAAACGTGTTGGAGATTGTGCCAGCCATCATACTTTTGTGTGGCGCTGTGGAGTCATAATAGTGTATGAGCTTCTGCGGGGCCATCATAATGTATGTGAAGGTTTGGGGGCTATCATACTGTGCATGAGGCTGCAGGAATGACTAAGGACGATCGCGTCTCAAACGCGTAGATCGGAGGAGTTATGTTTTATTCCTTCTTCCCTCTTTTTTAACCATTATTGGAATAAAATGAAATTTTAATTTTATTTCAAGTCTCTTCGTGCTGGGGATCCGCCTTTTTTTGAGTTATAATAGTGTATGGGGTTCTGTGGGACCATCATAATGTATGTGAAGGTTTGGGGGGCTATCATACTGTGTATGAGGCTGCAGGAATCATCATACTGTGTGGAGGGCTATGGGGAATGTCATAATTCTTTGCTAGAGGCAATGTTTTGTCATCCTACTGTGCATATGGCAAAAGCTGTGTGAGAATTCACTGTGTATGAGGCATGGGGGCATTTCTTGGGGCATCATAATCTATGGGGGCCATGGAATGGAGTATCAGAGTGGGGGATAACAATACAATACCTTCAATAGGGGAAATATTACTGTGTAAGTGCTGCAAAGCTTGTCTCTCTCCCTCTCTTTACCATGACCCCTTCCATTTCTTTTGGAGGGCGGAGGCTTAATTAGGACTTTTGACATGGACACCCATGATTTCTATGTAAGCCAGCGTGAGCTGCCACAACAATGGCAGGAAATCGATCACATGAGAATTGCTTTTATTGTTTTATTATTTTTACATTTTTTTTATTACATTGCTTGTTATGATAGTTTAAAAAGTAAATAAGTAAGTACTGGTAAACCCTTTTAACAGTGAAATTATATATCTAGTGTTTCAGAACATTCCCTCTGAAATCCCTGAGAACATGTCCTGTAATGTATTAGGAAGCATTTTAAAACTGTTCTCAATTTAAACAGATTTTTTTTGCATTCTCAGATTCTCAAAAGTGATGTCATTGCTAAAAATAATTTTCAAGAAACCTCACACTGAGAAGTTAATGAATCCAATAAAGATAACACATTCCTCATACATCTACAATGTTTGGCCTCTCGTCATATATTCTAGTTTAGAGATAATGGACTTGCTTAAACCCCTGATCTTTTCGGGACTTATGAATATGATATCAAGAGTTCAGGTTCTCAAACATAATCTAAAAAAATAAAAACAACTATAACACTTATTACACTGAAAGTAAATTGTACCCCTCCGAGAGGACTTTAACATTTCTTTGGTTACTACAATTGCCGAAAATGTGCACTAAAAAGCAATCAAAAGTTCATATGTACAAGTGCATCACAATAAATTAGAATATCATCAAAAAGTTAATTTATTTCAGTAATTCAATACAAAAAGGGAAACACATATATTATATACAGTCATTACACACAGAGGGATCTAGTTCACGTGTTTATATCTGTTAATGTTGATTACGGCTTACAGCGAATGAAAACCCAAAAGTCATTATCTCAGAAAATTAGAATAATTACCAGAAAACACCTGCAAAGGCTTCCTAAGCATTTAAAATGGTCATTTAGTCTGGTTCAGTAGGCTACACAATCATGGGGAAGACTGCTGACTTGACAGATGTCCAGCAGGCAGTCATTGACACACTCCACAAGGAGGGTAAGTCACAAAAGGTCATTGCTAAAGAAGCTGGCTGTTCACAGAGTGCTGTATCCAAGCATATTAATGGAGAGTTGAGTGGAAGGAAAGTGTGTGGTAGAGCCAACGAGAAAGCAAAAGTCATTATCTCAGAAAATTGGAAATTAAAAAATTATATAAGACCAACTGAAAAAATTATTTTAAATTCAGAAATGTTGGTGCCTACTGAAATGTCTGTATAGTAAATGCCTCAATACTTGGTCAGGGCTCCTTTTGCATGAATTACTGCATAAATGCGGCATGACATGGAGGCGATCAGCCTGTGGTACTGCTGAGGTGTTGTGGAAGCCCAGGTTGCTTTGATAGCAGCATTCAGATCATCTGCATTGTTGGGCCTGGTGTCTCTCATCTTCCTCTTGGCAATACCCTATAGATTCTCTATGGGGTTTAGGTCAGGCGAGTTTGCTGGCCAATCAAGCACAGTGACACTGTAGTTATTAAACGAGGTATTGATACTTTTGACAGTGTGTACAGGTGCCAAGTCCTGCTGTAAAATTAAATTTCCATCTGTAAAAAGCTTGTCGGCAGAGGGAAGCATGAAGTGCTCTAAAATTTCTGTGAAGAGCCAGCTTCTTTAGCAATGACCTTTTGTGGCTTACCCTCCTTGTGCAGTGTGTGAATACAATGACTGCCTTCTGGACATCTGTCAAGTCAGCAGTCTTCCCCATGATTTTGTAGCCTACTGAACCAGAGTATGGGACCATTTTAAACGCTTAGGAAGCCTTTGCAGGTGTTTTGTGGGAATTATTCTAATTTTCTGATTTAATGACTTTTGGGTTTTCATTGGCTGTAAGCCATAATCATCAACATTAAAAGAAACAAACACTTGAAATAGATCACTATGTTTGTAATGACTCTATATAACATATAGGAATAGATCACGGTGTGTAATGACTCTATATAATATATGCATTTCCCTTTTTGTATTGAACTACTGAAATAAATTAACTTTTTGATCATATTCTACTTTATTGACATGCTCTTGAATATCCCCAAAATATTCTGAATCAAAACCAAAGCTCAAAGAACAAAAAACAGACCCTCACATTTGTATGTAGGTCAATCAATGAAAAAATATACTTACAGGTCTTGGAAAATGGCGAAACAAACCAATGTTATTTATTTATTTTTTTACAACGCGCTGAATTTTTTTAACCAGGTAAATATAAGAAGATCCCCTATAGGTTTGGTTTTGCTGTAAATATACTGACCTGAATAATATTGCTGCCAGGTCATTTTTATGGCTCAATAAGCACCATAATAACCAAACTGAGATGATAGTTGTGGAATTGCAGTTTTTCCACCATTTCAGCAACGTTTCCTTTTTTTTCTAGTCTTTTGGTACCTTTAATGGGAAAATGAAGAGTGTCATTCAATACTCCAGCTCATTTTTCAAAAATCAAAATTTTATGGATTTTGAAAGGAGAGGAAAAAACAGAAGAGTAAAAACAAAAAGCCGCCCGGTCCTTATTGGGTGGATATAAGTTTATTCCAGAGTAAATATTTTTTAAGCCACTGGAATCCTTTATATAATAAACAGATAATAAGAAAAGTCAGCCGTATCCTCTTTGCTTTATTTTGAGTGCATAACCTTCAACTGATTAGTGTTTTTTCATAGTAACTGTATAAGGCAGAGACATAAAATTGTTGAGCACTGAAGCCGAAGTCATTATTTTTCTCCTTAAAATTGCAAAGTCAATACCCCATTAATGGTACAATATTGCCAATTTGAATGTTTTATTGCACCAAGAAACTAATTATTTTGTTTTACAGTAACAGTACTGATGGAATGAAAATTAATACTAAAACATGGGAATCCAAATCTATTGTGTGACTTGTTGACCTGTTGACACAATTCTATGAGATGCCGTTGGTAAATGTTTGCCATAAACTAGTAGAGTTCATTTCAGTATTCAACATTTTTCAGCACGAATAAATGGGGTATGATGCAGCAGCGGCCGTTATAGCAGAGTTGGCCAATGGAGTACGATGCAGCACAGGCCGGTATAGCAAACTTGGCCAACAGGGTACGATATAGCAGCAGCCGGTATAGTAGACTTGGCTGATGGGGTATGATGCAGCAGCCAGTATAGCAGACTTTTGCCAATGAGGTACGTTGCAGCAGCGGCTGGTATAGCAGACTTGGCCAATTGGTTAAAATGCAGCAGCGGACGGTATAGCAAACTTGGCCGACAGGGTACAATACAGCAGCGGCTGATATAGCAGACTTGGCCAATAGGGAATGATGCAGCAGCAGCGGATACATCAGATATTGTAACACAGAATTTTTATTAGCAATGTGGAACATAGCATTAAGCATTAAGTGTGTCGCCCAGGGTTATGGGGTACTCGGTCTCGGGCAGTGTATATCTGGGGAATGTCACTTTGGTGGCCGTTGCCCAGTTCCTTGCCCTGGGTCTTTTTTGAAAAGGGGAGTATTTACAGGGGATTAGAATAATGTTCACACATGACACCACTTGCGGTATTGCGGCTAGGTAGATGGAGCCGCCGCTGCGCAATGTCAACTACTGGGACTGGTGTTAATGGCAGTCTGGATGTTAGACCTTCCACAAGCAGGGCCAGGCCCCAGAGGGTAGGTGAAGTGATGGGTGTCGGAAGAAGGTAGTCCACACAAGGGGTTCAGTGCAACTGGTTCTTTACTCACTTTCTGGTGGTAACTGGTCACTCGAGGCTGGCTGGTTTCACCTTCAGGTCCCCTATCTACCAGTGCCAGTTTAGTAATCTGGTGCCTTCTTCCCCTGCACCTGTCTCTGGTTGGTAGGTCCCCGTGGCGTAGAGCAACTGGGGGTCCCCGTCAGGTTATTTTCCACTGCTGTCCGTATGACGGTAGCGTGAACCCTATGGGGTTGGCGTCTCTGGTCCTGTCCCCGGTTCTCCCTTTGCTACTGAGTCTCAGATTTTTAAAGTCAGCGAGGTCCTTGATGGTCCCCTTGCTGGGCAGGTGTTATCACACCTGCCTGGAGCTTCTGCCTGACCTAGGGTCCTGTACCCCATTGGTGCGTAGTTCCGGGAGTACTCCACCATACTCCACCAGCAACTAACCTCCTGGGCACCAGGTTACTGTCAGCTCCTCATCAGTGCGTCTCCTTATGTCCACCTTCACTCTCTGCGACTCACTACTCTCTCTAACTGTCCACTGTCTGCCCCTTCCACCTGGTCAACTAGTGGACTGGACTGTCTCCACCTCTAGGCGGCCATCCATTGGTCCGACCCTAGCTTTGTACCATTCTATGGGGGATTGTTGGGGAAAACTGGGATTTTGTGAAGTGTTTTTGTGTGACCAGTATTGGTCTTCTGGGGCCCCAGGGGGTAGACCCTGCATCCTGGTGAGGATTAACAACCTCATGTCCTATTAGTTACCTACTAGCACTCCAAGATACATGATTTATACACATTTATTGGACATCCCTAGATGACCAAATTAAGGAGTAACGCCATTTTTCAATAAAATCAATCTTTATTTAAACATATTTTTTTAAAATATTTTAGCAAAAAAGGTACCGTATAAAAGAGAGGCACGGACAGGCACATAATTAGATCCCTATATTAGTAACTGGGATATTTACACCCAGGCAGGTAAATGTATATCTGATTACAGCCAAAAACCAAATATTAAATGAATCTAGTGATTATACCAATTATTAATACCAGTATACCATATTCATTGCTGCACAAATCTCCACATATATAATTTAAGACAAGTATCATATGCCATATGGACCAAGAGCAGACTCTGCGGTTCCACCTGCGTTTTTTCATCTGTAGTGCATAGATTTTTTCATGCAGGGTTCCTCCATGAATAATCTGTACTCATAAGAATAAATAAATAAAAGAGTATGGAGGTTCCCTAAGCACGAATCAATTCCATTGAATGCAGTATAAATTAATGAACGCACAAGGTGGTGTCAGCAGAGCCTGCTCAGGCTCACAGATTACATAGAATTCATGACACTTAGAAACATACAATGTGCAGCAACAAACCATCTATGATAACGACCGCACAAACCATGCAAGTCCAAAAATCAACTAGAGATTAGTGTAATTAGGCTGACAAAATACATGATAATATCATAATATTACATCACCTGACTGGGAAGTATCCTGCCGTGACCCTCGCACTCCGACACGTGTTTCACAAACAGCTTTCTCAAGGAGCGTGTCAGAGGTGAGGGGCGAGCAGATTATAAACATCAGATAACCAATAAGAGGTGCCAAAACCTGATTGCATTCAAACGTCACACCAGGAAACAGACTAATCCCATTAGCGGCGCATGACTGCAGTTGCTACGGACGCTTGAAAAGAGACCTCCCACGGATCGCGATCACGTGACCGTGACGTCATGACCCACACGGTGGTGAGTCATGGCAACCACAGCACGCTATCTGACGCGATGTGTGACGGTCAGTCGGCAGCAGTAGGAGTCATGCGCACTGGGTAATCTGTGATACTTAGAAAATAATACACACAACAGGACAGGAAGATTTCGATCATTCAAAAAACTTATTGTCAGAAAAACTATGCAATCGACTGCAAAAAGGCACATCATTAAATAGAAGGGAACCATATTATTATGCAAAGATATATAATTTTACAAAAAACACCCCATTATAACATACAATCAATATGATAGAGACCTATACAGTCAAGGGCACGTCTTTACATAGGAGGAGATCATATTATTATACAGTCATAAATGGATTTACAAATTCTAGAGAAAACACCCCATTATAACATACAGTCAATACAAAATAATTAAAGAGAACACTACTCCATAACACTTGTTCATATAATATATAATGATCCTGTCGGACGACTTGAAAGAGTAGCTCCTTCCCCTAGACATCAACGGTCATCACACGAAACCTTCCCAGGACATGTAGAAACAGCACACTCCATTGGTGAAATTAACCCGAATATATGGTGACCTAAATGAACTAAAAAAATAAACGATTAAAATAATAAAAAACAAAACCCACCAAACACATCTAACTAAAACCCAGGCATCCATACGCGAAGGATACAAGAGACACAAGAAACTACAAAATATCATGAGAACAAACACCTCAGAAAACCTCCCTCTTTTTTGGATACAACCAGGTTGATTACAGGAAGGCTGAAAAACCCATATTTTCGTTCAGCCCATTAGGAGTCAAGGTTCCCAGCCTATAAATCCACTTACTTTCAACCTGGGCAAGAAGCTTACCAAGATCCCCCCCTCTGGTACCGAGAGACACTAAATCAATACCTTTCGCTTTCAACAAGGAGGAATTACATCCATGATACTTTTTATAATGTCTTGGAATGGTTTTTAACAAATTTTCATCGGTGATGCTTTTAGCTTTCTCAATGTCCAGACAGTGCTCACGAATTCTAATTTTCAACTCCCTCGTGGTAAGTCCAATATATACCCTTTTGCATGGGCATTCAATCCTGTAAATCACACCTTTTGAGGAACACGTGATCCGATGTCTAATATCGAACTCACGTGATCCATCAAAATTGTGAAACTTCTTGGACTTAACAAGATTGGCACACGCCTTGCAAAGGCCACATGGGAAAAAACCAACTGGCAATGGTTGGCTGGACATGCTTGTTTGAAATGGTTCATAGTTACTATGAACAAGCATGTCCCTCAAGTTTTTACCACGTTTAGCCACAATAGATGGTCGTGATGGGAGAATTCTTTTTAGAACCGGATCCGTCAGTAAAATATTCCAATGTTTCTGGACTACTGTCCTCATTTTATCCCACTTATTATTGTAAGTGGTAATAAGACGCACTGTCTGGTCATTATTTGTTGTTTTCACCGTGTTGGAAAAAAGGAGAGAGTTTCTGGACGACCCCACTGCTCTCCTAAAACCATGCCTTATTGTCCTCCGACTATAACCTCTTGATTCAAATCTATGGGCCAGCTCCTCAGAGTGAGTCATAAAACTTGAATCATCGGAGCAAATTCTCCTAACCCTGAGGAACTGGCCGACAGGAATCCCCTTGATGGTATTTTTAGGGTGTGCAGATGATGCCAGTAGTAAGGAATTAGTGGCGGTTGGTTTACGGAAGACCTGAGTGGACAACAAACCGTCCGATGATGCCACAATTTTCAAATCCAAAAAATTGATTTCACGGCCATACTCAAATGTGAGTTTGATATTTAGATTGTTTTGATTCAAACTCTGCATGAATTCCTGTAAACCAACCACATCACCCTCCCAAATAAACCACACATCATCTATATACCTGATCCAATTCAAAACCTGATGAGTACATAGATTGTTGTCACTCACAAAAATCTGCCGCTCCCACGCCCCCAAAAAAAGGTTGGCGTAGGATGGTGCACAGCAGGCACCCATAGCAGTACCCTGGGTTTGTAGATACACCTTTCCATTGAATATGAAGATGTTATGTGTCAGTATATACTCAAGTAAGACTAAAATCAAGTCCGCCGTGGGACGTGCAATATTACTAGACTCAAGGTACCAAGAGACAGCCCTCAGACCATCCGGATGCCTAATGGAGGTATATAGAGATTCAATGTCAGCAGACACCATCATCATATTATCCTCCAGGTGAATCCCATCCAGACGTCTGAGCGCTGCCGTGGTATCCTGAATGTAAGATGGTAACTCACATACCAACGGCTTCAAATAATAGTCAATTACTTGACACACCAATTCAATGAGGCTACCATTCCCAGATATTATGGGTCTGCCAGGGGGATTAATTGGATCCTTGTGAATTTTTGGAATCAGGTACAAAGCCGGGAGACGTGGATGAAGTTTCTTAACAGTATCAAGGAATTTTTTGGGAATAATTCCCTTGTCATATGCTTGTTCCAAGATCACAACTAAGGAGCTATGAAAAGTAGAGGTGGGATTATATGGTAATTTCCGGTAACATTTAGTATCTCCCAACAATTTGTTAGCCTGCTCTTCATACTTGTCACACGGCCAAATAACAAGGTTGCCGCCTTTATCAGCTGGCTTGATAATGACATCCCGCCAGGATTGTAACTCTTTCAAACCAGCCCACTCATCTTTAGTAAGATTCCGGGCTGGTGAAGGTGAGGCGGCCAACTCTTCAATTTCTTGAGAGACCATTTTCGTAAACACCTCTAAGGCCGGACAAATACTCAAGCTTGGGAATTTTTTAGATTTATTCATAAGCTGTAACGGGAAATTACCAACCTCATTCTCTGAGCTCTCCTCCTCCAAAGATTGTAAAATTGAAAGTGCCTCTTGCTCCTCCCTAGTGGTGAAGATATCAGAAGCTTGAGTCTTATGATGCAATTTTTTAAGCAGGATTTTTCTTGAAAACAGGTGAATATCTTTCACCGCTGTGAACGCGTCTAGGGGATTAGAAGGGGAAAAAGTTAATCCCTTTTCTAATAAAGAAATTTGTACATCTGAGAGCATGTGTTGAGAAAGATTAATTACCTGCGGCCCATCCTTACGTTTGTCCCTCGGATTGAAGATATCATATCCTTTACGTTTCCCTCTGTATCCATTATATGAGGGATCTCTGGGACCTTCTGAGCCGCTTGTAGACACATTGCTCTCAGATGCAGAATTCAACGATTGATTAGAGGCAAATCTGGAAGTAGCCATCTTGGATTCCTTCTTTATCTGCCATTTATAAATTTTTTTACTCTCAAAATCTTGGATATCGCGCTGATATTTTTTCAATTTATCAGTGCTGATCTCCTTCTCCCACCGTTCAAAATCCTTATCCAGGCTCGCAAAAAGTTCTTGTAGGTCATCCTTAGATAGATCTTTTTGAAGGCCCTCCTCAAGTTCCTTTATCTCCTCCTCTAATTTAAGCAAGGTAATTTTATTCTTTTCGTTTATAATTTTCATAAATTCAAACGAACATTTTGCAGCAGCCTTCTGCCATCTTAGGATCAAATCTTCCTGCTCCAGATCAAAGCTAGGATATAAATGAATCCTAAGACCCCGGGGGATGATTTCTTGCTCACAATATCGCTCAAGGGAGTTACTTGTCCACCAAATTTTTGTTTTTTTATGTAAAACATTCCTGTATCTCTTGATACTATCTTTACATGATGACTGGGGTAAAATCACACCGGTACCCTTGCTAAATATAGTAGAGGCTTTGGACAGCCAGCTGGTTTCCCTGGCTTTGAAATCCATTGTGGAATGGGACCAACTGTTCAAAAAACAGCAAAAATATACAATTAACAACCTCATGTCCTATTAGTTACCTACTAGCACTCCAAGATACATGATTTATACACATTTATTGGACATCCCTAGATGACCAAATTAAGGAGTAACGCCATTTTTCAATAAAATCAATCTTTATTTAAACATATTTTTTTAAAATATTTTAGCAAAAAAGGTACCGTATAAAAGAGAGGCACGGACAGGCACATAATTAGATCCCTATATTAGTAACTGGGATATTTACACCCAGGCAGGTAAATGTATATCTGATTACAGCCAAAAACCAAATATTAAATGAATCTAGTGATTATACCAATTATTAATACCAGTATACCATATTCATTGCTGCACAAATCTCCACATATATAATTTAAGACAAGTATCATATGCCATATGGACCAAGAGCAGACTCTGCGGTTCCACCTGCGTTTTTTCATCTGTAGTGCATAGATTTTTTCATGCAGGGTTCCTCCATGAATAATCTGTACTCATAAGAATAAATAAATAAAAGAGTATGGAGGTTCCCTAAGCACGAATCAATTCCATTGAATGCAGTATAAATTAATGAACGCACAAGGTGGTGTCAGCAGAGCCTGCTCAGGCTCACAGATTACATAGAATTCATGACACTTAGAAACATACAATGTGCAGCAACAAACCATCTATGATAACGACCGCACAAACCATGCAAGTCCAAAAATCAACTAGAGATTAGTGTAATTAGGCTGACAAAATACATGATAATATCATAATATTACATCACCTGACTGGGAAGTATCCTGCCGTGACCCTCGCACTCCGACACGTGTTTCACAAACAGCTTTCTCAAGGAGCGTGTCAGAGGTGAGGGGCGAGCAGATTATAAACATCAGATAACCAATAAGAGGTGCCAAAACCTGATTGCATTCAAACGTCACACCAGGAAACAGACTAATCCCATTAGCGGCGCATGACTGCAGTTGCTACGGACGCTTGAAAAGAGACCTCCCACGGATCGCGATCACGTGACCGTGACGTCATGACCCACACGGTGGTGAGTCATGGCAACCACAGCACGCTATCTGACGCGATGTGTGACGGTCAGTCGGCAGCAGTAGGAGTCATGCGCACTGGGTAATCTGTGATACTTAGAAAATAATACACACAACAGGACAGGAAGATTTCGATCATTCAAAAAACTTATTGTCAGAAAAACTATGCAATCGACTGCAAAAAGGCACATCATTAAATAGAAGGGAACCATATTATTATGCAAAGATATATAATTTTACAAAAAACACCCCATTATAACATACAATCAATATGATAGAGACCTATACAGTCAAGGGCACGTCTTTACATAGGAGGAGATCATATTATTATACAGTCATAAATGGATTTACAAATTCTAGAGAAAACACCCCATTATAACATACAGTCAATACAAAATAATTAAAGAGAACACTACTCCATAACACTTGTTCATATAATATATAATGATCCTGTCGGACGACTTGAAAGAGTAGCTCCTTCCCCTAGACATCAACGGTCATCACACGAAACCTTCCCAGGACATGTAGAAACAGCACACTCCATTGGTGAAATTAACCCGAATATATGGTGACCTAAATGAACTAAAAAAATAAACGATTAAAATAATAAAAAACAAAACCCACCAAACACATCTAACTAAAACCCAGGCATCCATACGCGAAGGATACAAGAGACACAAGAAACTACAAAATATCATGAGAACAAACACCTCAGAAAACCTCCCTCTTTTTTGGATACAACCAGGTTGATTACAGGAAGGCTGAAAAACCCATATTTTCGTTCAGCCCATTAGGAGTCAAGGTTCCCAGCCTATAAATCCACTTACTTTCAACCTGGGCAAGAAGCTTACCAAGATCCCCCCCTCTGGTACCGAGAGACACTAAATCAATACCTTTCGCTTTCAACAAGGAGGAATTACATCCATGATACTTTTTATAATGTCTTGGAATGGTTTTTAACAAATTTTCATCGGTGATGCTTTTAGCTTTCTCAATGTCCAGACAGTGCTCACGAATTCTAATTTTCAACTCCCTCGTGGTAAGTCCAATATATACCCTTTTGCATGGGCATTCAATCCTGTAAATCACACCTTTTGAGGAACACGTGATCCGATGTCTAATATCGAACTCACGTGATCCATCAAAATTGTGAAACTTCTTGGACTTAACAAGATTGGCACACGCCTTGCAAAGGCCACATGGGAAAAAACCAACTGGCAATGGTTGGCTGGACATGCTTGTTTGAAATGGTTCATAGTTACTATGAACAAGCATGTCCCTCAAGTTTTTACCACGTTTAGCCACAATAGATGGTCGTGATGGGAGAATTCTTTTTAGAACCGGATCCGTCAGTAAAATATTCCAATGTTTCTGGACTACTGTCCTCATTTTATCCCACTTATTATTGTAAGTGGTAATAAGACGCACTGTCTGGTCATTATTTGTTGTTTTCACCGTGTTGGAAAAAAGGAGAGAGTTTCTGGACGACCCCACTGCTCTCCTAAAACCATGCCTTATTGTCCTCCGACTATAACCTCTTGATTCAAATCTATGGGCCAGCTCCTCAGAGTGAGTCATAAAACTTGAATCATCGGAGCAAATTCTCCTAACCCTGAGGAACTGGCCGACAGGAATCCCCTTGATGGTATTTTTAGGGTGTGCAGATGATGCCAGTAGTAAGGAATTAGTGGCGGTTGGTTTACGGAAGACCTGAGTGGACAACAAACCGTCCGATGATGCCACAATTTTCAAATCCAAAAAATTGATTTCACGGCCATACTCAAATGTGAGTTTGATATTTAGATTGTTTTGATTCAAACTCTGCATGAATTCCTGTAAACCAACCACATCACCCTCCCAAATAAACCACACATCATCTATATACCTGATCCAATTCAAAACCTGATGAGTACATAGATTGTTGTCACTCACAAAAATCTGCCGCTCCCACGCCCCCAAAAAAAGGTTGGCGTAGGATGGTGCACAGCAGGCACCCATAGCAGTACCCTGGGTTTGTAGATACACCTTTCCATTGAATATGAAGATGTTATGTGTCAGTATATACTCAAGTAAGACTAAAATCAAGTCCGCCGTGGGACGTGCAATATTACTAGACTCAAGGTACCAAGAGACAGCCCTCAGACCATCCGGATGCCTAATGGAGGTATATAGAGATTCAATGTCAGCAGACACCATCATCATATTATCCTCCAGGTGAATCCCATCCAGACGTCTGAGCGCTGCCGTGGTATCCTGAATGTAAGATGGTAACTCACATACCAACGGCTTCAAATAATAGTCAATTACTTGACACACCAATTCAATGAGGCTACCATTCCCAGATATTATGGGTCTGCCAGGGGGATTAATTGGATCCTTGTGAATTTTTGGAATCAGGTACAAAGCCGGGAGACGTGGATGAAGTTTCTTAACAGTATCAAGGAATTTTTTGGGAATAATTCCCTTGTCATATGCTTGTTCCAAGATCACAACTAAGGAGCTATGAAAAGTAGAGGTGGGATTATATGGTAATTTCCGGTAACATTTAGTATCTCCCAACAATTTGTTAGCCTGCTCTTCATACTTGTCACACGGCCAAATAACAAGGTTGCCGCCTTTATCAGCTGGCTTGATAATGACATCCCGCCAGGATTGTAACTCTTTCAAACCAGCCCACTCATCTTTAGTAAGATTCCGGGCTGGTGAAGGTGAGGCGGCCAACTCTTCAATTTCTTGAGAGACCATTTTCGTAAACACCTCTAAGGCCGGACAAATACTCAAGCTTGGGAATTTTTTAGATTTATTCATAAGCTGTAACGGGAAATTACCAACCTCATTCTCTGAGCTCTCCTCCTCCAAAGATTGTAAAATTGAAAGTGCCTCTTGCTCCTCCCTAGTGGTGAAGATATCAGAAGCTTGAGTCTTATGATGCAATTTTTTAAGCAGGATTTTTCTTGAAAACAGGTGAATATCTTTCACCGCTGTGAACGCGTCTAGGGGATTAGAAGGGGAAAAAGTTAATCCCTTTTCTAATAAAGAAATTTGTACATCTGAGAGCATGTGTTGAGAAAGATTAATTACCTGCGGCCCATCCTTACGTTTGTCCCTCGGATTGAAGATATCATATCCTTTACGTTTCCCTCTGTATCCATTATATGAGGGATCTCTGGGACCTTCTGAGCCGCTTGTAGACACATTGCTCTCAGATGCAGAATTCAACGATTGATTAGAGGCAAATCTGGAAGTAGCCATCTTGGATTCCTTCTTTATCTGCCATTTATAAATTTTTTTACTCTCAAAATCTTGGATATCGCGCTGATATTTTTTCAATTTATCAGTGCTGATCTCCTTCTCCCACCGTTCAAAATCCTTATCCAGGCTCGCAAAAAGTTCTTGTAGGTCATCCTTAGATAGATTCGTGAGCACTGTCTGGACATTGAGAAAGCTAAAAGCATCACCGATGAAAATTTGTTAAAAACCATTCCAAGACATTATAAAAAGTATCATGGATGTAATTCCTCCTTGTTGAAAGCGAAAGGTATTGATTTAGTGTCTCTCGGTACCAGAGGGGGGGATCTTGGTAAGCTTCTTGCCCAGGTTGAAAGTAAGTGGATTTATAGGCTGGGAACCTTGACTCCTAATGGGCTGAACGAAAATATGGGTTTTTCAGCCTTCCTGTAATCAACCTGGTTGTATCCAAAAAAGAGGGAGGTTTTCTGAGGTGTTTGTTCTCATGATATTTTGTAGTTTCTTGTGTCTCTTGTATCCTTCGCGTATGGATGCCTGGGTTTTAGTTAGATGTGTTTGGTGGGTTTTGTTTTTTATTATTTTAATCGTTTATTTTTTTAGTTCATTTAGGTCACCATATATTCGGGTTAATTTCACCAATGGAGTGTGCTGTTTCTACATGTCCTGGGAAGGTTTCGTGTGATGACCGTTGATGTCTAGGGGAAGGAGCTACTCTTTCAAGTCGTCCGACAGGATCATTATATATTATATGAACAAGTGTTATGGAGTAGTGTTCTCTTTAATTATTTTGTATTGACTGTATGTTATAATGGGGTGTTTTCTCTAGAATTTGTAAATCCATTTATGACTGTATAATAATATGATCTCCTCCTATGTAAAGACGTGCCCTTGACTGTATAGGTCTCTATCATATTGATTGTATGTTATAATGGGGTGTTTTTTGTAAAATTATATATCTTTGCATAATAATATGGTTCCCTTCTATTTAATGATGTGCCTTTTTGCAGTCGATTGCATAGTTTTTCTGACAATAAGTTTTTTGAATGATCGAAATCTTCCTGTCCTGTTGTGTGTATTATTTTCTAAGTATCACAGATTACCCAGTGCGCATGACTCCTACTGCTGCCGACTGACCGTCACACATCGCGTCAGATAGCGTGCTGTGGTTGCCATGACTCACCACCGTGTGGGTCATGACGTCACGGTCACGTGATCGCGATCCGTGGGAGGTCTCTTTTCAAGCGTCCGTAGCAACTGCAGTCATGCGCCGCTAATGGGATTAGTCTGTTTCCTGGTGTGACGTTTGAATGCAATCAGGTTTTGGCACCTCTTATTGGTTATCTGATGTTTATAATCTGCTCGCCCCTCACCTCTGACACGCTCCTTGAGAAAGCTGTTTGTGAAACACGTGTCGGAGTGCGAGGGTCACGGCAGGATACTTCCCAGTCAGGTGATGTAATATTATGATATTATCATGTATTTTGTCAGCCTAATTACACTAATCTCTAGTTGATTTTTGGACTTGCATGGTTTGTGCGGTCGTTATCATAGATGGTTTGTTGCTGCACATTGTATGTTTCTAAGTGTCATGAATTCTATGTAATCTGTGAGCCTGAGCAGGCTCTGCTGACACCACCTTGTGCGTTCATTAATTTATACTGCATTCAATGGAATTGATTCGTGCTTAGGGAACCTCCATACTCTTTTATTTATTTATTCTTATGAGTACAGATTATTCATGGAGGAACCCTGCATGAAAAAATCTATGCACTACAGATGAAAAAACGCAGGTGGAACCGCAGAGTCTGCTCTTGGTCCATATGGCATATGATACTTGTCTTAAATTATATATGTGGAGATTTGTGCAGCAATGAATATGGTATACTGGTATTAATAATTGGTATAATCACTAGATTCATTTAATATTTGGTTTTTGGCTGTAATCAGATATACATTTACCTGCCTGGGTGTAAATATCCCAGTTACTAATATAGGGATCTAATTATGTGCCTGTCCGTGCCTCTCTTTTATACGGTACCTTTTTTGCTAAAATATTTTAAAAAAATATGTTTAAATAAAGATTGATTTTATTGAAAAATGGCGTTACTCCTTAATTTGGTCATCTAGGGATGTCCAATAAATGTGTATAAATCCTGGTGAGGATGCAGAACCTTTGTAGCTCCCTGATGGCTTCAGGGGTGCTACATAAGCAGTAGCACTTAGGGATCTGAGAACTAGCAATATATAGATCACGTTGCACAGGCACATCCCTTAAGGGGAGGGTACCTAATATACCTGATGATTCTCAGCCATAGGCTGAGAGGCACATCCTGGTTAGAACGTACTGGCCCTGTAAGATGAAGTGCACTCCAAGGAGGCCTGTGTAGCATGCGCAGGCCCCAGGAGGTGGCGGCAGGGACAAAGCAACTACAGCTGAGCATCTGAAAATGTGAGAGTGGTGGCGTCCCCACCATAGGAGGGTAGCAGGACAGTGCAGGGACACCGGAAAGGGCATTACAGTTTTGCAGTATTATAAAGCTGCCAGTCACCCAACAAAGGAGCAAAAGTCTTGATCTTTTGGTTTGCACATACGTTCATCACTCTCAGCAGTGCATATTTCTGTGTAAACAGCAATTGTGATGTCGAGAGCAATAACTGTCTGTGCAATGAATGATAAGTGATCATTCAGTGCATATTTAAATGTATGGTCTGCCTGTGTAAATAGGCAATTAAATGACATCTAACCAGCAAACAAGCAGCTGATCTGCACTCATTCTGGCCCCCACAGTAGTCCCCAAACTTTTAGGGTCCCCACACTGTATGTAGGCCACAATAGTTCCAAGCGGTATAATGGCCCCAAATTAGGTTTTATACTGTATAATGGTCCCCACAGTGGTTCCCACAATGCATGATGGCCCTGACAATAGACCCTAAACATTTTAAAGGCCCTCACAGTAGTTCCCAAACTATATAATAATTCACACATTAGGTCTTATCCTGTGTAATTGCTCCCACAGTAGTTCCCACATTGTATGTTGGCCCCATAGTAGACCTCGAACTTTATAGTGGACCACACATTAGCTGCTGTGGTTTATACACTTTATGTAGACCCCCAACGTTAGTCAGGAAGGACTGACAGGACCGAGAGATGTTTAAAAGGATACTGATACGGAAGCACAGCGGACAAGGGGACTTGTCAACTAGCTGGCTAGGGCGCAGAACCACTAAATAATTGAACTCATTGATCAGGCACCTCCCCAAGTGGGTGAGTGGCTTAAGTACCTAGTGTCTCTCAGCATTAGGCTGAGAGGCACTTCCAGAGAATGACATGCTGACCCTTTAAGAGAACGGTAGAGATGCACGCGCACTTCCTTCGCTCAAGAGACCAAAAAAGTAGGATTGGAAAATGTTAAGCTGATTACAAAGCTATATTATAAGTTAAAAATCTTCCTTGGCAAATTAGCTCTCGCTACCAGAGCTTGACAAGTTTATGTTTGAATATTCAAACAGGATTTATAAATATATAGATTTGAAATGTTGATAAAAGAAGGTGTTGTTTGGGTTCTTAAGTAATATTTTGATGGTTGTGCCAATGTACACCAAGTGGTCTGGGTCTTGGTGGAGTACAGTGCAAGACCCATGGGTAAGCGTGCAGTGACATGGATTGATTTAGGCCCCTCCATTTTTGTCCTATTCTGAAAGCTGACATTAAACTGAACAATTGTGCATCTTGGTTACTATACTGCCTTTGTCTTCATGTCTTCACCTTAGCGCTGCCCATTTATAAATCATCGCTGTCATTGTGACATTATACGGTAAAGTTACTCTTATCTTCCATACTTGAGCTGATGAAATAACATATGTGACCTCTTCTGCTTAAATGGGTTTTCCGGGCACAAAAAAAACCAATTTGCCTATCCCTGCTATGAGTCTCAAAATCCATTTATTTATTTATTTATTTATTTTGCTCCCTTAACACCCCCTAACGGCCATCCCTGTGTTTTGTTATCCATCCAGAGTCTCCTATCAGATCTCTCTCCCTGCCTCTGGAGAACATTTAAAAAAGGCAGAGTTGTATCTATCCCTTTGCTCACACTCTTTCACCCTCTGTGCCCTCCCACTGAACCTACAAAGCACCATTTAAAGACTCCTATAAAGTCTCAAGATGGATAAATCAGTGTCCAAACTTTTTCCTTCTTTTCATTTATTGCAGTTTACCTACTATGAACTGTCTTGAGACTCTCCTGCAGTCAGTAATGTTACATGTGCAGACAAATGTCACAGTCGTCTCCCTGTTATTAGAGACTCGTGGCAGCTTTTGTATTGGAGCCTCTCATCTCCATCTCAGACTCTACATTTAAATGTGATTTTGTTTCTCTTGGTACTGAAAGTTGATGTAAGTTTTGCTGCTAGCAGCTTTCCTGCAGTGCTTGTCAGCTGCAGCTGCTATGTAGCCACACCCATTTGTGTTTAAATAATTAGGTTTCCCAGCATTCTTTGCTGATTATACAAAATCATTTGTATGCTAGCCGCCTAGGTGGAAGGAGCTGCTGTGGATTCATCCTGAGTCGTATCTTTTCCATTTCGGTTGTTTTTCCCCTGTTTGTCTCATCTACCCTCCTGTTGTAATAGTGCAGTGGTGGGTCAAGTGTACCTTACCTCACACTAACTAACCAGGACTATAGTAGAGATTTTTCAGGGCTTCAGCTATTTCTGCTCGGCGACAGGTGAGTAACCTGTATTATGGAGTCATGTCCTTTGTCAGTGCACGCCTCTCAGTTACCTCAGGTGTTTTAATTTTCCTTTTGAAGGTTCTTTTCTAGCCCATATAAGAGGTTAGTTTAGACATCAAGAGAGGCATAAATTAGATTAGCACCAAATTGAGAATTACACCGTGGTGTGGTAACTGGGCTCAAGTAAATTTGGTCATTTTTATTTGCAAAGTAAATCGTTTTTCTAAAAAAATTCTATCCGATAGCCTCACGAGCTCCCATTATGGATGTTTATCAGGACATTATGGAGTTGTGCCGCCTCTGCAGCGGTCGAACCGCTCGGATCCGGGGTTGGCTGTGGCTCGAAGGTCTCCGGACCCGGGGGCTCCCGGCCACTTCAAATGTAAAGGGGGTATTTACAGGGGATAAGAGTTTGTGATGCCATGCATGGTTCGCGGTAAGGGGAGTACCACCGCTGCCGATGGGAGTACCCGGTTGAGATGGAGTGGGGCAGCCAGATGACGTTCCCTCCACGGGTAGGGGAGGCCCCGGGACTCTGGATGGTGGAGGTGCAGGGGAGCGCAGTGCAGGTTGGAAGCAGGGGAGGACAGCGTACTCACTCAGGCAGTGTTGGTAGTGATGCGATCGTAAAGGAAACTCTGACACAAAGGTAAACCAAGTCTCTGGGTGCCACTGCCTCTCTGGGGGAGCCTGTCCGGGAGTCCGCTCCCTTTGATGTTGCTGGTGGTCTTGACCTGCCTCCTTGCACTAAGGTTAGATGTTTCCCAGTTACCCATCGGCTTGAAGGTTACAGGATCTTAAGTAGAGGAGCTGTGCTCTCAATGGCTGACACTTGGGATTTCAGTGGGCTGCATGGGTTGGAAAGCCCTATCCCCCTCGTTGTGTCGGTGCCTTCGATCTCTGAGCTCTTAGGGACAGTTCAAAGAGATACTATCCTCCACAGGTTAATTATCAGGTTGCGTGAACCTACTCCCTGATCTAGGGTCCAGTACCCCGCCGTGCTCGATACCGGTTTGGTTACTAGGTACTCTGGTGCTGACCATTCCCCTAACCTAAGCCTGGCACCTTTCTCCAACACCCTGTGACTGGGTCTCCGACTCCTTCGGTCCCAGACCACCATCTGCGACCTAGCCTTCTCCCAGGGAGCTCCAACTCCCAGCTCCTCACTCTCTGAGGGCTACTACTCTTCTAACTTTGCCCCTCCCACCAGTCTGTCTGGCCCCTAGGCGGGTGGCCCTGTTCCAGCTAGACCACCTACTGGTGTGCCTGACAGGGTGTGGTGTGAGGTGTGACTAGGATTTTCATGCTGATGGAGCAATACCAAAAGTTAGAATCCCAGAACCATGAGGGTTTAGTCCTGCACCAAAAGATAAGGAGTGCAGTACCCTGTGACACCCTGACTAGTTCAGGGGCATCACAGAGTCAGAGCTCAAAAATATCCTGAGCAAGCCTCAATACCCCTGACAATCTTACTAGGCATGACAAAATAACCCTTAAAACATTAAAAGATAATGGCAACATTATTATCAGAGCCGCGGATAAGGGGGGCTCTATAGTTATACTCGATAGCGGCCTATATGAAAGGGACATTACAACAATGTTGGTAGATACTTCAACATACAGAAATTTAGAATCTGACCCCTCTCGGGACATAAGTAGAAAACTAGAATCTCTAATCATGAAAGGTTTAAACGTGGGATTTTTTGACAAAAAACCCTACGAATATTTGCTGGTCTCTGCCCCCGTAAGTCCAATTTTTAAAGGATTGATAAAGATCCAAAAGGGTCTCCCCTCCCCCCCTTCTGACCTATAGTGGCCAGTACAGGTTCCCTCACCTCAAATTTATCTGATTGGCTCAATAATATATTACAGTCTTTGTGGAAAAATAATATTGATTACATCCGTAATACCAAGCACTTACTTCAGGGAATACAAAATTTGAAATGGTCCCCAATGTGTTTTTGGGTTACAAGTGATGTGTCATCTTTACATTCATGTATCCCTCATGATAAGGCCATCCGTGCTCTTATTTTTCATCTAACCAAACACAGTTCATTTGATGTTTCCCTCAAAGAATATATACTTACTGTAGCCAATTTCTTGTTGAAAAATATTTTTTTCACTTTCAATAATAAATTCTATCTTCAAACCAATGGATGCCCTATGGGAGCAAGTTTTTCATGCTCATTAGCGAACCTGTACATGTCATGGTGGGAGGAAAATTTTATACATACTGGCAACAATCCATTCTGTGAAAAGATTCAATAGTATGCCCGTTATATCGATGACGTGATCATGATATGGCAAAACGAGGATGGCAGAGACCCTTTGAACCTTCTAGAATCATTTAAATCTTACATCAACAATAATGACTTTAATTTACGATTTATAGTGGAAAAACATGATTCATCCACACCATCCTTGATGTGAGACTAACTGGAGATAACATTACAGGTGATATCCATACCACTCGTTTCAGAAAAACAATCAGTGGGAATTCTCTGTTACATGCTGAGAGTAGCCATGCGGCACACATTAAAAATAATCTACCCATCGGAGAATATCTTAGAGCTCGTCGCCTGTGCTCGTCTAATTCATCATACAAAAAGGAATCTCTTCATATCAGGTCCCGTTTACAAATGAGGGGATATTCGAATAAAGTTTTAAAAAGAGCAGAAAAAATTGCGGATGGTAGATCAAGATCAGACCTACTAATAGACAAAAAGAAATGTGACACATTAAAAAACAATCTTGCCTTCTCTACTCCCTTTAGCAAAGATTTCTACGATATTAAAAAAATATTTCAATGCTATACTCCTATCCTCAATCAGGATTCAATCATTGCAAAAATCCTTTCAGGAGGTGTTAGCGTGGTCGCTAGATGATCCAAAAATATTAAAATTCTAGTCTCACCATCCTTTTTTGTATCGGGTGAACCAAAGACCACTTGGCTTAATGTTACAGGGTCATATAAATGTGGTTCCACTAGATGCCACCTTTGTAAATATGAGAAAACTTTGTCGTTCCAGGGAGCTAATGGATATACCTATAAAATCAACTCATTTATGAATTGCTCCACAACCTATGTAATTTATAAAGCCGAATGCACTTTATGCATTAAATCTTACATTGGTTGTACTTCTAGGACTCTGAGAAAGAGGATCTCAGAGCACATTAATTGTCCTTTTATATCTTCTATGGACTCATCTGAACCAACTAAAAAGAAGAAAAACAAATCCCTGTCTGGACTGTCAAGACATTTACAGGAACTGCATAATAATGATTTTTCCAGTCTCAGAGTTGCCGCGATTGAAAGGGTTAATAAACCGCCAAGAAGCGGAGACTAGTTCCAGGAGTTAATTTACGCTGAAGCCAAATGGATCATCAAACTTGATGCTCGCCACCCAGGTGGCTTAAACTATAGGCCGGATCTTCGTTTCATCATCGGAATACTGACATAGATAAAAATCTCCTTTGCTCAATATATACTTTGTGGTTTTGAGGATATACGGTAACATGAAATGTCCCAGAATAAAACATAAAAAGTGACAATTGAATCATTATTGAAGGGATGAAAACCATTCGCTCCTTTTCCGTCTCCCTTTTTTATTGTATTCATTCATATGTTTTTTCTATTTCCTTCTATTTTTCTCTGTATAAAGTCCATTATTGTTTAAATATTTTTCTGTACAGGGGGAGAACATATATGCGCTTTTTGAAACATAGAAAGGCTTATTATTCTGCCTATAATTGAAATAACCAACATTGATAGATGGGCATGAGTATACGTTTACATACATGCACATATTCTTTATAGAAAAAAAATTATGTGTGTATATATATATATATATATATATATATATATATACATATATACATATATATATATATATATATATATAATTTTGGGATTCTTCTACATTTATTTACATGTAACATTTTGATACTTACCGTATATCTAAATATTTATTTTTAAAATCTGAGGCATATATATATACGGACGAAGATCTTTATGTAGTATATATACACATACTGTGTATATATATATATATATATATATATATATATATTATAAATCTTTATATATACGCATTTCTAATCTTGAACTTTATTGTTCCAAGTACAAGTTTATATGCATATAGATCCGCATACAACCTTTATTGATATATATCTTTAATACCATACTGATAGCGTTTTTTCTTTTTCATCATGTGTTGCATGGTATGATCTTATTACCCCACCCAGGGAAGTCGAGGTATGTTTCATTAATGTGCAGGTGTGTGTTTTTTCTTTCTAGCACTAGCCTTAGAGGAGATTTAAGCACATTGCCATTCGAAATTTGTTCTCCTATGATTAAGGACGTTTTTTGGTTTTATTCATTCCTGTCCGAAACGCGTTAGCTTCTGTGCATTCCTGATGCTGCTTTTTTGAATATAATGTTGCTGTTTTAAAGAATATGGAATAAAGATTTTACCTTTTAATTTGCTGGTGCTGGAGCCATTGTTCTATAAATTAGATTAGGACCAAATTGAGAGTTACACCGTGGTGTGGTAACTGGGCTCAAGTACATTTGGCCATTTTTATTTGCAAAGTAACTCGTTTTTCTAAAATAAAAATTTAAATTTTTGTCTGAGCAGTAATGCATATTCACATTTCAATGTTCAATATTTACATCCTTCAATTTTTTCCCCTCCCCTGTACTTGAGTGTAACTGTTATTTTGGATGCTAAATGGTATTACAAAGACCTAAAGTTCTGCACAAGAGCAATGAGGTTTATTCATGTATGGTAATGTAATCTAGCACTCTAAAATTCCCTGCACCCTCCTCGTTGGCCAATTTGATAAGATTACTTGATCTGTGTTCAGCCTGCAATGTGCTCTCCCTCCCTGTCTCCCTGTGCACATCTCTAGTCACTGACATCTTGCCAAGGATGACAGGCCACGCCCCATGACATCACCATTTAAAGTCCACTGCAGAGCTTCTGGCTGAGCCATTGAAAGCATGATGTGCTCTATGCTTTCAATGAACTCTAGCAGGAACTAATGACTGGAGGTCACATCCTCACATGTGATAGTTTAGGAACAAAGCTGGATTTTAATAGCAAATAAATTCTGAAGTGCATTCTCTGATATCTTTTTCAATATGTGTGTGCTCTGAAAACCCCTTTAAGCACAAGAGACAATGCTGACATCCAGTAATGACAGTGCTACACTATGGATTGGTTAGCATTGTTTCAGAGTTAGGCGGGCTTCACACGTTGCGACATAGCTGGCAATTGCTAGCGATGTCCAGCGCGATAGCTCCCGCCCCCGTCGCACATGTGATATGTGGTGATTGCTGCCGTAGTGAACATTATCGCTACGGCAGCTTCACACGCACATGCCTGCTCGGCGACGTTACCGCGACATCACCGTGACATCACTAATCGGCCGGCCAATAGAAGCGGAGGGGCGGAGATGAGCAGGACATAACATCCCGCCCACCTTCTCCCTTCTGCATTGCCGTCGGGACGCAGGTAAGGACATGTTTGTCGCTCCTGTGGGTTTACACACAGCGATGTGTGGAGCTACAGGAACAACAAACAACATCGTACCTGCAGTCGACCCGACATTATGGATATGAACGACGTTACACAGATCAGCGATATTATACGCTTCTGTGCTCGTTCATCGTCGCACCTAGGATTTACACGCTGTGATGTCGCTACCGGCAACGGATGTGCGTCACTAACGACGTGACCCCGACGATATATCGGTAGCGATGTCGCAACGTGTAAAGCCCCCCTTAGAGTAGAAATGAAAGAAGATACTGTATATGTCAAAGGCTTTTAGATCTTTGAAGATCACTAATTGCAGCTTACAAGAGGTTGCATGAAAGCAAAGTACAGTGATCTAAATATCTCTCATAAGGCCACCCAAACTTGCAGTGAAAAATGTTTTTTTTTTTTTACAAGAGGTGGTTGTTTTAAAAATGAGGGTTAATAATGATCATTCATAAATAACCATCAGAAAAAAATGCGTTCTTGATCAGGGGTGGTCTTCAGTAAGAGGTGGACTTTTACAAAGGTTTCATGGTAATAAGATTGATAATCATGCTTATCACTTCCAGTAAGTAAAAAAAACAAGAGACAACATCGTACTGATGCATCCGTTGGAGATCTTCCAGTGGAAAATCTCCAACTATTCCCAGCTGGATATGATTTACAACTGTTTGTGCTCTTTACTAAGAGATCAAAACATGAAGTTTCAATCCCCAGAGGACAGGACAAGTCATTCTAACCTTATTTTATGAATGATGACTTTACTTGGAGCCTCATCACTCCAAATATTATGCGGAATTCCTTTCTCTGCTACCCTAACCACGCCTGTAATGCTGGTGAAAATTGTTGGCGTTCCAATTTTTTAATTGCTTGTGAAAATAGGAGCAAATTGTAAATACCTTCTCTTTCCTGGCACTGAGCAAAGCGATTCATCAAACAAGAAAATATGTTAGAATGCAGCAACCAATGAACCCTTCAGCATAAACCCTTCCCTTGTTTATCTGTTCTGCATACAGATCACGTTTACCTAGATAGGATGTTCATGTATTTATAGTTAACTGCGCCCATCCACAAATCTATTATTACTTCTTTATTATAATTTGAGGATCACTTGTTAAACCTTAAAAATTATCATATTCAAGACTTTTTCTATGTACACAAAAGGCCTTGTTCTCTAAAATATTGTTCACAAATTTGTCTAACTCTCTGTTAGTGAGTAGTGATGAGCAAACCAGTGTATATTTGGGTTCGCCAAATCAGCATGGACTAAAATAAATCTAGTTTGTCTACTGAACGAGACCCCGAACTTGACTCCGGACACCAAACCCCGTATAAATCTAAAGGACCTGAAGTTATGTGTTTTAAAATGGTAATAGTAAAGTCTAGGGGAGCTACAAAACAAATAAAGCAGGACAGTAATACTTACTGACTTTTCCCACAGCTGTAACACTGCTTTTGGGTCCGATCATTAGCTCTCATGCATATTCACAGCTTTCCCTGCCCATTGTCAATCCCGGCGTTTGTGATTGGTTATAGCCAGACCACACTAGCACTCTCTGTGACAGTGTATGTGATTAGTTGGAATCACATATGCTATCTGCATCCCTGTAGTGTTTGTAAAAATAAATAAATAAATAAATGATATATTGATACCCAGTGTAGACAAAACAGACAGCTACACGCTGCAGCCCTCAGCTGTCTGCGTTATCTTGGCTGTGTATCAAAATACGAGGGACCCCATGCAACTTTTTCAAAACTAGTTAAATAATAATTGGTCCTTCCCAATTTTGATACCCAGCCAAGATAAAGTGGACAGCTGGGGGCTGGTATTCTCAGCGTGGGGAGACACATGGTTATTGAGCCCATCCAGCCTAAAAATAGCAGCCCTCAGCAACCCGAAATGTTGCATCCATTAGATGCGACAATTCCGGTGCTTTACCCAGCTCATCACGATTGCCCTGGTGCGCTGACAATCAGGGTAATAATTGTTATAGTAACTCTATGGATAAGGGAATTTTCATGTTTTGCTTTTTAATTTTTTCCTCACCTTCCAAGAGATTTTTATTTTTTTTTACGATATAGAGGTGTGAGGGCTTGCTTTTGTGGGAAAGTTGACAACTTTGAATGGCACCAATTCTTTTTACTAAATAATGTACTTAAACAAAAGTAGAAATTCCAACTCAGATGAAATGGTAAAAGAAAAATGCTAATCCCCAATTGTTTTTTAGTTTTGTTTTTACGCTGTTCATTGTGTGGTAAAAACTACTTAAAAACATGATTATTCAGGTCAGTCCAATTACCAACCATCCATCATTTTTTTTCTATTTAAGTGATGAAAAAAATTGAATATTGCAAAAAAAAAAATTGGAGAAGAACCCTAGTAACGGTTAAGAGGAAACTGTCATCGGATGTTCATAATACTTACCTAACAGTCCGTGCGGAGGAGACTGGTTGGATTGGCGTCTCCGTTCTCCGGGTCCCACGCCTACTCTTTCAGCCATCTTTGTCCTCCTTCTGAAGCTAGCATGGATGACGCATTCTACATCATCTACACTAGCCGACAGTGATGTCCTGCGCAGGCACACTTCGATCTGCCCTGCGAGAATGGAGACGCCCATCCGACCAGTCTGCTCCGCACCTACCGTTAGGAACGTTATGAACATCCGGTGACAGGTTCCCTTTAACAGCTGCTGACAGAGCTCAGCACCAGCCATGGCTGTTAAATATAGACGCCAGATATGTAATATAACTGACATCAGCTACTTGTGGGGGAAGTTCAGCTCCTGAGCTCTCTTCACACCTGAAGACCCCTTCCCAAGACGCCAACACAATGTCTTCTTGGGCAAGGTTACCTGTGTTAAGCTATTTAAATTGTTCTTGTTTGATTGTTGTTTTTCAAACAGCAGAAAGTTGGAAGGTTTTCCTAACAAACTTAATTAGCTATGGGGCTAGAATAATTTGGATTGAAATTGCAACAAAATAGTGCAATATAGTTAGGTGACAGATTTGCCTAAAAGTTGAGATTTACCAAGGTGGACTACGTGAAAACATATGTTGTTTAGAATGTCCCCACTATTTAATAATATGTTGAAGGGTTAACTTAATTTTAATTGGATAACACCACATGAGAAATGCCTATTACTACCTGCCAAATAAGCGCAGTAGGGCAATGAGAGTTTGCTTCTTCCAAGTAATGTCATTTTAGACACGCATAATTTAATTAGCTAGTCTGGATGCAGGATCCTGGCAGTATTACCAAGATCTATTTGAAGTAATTAATTATAAATATAGGTTCAAACAAGAGCAATCGCCAAGTTCTCCGTAACCGTAGAACACTCATAATTTCAGCTTTGACCTGACACCCGAAGAGAAACTGAGAATCACTGGAGGCAATGGAGTAAATTATCTTCTCTGAAAAACATCAATACACATAAAAATTAGAAGATAGCTTGTTGATTAGATGAAAAGGGAACACCTATTAGGTAGCCGTGCTCCTTGATTAATTGGTAGTGGCTTTTGCAAATTACACACTTGAGCAATTTTTTGTTGTTTATTTTGTTTTTGCTTTTTTTTTTCATGCAAGCTTTAAAGCGGATTGTATTTTGTTTTTTTATTGTTGTTTTTTTACAATAAGGAATTGTTTTTAATAGATTGACCTGACAAGATGAACAAGGACTGGAATAATGCGAATGATTACATCCTTAGATTGTGAACACCCTTAATTACTTGTGACCACTGTCTGCATTCAGGCACTTAAGACATATAGCTACTTAGTGTGAGTGTGGAAAGTCAGATTAACACCTGTCTTTCTAAATCTTTCAGCTAAGATACGGCTTTCCCATCAATGATATTGCTTTGTTTTCTAAAATGTCCTTTTGACACCATCTGAATTTTCAGAAAACATTTCCTTTTTCCTTCCTGCTTGTTTCCTTTACAGTAAATACAGTATAAAACAGCTTAAATGGGGATAAACTCAACTGTTATAGAGGTGCTAAACCTCCAGGAACTTAAATAAAACAAGAAATAAATAAAATGAAGAAAAAAACATATCCACACACATTCCATAAAAATAATTATGATATATAGCACATATATTGAAAATAAAAAACCTCAGAAATAAATTCAACTTCTTACCATTCTGACAAATCACAAATAAAGAAATGCAAGCCTATACCAACCTCAATATGAAAATATATATTTTATTCAATATCAATTAAAGCTTCTAATAATGCAAGAAACTACAGCAAGTACAAGGAAAAATCAACAAGGGGGACACCTGGCAAGATCAGCTGGTAAGGCACAAAAAGGAAGAAAAAAAAAAAAAGAAATATATATATATATATATATATATATATATATATATATATATGTAACCAGTGAAAAAAAAAAGTGCTGATCACGATTTCTGAATATAAACATTTATATATGTACTAGAAGGTGGCCCGATTCTAACGCATCGGGTATTCTAGAATTTATTGTGTAGTTAATGTATGATTTTTGTTATATGTATATAGATGTTGTTGTGTGTAACTGCCAAGTGTTTGTGTAGGGCGCTGTAAATGTTCTGGGTGTTGTCTGGGTGTGGGGGGGTGTGAGAGCGGTGTTGTTTGTGTGTTGCGTTGTGTGTGTTGCGTTGTTTGTGTATGGTGCTGTGTGTATTGCGCGGTTTGTGTGTGTGTGTGTGTGTGTGTTTTGGGGGAGGTATGTTTTGTGCAGTGTCTGTGTCTTGGAGGAGTAGTCCTGGGGAGAGAGGAGTATCATAGGAGGAGTAGTCCTGGGGGGGAAAGGAGGATAATAAGGGAAGTAGTCCTGGGGAGAGAGGAGGATAATAGGAGGAGTAGTCCTGGGGGAGAGGAGGATATAAGGGGGAGTAGTCCTGGGGAGAGAGGAGTATAATAGGAGGAGGAGTCCTGGGAAGAGAGGAGTATAATAGGAGGAGTAGTCCTGGGGAGAGAGGAGTATAATAGGAGAAGTAGTCCTAGGGAGAGAGGAGGATAATAGGGGGAGTAGTCCTGGGGGGAGAGGAGTATAATAGGAGGAGTAGTCCTGGGGGGAGAGGAGTATAATAGAAGGAGTAGTCCTGGGGAAAGAGGAGTATAATAGGAGGAGTAGTCCTGGGGGAGAGGAGGATAATAGGGGGAGTAGTCCTGGGGGGAGAGGAGTCTAATAGGAGGAGTAGTCCTGGGGGGAGAGGAGTCTAATAGGAGGAGTAGTCCTGGGGGGAGAGGAGTCTAATAGGAGGAGTAGTCCTGGGGGGAGAGGAGTCTAATAGGAGGACTAGTCCTAGGGGGGAGTCTAAAAGGAGGAGTAGTCCTGGGGGGAGGTGTATAGGTGCCCAATGTGTGCGGTGGGCATGGTCGAGCGGGCACAGTGTGTGGGGGGCATAGCCAAGCGGGCACAGTGTGCGGGGGGTGTGGCCGAGTGAGCACAGTGTGCGGGGGTGTGGCCGAGCAGGCAAAGTGTGTGGGGGGCGTGGCCGAGCGGGCACAGTGTGCGGGGGCATGGCTGAGCGGGCACAGTGTGCAGGGGCGGGGCCAAGCGGGCACAGTGTGCGGGGGGCGTGGCCGGGCCGAGCGGAGTGGCCAATGCGACGGATGTCACTGTAATGACGTCATTTTGGAGCAAGACAGACAAACAGACAGACAGACAGAATAAGGCAAATATATATAGATACTGTACTAATAAAAAATATTAAAAAATCGAATATATGTAGGCATAAATCAGTGTATCATAATAATAGTATAACAAGTCCAATAAAGTAAGTAATGAATATCATAAAAGGCACAAGCATGTCAAAAATAGCAGCAAGGGATAAATGTAAAAAGAGGCAAGTGCCTCAAGGTGAACACAATTACTAATCCAGAGAGCCACATGTAAAGGCCAAGTCCCACTGCACCCGACGAGCGTTTCACAAGAAATGATTCATCAAGGAGTTCTGACAAATCGCAATGTCACATGCTGGGACTTACCTGATCCAAACTTTCATCCATGAAAAACCATTAGACCTCTGACTAGTTGCTTAGGACAAAAAACAAACTCTGAAGATTTTCTCTTGGTTCTACACAAGGTCTATAGTTAACTTGCCATAGTTCTACATAGAAATCACAAGTAGCGTGCCAAGAGTGCAGCGTGTCTTGAACCAGCTTTTAACATCATTGCATTTAGCACAAAAAATAAGAATGGTGGATTAGACCTCATCCCAACCATTACTGCAAAGCCACTTTAAAGCCTCCCATTATTTGCGCCCTATGACTCTCTTTACCATGTATTACTCTGCCTCCCCACCATCTATTTTGTGATATTGTTGGAATCTGACAGCTGTCAGATATCAACTAGATTTCCACATTTCCTTTATAGCCACAATTGATAAAATTATGTCTGTAGCCACAACTAGGGGAACTTTAGGAACTTACTGCATATTCTGTTGTTTTTTCACTGAGTGTGTACATCTACAGACTTATAAGCTCCTACATGCCCCTTATGGTTGTAGTCATCTTTTTAGCATTAACTGTTTGTCTACACAGACAACTATTTGTTTACACACAGACCTTACAAAGACATATGAAGAAATAATTCAGGATAGAATATTAAGTGTACTTAAATATATATTTTGTATGCCAGACTTAAAGTGGCTCTGTCAGTACGTTTTTGCTATGCAATCTGAAGACAGCATGCTGTAAGAGTTAACATGCAGTTTACAGCCAGCCTTCTCTTATCACAAAGTGTATTTTTGTTTACCTGCAATGTTAGTTTAAGCCTCTGTGCTTTATTATTGGTGGGTTGAAGAAGCATGTGAGCTGTAGTCCGACTCCGTCCCCTCTATGATTAGCAGCTTCTGTCTATGGAAATCTACACTGAAAGCCTGGATGTGGACAGGGGCAGCTCCCAGAGCTCTGCTATGTTAAAAACAATATCTTTCACTGTGTTAGAACAGCTGAAGTCAGTAAAATAAGTGTTACATTGTTAGATTCAGAATCTCTTTGCCTACATCATGCTGCTCTTAGATGAGGTAGAAAAACCTGCTGACAGATTCCCTTTAAGGAAGGGGGCACTTAAGTAAAATGTGCCAAATTCACTAAGAAGTGTGTGTCTCTTTAATGAATTGGGCAAAACGTTCAACTGTCACTGTTGGGATTGGTGTACATTTCTGACAAAACTAGCTCCACTTTAGTGCAGTGAGTTATGATCAACTTGTCTGCCGTTCTTGGCCATACACCATCCCTGCTTGATTTTTGCACATTTTTCAAAATGTTGGTGGAGGTGGCGTGAACTGGCATAACAATTTTCACATCAGAATGTTGCTTTCATGCATGACTTTTTTTCTATCTCATGTCCCTTGGGTGTTAGTGCTCTCTCTTTCTCCCAAACACTGACTATTGTTGGTATCAGTGTAGACTTCTGTATTGCAAATATGAAAATGGCTATTTTGAGTTCATTCATTATGTTAAACTATAACATATTGTTGATTCAGATAGACAATGTTTTTATTGTTTCAAAACCTTTTGATTTATTTAACCCAAATACCTGCTGTTGACTTATACGATTCTTGAGAGTTTTGAATTGTGTGAGTTTATTGACCCACTGTTTGATGTTTGAGTTGTTTCTCTCATCAAATCCCAAAGGCTGGCCACTGAAGGTCAAAGATGAACTAGAGCTATAACACATTAATAGGTCTTTTGGAATATTGTGCAAGCCACTATTTAAACTCAGAGAAATATGGCAATGACAGAAGCTCTTTGTATACCTGTATCTGTGGGACGCCCGGATCAGTGTTGGGACTTCCAGGAGTTCTCTGTCTTTGTCGTGCTTCTCCGAATGATGTTCCAGTCAGATGATGTTCAAAAGCTCCTTGGTGATGTAAGTACTTAACCTTTGTATGTTGAATATACAAAAGTATAAGCAATATCATGCTTTTCCTTTTAATTTTGTATTTTATAATAACCTTTCAAATAAAATTACTTAATTGCCTTCTTTAAAGTCCTATCTGAACCTCAGTGTTAAAATTTTGGCAAATACCTCCATCCGACTTTTGAAGTGGTTACTAAGTGTCTCAGTTTTTAAATGTACTTCCTTTTCAGTAACGCATTTCCAAATTCTTATATTTAATGTTTGCCTACCTTAGCGTCTCAGAGTGCAGCTGTATATTTGTTAGGGCATGCTTCATTCAGTTGGCAGTGGAAGGTTTTTCCAATGCCAAAAAACAAGTTGGGCCACAGACAGTTACAAAGGTCTTTCCCATTTTTGGGTTCACCGTCTGTTATATACTCTCTTTGAAGCTGATAGGTTTTGTTTTCCTACCGGTATACTGGAGATGGTCACACGTAAAACCATACCATACCACAAACCAACATAATAGTACTTGTATCACACATTAGCAAAACACGACCGCACCTCGGAATATTTACCATAAATATCAGCCAATAAAACCTAAAGATAAAATGCTTCTTTGCAGGAGCCAATGTTAATTTTTAGCTGCGGTGTATAAACATGGGTTAGTCCTGGGTGTGTTACTCTCAATAATTTTACCAGATGTCAGCTTTCACTCCTGGGAAAGCTTTTGACATGAAATGGTAGGAGTTAAAAGATGCAAAATGCTGCCAAGCTATTTTTCACAGACAAAGCATGTAGGGTAAGTGATAGCTTGGATCATGCACTAACTTGTATTACTTGTGCTTTTACCAATTAGAATGAGTAATCGTATGAAGGCAGGGACCGACTCACATTGTTCTCAGGGCCTCTAGGAAATTGGGCTCCTAAGCGGTTTGATCACGGTGTTGGAATCATTATTTTATGACTATTAAGGTAATTTACTGTCTGCCAGCCTGTTATGCTATCTAATGTATGGCTGCTACTTCCACCAGCATTGCTTTAGTCACGTATCAGTATATATTTATGACGTCTCCTGCTGAGTCAGTATACTTTTTTGTCTTAATTCATGGCAGAATAATGTTTGATGTATCTCAAGACGCTTCTTGCCTTATTTCAATTTTTTTAGGCAGCATTTAAAGGCTGACAACAATACTGTTTGTCTCATAAAATCTCTTGAACCTATTTTATTAAAATGCTACCATGCACTTGAAAGAAGAAAAAATTAAAATGGGCAATTAACATTTACAAAGAAATAATGTCATCAGCTTTTTTATGTTTTAAAGGGGTTTTCCATTTTTGGCAGTTCCTACTTGTTACTCTTAGCACAAAGTGTCCCCCTCACTGTCCCCAGTGATGAGGTATTATCTGGGAGAAAACCTTGCAATAAATGTTCACATTAACTGCAGCGCCTCTACAGGTAGAATTAAGCATTACACAGTGCACATTTACCTTCAAAGAGGTCCCATTCCTGTCAGTGTAATGCAGTCCGAACGGGCAAAATGCAAAAAACATGAAATATGAACCAGAAAAGTCGCTCATAGGGTTGGTAACATCATGGTAGTGAGAAATATAGAAAGAGTAAAAGGCTCACCTTGAAGTGCTGTACTAAAATTGGTAGAGCTCAAAACGTGGCTGGATGTTATCGCTGCCAGTGTCCAAGGTGTGCCAGAGCTTCTGTAACGTGGAGCAAAGCAGTAATCATGGGCAATGTGTAGTTCTCTTATACTCTGGCACGTTACATGAAAGATGGGTCCTGACTGGTTATGGGTGCTGTTGCTATCGGGGCACTATGCCATTGCTGCCATTGCAAGGCGCCTGTTGCCTTTAGCTGACCAGGACCAGATGTTAACTCATACTCTAAAGGAGACCACCAGTTCTTAAAACACAGTCTTTTAGGCTACATGCGCACACTGCATTTTTTTTGTCACAAAAAAACTGCACCTTTGAGACATCAAAACTGCACCAAAAACTGCACCTTGTCCCAGAAGACCTGGAGATGTAAATAAAACGCTTGTAATGATGGTGCGTTTTCGGCAATTCTGATTTGATAAGATTCTTGTGAAAAATAAAGATGGGTGGACTGGACTGTAAAGTCCAACGCCTGTGGGTTCAAAGGCACCAGGGTGTCAGGCCCGAGCCAGAATTCTCATGGAATTCCGGGTATTGCTCCAGATTGGGCACTTGGGAAATAAAAAATAAAGTAAAAATAAAGAAAAAAAATAAAGCGAGCTCGCTATACTTACCGAGCCTCCGGCATGGCTGTAACTGCTCCTGCGGACACTTATTCTTCTTCCGGGGCTGTTCATTAGGCTCATGAATATTCACTGCTTCCCCTTCCTCTAGCCTGTCTGTGATTGGTTGCAGTCAGACAGCACCCCCAGCTGTGTGACAACATCTGACACTTCCAATCACTGACCCTGTCTGTGGGTCTATAGCGTACAGTAAAATAAATAAATAAATTGGCTTAGGGTCACCCCATATTATGATTCCCTGCACAGATAAAGCCATGGCTACAGGCTGCAGGCCTCAGCCAAGTGCTTACCTTGGCTTGTCTGTGAAAAAAAGAGGAAACACATGCAGCTTTTTATTATTATTATTATTATAATAAATAATTGTAAAAAACAGCATGCGGTCCCCCCCAAATTTTGATACCCAGCCAAGATGAAGCCAGACAGCTGGAGGCTGGTATTCTCAGGCTGTGGAGACCCATGCATATTGGGTCCCCCCAGCCTAAAAATATCAGCCTGCAGCCACCTAAAATTGTCGCATTCATTAGATGCGACAATTCCAGCACTTTACCCAATTCTTCTTGATTGTGCTGGTGCGGTGACAATCAGGGCAATAAGGGGTAAATGCCAGCTCACAGCTGACACTAATCCCTAGATTAGAAATGGAAGGCATCTATGAGACCCTCCCATAACTAATCAGTAAGTGAGAAGAAATAAACACAAACACCGAAAAAAATCCTTTATTTGAAATAAAATATATAAAATACCCTCTTTCACCACTTTATTAACACCCAAACACCCCTGCAAGTCCGACGCAATTCACACAAGGTCCCATGGTGATTTCAGCTCTGCTACATCTGAGTCACAGTGCATCATTATGGTACATGACCGTACACTATAAATTCAGATAGAGACTGAGCAGTGATCAGTGGTGACGTCACTCAGGTTAGCCGCGGCCACAGATGGGAGTGTTCATGGTCCTCCACCTGTGATCACAGATAACCTGACCTCAGGTGATTTCAGCGACCTCACCAGAGTTCACAACAAATTGGAAAGTTGGGTTCTTTATTTGTTTTTCTACCATAAGAAAATTGCTACACAACATTTGGGACCTAAAGATATATTAGAATTGTTTATTTATACTGTACCTTTCCTTCATCGAGAATTTTTGGGAGCTTAAAAATGTAATTTTCTCTTGAGCTTCTCCACACCTATTGAAATTCTTAAAGCAATCAGACTCCGACAATCTTTAATCCTTAAAATAAAAATGAAATATACTTTTGAAGACCATGCATTCTGCTTGACTCCTTCTTACTTCTGCCGCTAGTACCTTTTATGTCTTGTGCAGTAATAATTTTTCTTATGTATGGCAGGAAACCGTTAATAAGCTCACCAGAGGAAAAAAAAGATGTTATGTGAAATTCTAGTGGTTATAGAGAATGTCTTCACAATGTGAATCATCATTCATAAATTAGCTTCTCTACAGTCGTCTTCTTTTCCCATACAGATAATGATCAGAACCGTCTTTATTAGAAATGTCCCAACATTGTCCATCCCATTACCGGGAGAGGAATGTTCCCGCCTAGTCTAGTTTGATGTGTGGTTACTTATAGAAGAACACACTTTTATTCCGTGTTATTACAGAGTCATTGTTATATCAGCTGCCACTTTTATGTGCAGCGAGGAGACAATTCACTATAATAAAATCTCTGCCTTCCATTAGCAGTTCACCGCACTGTTGTGTCTTTGCAAGCATATGACAAAATAAAGTTTCGTAATCTTAAGCATATACTAATTTGTTGTACATCACGTGTGTCTTTAATATGGTATTTAATGTAATTTCCCAGTTTACTTTGTGATTTCCATTTCTCACCATTTGCAATATCTCAAATGCAAACATTGCTATACAAAAATAGACGGGCAGTACTATATTACACAAGCACGAGTGCTAGTGATAATGAATAACGATATATGTATTTCGCATCACAAGACAAAACATACATGCAAACAATGACTGCATATCTAAGAATACTTAGAAATGTAAACAGACAATTTAAAGTGTATCTGTCATTTTAGGTAAGCTATCTTGTGGGCGTACATCAGGAATAACATCATTTCTGTCAATTAATTATATGGTTATTCTCAAATTTTAATATTGCTTTAATTAGTTAGGCAGCATGATAATTAGCAAGCTTGCAATTGACTTGCTTTTTCTATCTCTGCCATGAGAGCTTTTATTCTTTATAGTGTACAGCTTGTTTCTATGGAGCTTGGTCTCTAGACCCTGGCCAAGAGTGTGCAGCAGTTACATTCCAGGAGTGGGGTTAACTCTTAACATCCCAGCCAGCTCTCTCTTTCTGTCACGTCCCCACCAGAGTCCGCTCCTGCGATTTCTGCTTCAATCACCAGGCGGCGCCGTGTTCCCGCTGTGGATAGTGCTGGTGATAGGAGAGGAGTTGGTGCCAGTGGCTCTGGTGGGCACAGACTCCACTCATCCACTAAGCTGGGTTTCCCTGGGACCTGCAGTACCACTGGCTGACTGTAGATGGCATGTGTCTTCCAGCTGAACATACCACCATTCAGCTACAGCCAATGGGAAGGCACCACACCCTTCTAATTCCCCCTCCTGTCTGCTGGTCACTACCAGAGATAGTTCTGAATTCCTGCTTTCTGGTTTCCGTTCTGCTCTGTTCTGTATTGACTCCTGTGTTTTGACTTCTGCTTGTTCTCTGACTTCCCTACTGCCTGACATTTTTGTACCTCACTACCAAATCCGGATTTGACCTCTGCCTGATTTTCTGATTACGTCCTTGTCTGCCTGATTTCATCCCTGTTCTGCATTTCCTGGTTTGATTCTGCCAGACTACTACTCTCATCGGATTGCAGCCTACCACAGGAAGTGATGTCCAGGGGCTCTGTGCAATTGCAAATCCCTGTATAGGTGTTAAAGGGTTTCAGGGTTCTTGGGATCCTGCTTTGTGAGTGGCTTTCCTCTAGCCTGTCCGTTAAAGCCAATGTGAGTCTCTGGTTCTGGCCAGGCCTTACACCTGCCCATTAATTTCTATACAACAGTTTTGTACTCATCTCCCTCCACCTCCCTCTCATCTTCTGAAGAGATGCAGTTATAAATCACCAGCATATAACTTTCAGAACACATCTATTAATTTTGGTTCTTGGCTCCCAGCTCTAGTTGTCCAGAACCATGTGCTTTTTCAATTGTCCAGTTATCTGTAGGTGTAAATGCAGAGATAATAGGGTAGTTTACAGAAAAAAACACTGAACGTTTTACTCCAAAACTTGTGCTAAGTTATTATAATTCTACTGATACTACAGTTCTGCTGCTCACCAAAACTGTCACTCAAGGAGGAGTGCCTGCCCAGCTAAAAAGCAGGAGGTAAGGAAACTAAGGGGACTGCAGAGTTATGTGCTGTTAAGGAGACAACTTGAGAATACCACTTTGAGTGACTTGTGCCCTGCATTTGAAACTGGTTTTCCCCTCTGCAGACTTTATCTCTAATTTTTAGTTGTCTCTCAGCTAGTGGAGGAGACCAGCTGCTGTGATATTTTACACACACAGTAAATACAGAGATTTATTCCTGTTCTTTTTTCTCAAAAAGAGAGAAGCAGCAGCATGGGAAAAACGATTAGCTATAAAGGTGGCGCCGGCCCTTTAAGAACAGAGATAAGAGTGCAGCTGCGTCCTACTGCGCATGCTTGCCAGATGACAGGTCAGGAAGCACGGAGGAGGAGGTGGCAGGAGCAGACCGTCAGCGCTTTTGCGGAGGAGGTGCCAACGGAGTTGCAGAGAAGACCCTCGTGGAGCAGGAAAGGTGGGATGAGGACCAGACCGGTGAGTGGGGAATGGTGTTTGTGCTCTCAGGCAGGGAGCACCGATGGCATGATACATAAATTGACATGCTGTGGCTCGGAAAGCCATGCCACATGTCAGTTTATGCTGAGTTAAAAAGACGCACAGTGGGCAAGAGATTTCTATAAATCCCATCAACTTTGATTGTACTGCACAATGCAGTGTTTTGTACGCAGTGAAAACAGTCTACATCCAAAACACTGCAAACACTGAGGTAGAAAACTCACCAAATACTCAATGTGTGCCTAAGGATTGCAAGCCATACATCACTTCATGCGTATGAAGGCATGACAACCCCTTCATCATTTTTATTTTGAAACATGCATTTTGTAGAAATGTAGAAATGAACCTGAATGTGTGTCTCATATTTGTATAAATGTGACTGAATGAATATCACTATGGTTGCAACAATTACAAACAAATAAAAATGTAACAGAATAAAAGAACCTTTGCCTTACGAGTACACGGCAGCGCTGCCAAGTCTGGAATAATTGTGCTATTTCACATTGTCCTCTGTAAGATCAGGATTTACTCTTGTTTCTTTCATTCCAGCATTAGATGGTTATGTAACTAAAATCATGCCAAAAGGTAAAAGCAAATGATGAAACACTGGATAATACATGGTGCCACATGGCAGTCAACCAGAAACCGCTACATTGCTGGATTGATTTTGATCACGTTTACAAGCTCATATCTCCAATGCATCGTATAAGATCTTTTTTTTTTTGTTTATTTCACACAAATTGTCATAACTTAAGTTGTTCTTGTTATAGAATCAAATGCGGAAATTAGATTGATCATGGACCTCATAAACACAGAGCATTATGAAAATCATAACAGCATACATTTACATTGACCTGACTGAATGAGGAATTGTTTTTTTCATCTGTAGTTTCATTTTTTTGGCATATTTTTTTGGGCGACAAAATGCAAGGAATATTACAGCATCATAAAAGCTTCCCAATGAACAAATTATTGTATTATGCAATATCACTTGTAACATGGCGGAGGGTATTTATTCCAGAGGTGGTTTTCCTCTGCTATGTAAACCTGGAATGTCTCTGCTGGTACCTGTAGTGCCCCAAGTTATTTTAAGGCTGTAAGGGGTGGACAGACCCCTTACAAGGAGGCGCAGTTTTCCCCCTGAAGATACCCCACGCTGGGGTAGATAAAGCTGTTAATGTTAATGTATTTTTACTGTATAGATGGGTTTCCCCTAGAGGCCGGGTGGGACGGCTGTCCCCATAGAAACAGTGCAGGAGAGAGGAGGAGCCGGCAGCTTGAGGGGGAGGGAGAGAGTGCTGTAAGGGAAAAAAGTGTGAGTTTGAGTTAGTTGATTCCGGGATGGGGGAGAAGGAGCCACGGGGGCAGAGTGTGGGAGCTATGGTGGCAGCTAGCGAAAGGAAAGAAAAGGAAAGTGTTCTGAACGGTGAAACAGAGTTGTGTGGGTCAAATCTGCGGTAGCCGGAGCGGGAGCCCAGGTGAAGGAGACTAGAAGTAGCCGGGCAAGGTCCCCCGAGAAGAGAAGACAGGAGCAGTTTTTCCCCGGCAGGAATTGTGATTGCGTGTTACAAGATCCGTGCATTGAGTCTGTTGTGAAAACTCTGTGCAATAAAAATGTCGTTTGGTTCAACTGATCTCCGCCTGCAAAGTCTTCCTGCGTCTGACAACGTGCTCTCTTTCACCACACTCTACCCCACAAAACAATCCCCTGTCCCAAAAGTGACGGCTGAGCCGGGGGTTAGCCTGATAGAAAAAGGGGCCACGACTACAACCCCCGAGGCACCCCCGGCACCCCGTTACATGTGGCGTAGTCGGCAGGATCCAGATTATCTGCAGAGGGTCCCGATCCAAGAAGATGGAGACCAAGTGGTGCCTAAGGCGTTGGACCAGGCACAAGACGGCGGTAAGATGGCCGCCGTCTTCACGAATACAGCGAGCGCGCGAAGAATTGGCGCCAAGCGAAGAACCCTGAGCTGGCCGGCAAAGAAAAAGAAGTACAGAGTGCGCCGCCCAAAGAGGGGAGGTACTGGCCCCAAGATGCTGCTGAAGACATGTGAAGATGGCGGCGCTACAGGAAAAAAAAGGTGTCGCCTGTGCTGGGTCGATTTGATGTGCGAGACTGGGGGTGGAGTGTATGCAAGAGCGGGAAAAGAAGGCCCGCCTCCACCTTCCCCAGCATCTCCACCGTCCCTGGCGCCATTAAAGGAAGAGCTGCAAGAGACGACAACTCTGCAACTGACTCGGAGTGAGATGGAGACCCAAATAAAGCAGAGAGCTGCAGCGGGCGCTCTGGTGGCAACCAGCCTGGGAAGAGGACGCCCGAGGTAGACTGCAGCCGAAGAGGCACTCACCATTAAGCTACCGGCTGTGCCAGGAGGTCCGGAGCGGCCCGCAAAAGTAACGTGGGTCATTTCATGGGACGCCGTGACCGGCAAAACATCCACTGAAGTCCGGGCCACCTACAAGACGCAACTACAGACGGGAAGCGAAACCCTGGAAACACCCCTCCAGAGTTCGGAGGTGATCACGCCAGTCAAGGTGGGACCTCCAGCCCACACAGCAGTTCCGGCCCCGGGAGAGCAACATGCCCCGACGTTAGAGGAAGACGAGTGGGGATTTTTCTGGCAGCCGGTGAAACCGACGCCCCTGACCCGACGACAGTCCCCGCTGCCTGAAATAGACCCGGTACAAGAGAGGTTACTGGCCGAGACCGTGGCCCGTGAGATGATGGCCGGTCCCCTTAGCGAAGAGTTTGATCGGCAGTGTACCGTTGGCACCGTGGTCAAATTCAATCAAGCTGAAGGCTACAGGTTCATTGAGGACAATGAGTCCGGGGATCATTTTTTCTATAACCGGGTCAATTTGGACATTGAAGGATTACCTCAACGCCTCCATACACTGTACCCGGGGGAGAAAGTAAAGTTCCGGAGAGAAGTAGGATGTCGGGGCCTATTTGCCGTGGGAGTGACCCGGATGCCCACTGCCCAAGAGGCCGCACAGTGGCAACAAGAGATTGAATGGGAAGAGTGTCAGTACCGGAGACGTACACAACAGAGACCGGTGCTGGCTGAGACTTGCTGGCCGAGAAACACGCTGGCAGTGTCGCCAGAAGTCACTACAGGACTGGTAGCTGAGCCGGAAAAGGAGACGCCGGCGGTATTGGCGATTCGTCAAAGTATGGTGACGCACCCGGTGGTCGTCGTTGGAAGTCCACAGCCGTCCCGTCCAGCTACCCCGTCACCTCCGCCGGGAGCCGAGGGGCCAAAGTCAGAGCCAGAAGAATCGGAGACACCGGTTAACTATGAACCGTTCCGGAGGCTGCGCCGCTTGCCAGGTCAGTCCCTCTCTGATTATGTGAGGGCCCAGCGGGCCGAATGGCTACGAGCTTACCACCCCGTGTGAATCCCAGCGACCGGAGGTGGGGGACATACCTGTGCTAAGAACCGGTATTGTTGAAGAACCGGTGAAGATTTAAAGTTTGTAACCACGTTTAAGTTACCGAGCCCGGAAGGAGCCTGATGCCGGACTGTGCAAGGACTCCCTCTGTGATGTTGACGGAGACTTTTATTATCTGTGCTCCCTGCCTGCAAAGAACGGGAGTGCTGTGAAAGCCTCCGGGCAGAAGACCAGCAAAGACCGGGAGTGCCTGCTGAAGGCCTCCGGGCAAATTGCCTACAAAGACCGGGAGCTCCCTTGGAGGGACTCTGGGCGCAGAACTTGTGCGCTCAGTGGTTGTTTCTTTCTCATGAAGGTTTTAAAGTTTTATCCAAAGTTTGCCTTGCTGCTAAGATTGTGTTTTACAGGTGCGAGCCTTGCCGGGAGGCTAAGGCAAAAAGAGGGGAGGAATGTAAGGGGTGGACGGACCCCTTACAAGGAGGCGCAGTTTTCCCCCTGAAGATACCCCACGCTGGGGTAGATAAAGCTGTTAATGTTAATGTATTTTTACTGTATAGATGGGTTTCCCCTAGAGGCCGGGTGGGACGGCTGTCCCCATAGAAACAGTGCAGGAGAGAGGAGGAGCCGGCAGCTTGAGGGGGAGGGAGAGAGAGTGCTGTAAGGGAAAAAAGTGTGAGTTTGAGTTAGTTGATTCCGGGACGGGGGAGAAGGAGCCACGGGGGCAGAGTGTGGGAGCTATGGTGGCAGCTAGCGAAAGGAAAGAAAAGGAAAGTGTTCTGAACGGTGAAACAGAGTTGTGTGGGTCAAATCTGCGGTAGCCGGAGCGGGAGCCCAGGTGAAGGAGACTAGAAGTAGCCGGGCAAGGTCCCCCGAGAAGAGAAGACAGGAGCAGTTTTTCCCCGGCAGGAATTGTGATTGCGTGTTACAAGATCCGTGCATTGAGTCTGATGTGAAAACTCTGTGCAATAAAAATGTCGTTTGGTTCAACTGATCTCCGCCTGCAAAGTCTTCCTGCGTCTGACAACGTGCTCTCTTTCACCACACTCTGCCCCACAAAACAATCCCCTGTCCCAAAAGTGACGGCTGAGCCGGGGGTTAGCCTGATAGAAAAAGGGGCCACGACTACAACCCCCGAGGCACCCCCGGCACCCCGTTACAAGGCATTCAAAGGGCCAGGTTTACAGATAGCTGGAGAGATGGGTGGGTCTGGATATTTACATACCCTCACCCATTGGTGTGTCATGTTTTATAAAAATGGTGTCTGTTTTGCGTGACACATGGTCTGTGTGTGGAGGTGTTGCTTGAGGTTTAATTAGCGTGCACTCAGTCCAAAGAATGGAGGTGCAGATAGACGGGATGCTCAATCCCTCGTAGACTGATTAAGAAGATCACCAAACTCTCAAGTTGTGGTTTGCTGAATTTTATTTTAACATATGCTAAACACATAGATAATGGTGCTCAAAATTGCAACAAAAGAGACAACGTTTCGACACTTGTGGGTCTTGTTCACACTGTCGCTTAGGATTAAATGTAGTATGATGCTCCCACGCCTGTGTCCAGCTGATGTTGCTTTAGAATAAGCCCCTTATAGACCTAGGTTGATTCAGCACTTCAGCGCCTGTGTCTGGCAAAAGAAGTCTAGCTTCAAGATCCCACTTGTAGATGATGGTTTCCGGTGCTCCTGCACCTGTGTCTGGCTTTCATAGTGGTGAGGGCTGGAGGTGTTACGATACTTCCAGGAACGAACCTCTGAGAGGGGGTTGAATATACTGACTGGGGTAAGTGTGCAGAGGTAAGAAGGCCTCCTGTGAGAAGTCTTCTTGCTGGGACTTCATGGACAGTCACTGAAGTGCCGCTGTTTGGGAATGTGTATGTTGTTTTCCTGCATTGGTGGCATGCTTTATGGAGTGTAAATAAAGCAGCCTGGACATTTTATTCAAAGTGCCTCCTGTGCCTATCTAAGTGCAACTGAGAAACAGAGTGAGTAACCCCATCACACACCCCAACAAAATGCTCAATATTTGTCTTTATGTGATCTGTGCATCAGAGTCAATTAGATTGACTGATGATCATGTGAGAATGACCTCTGTGTATATTTGATCACAGTAAGAGTAGGCCACGTGCACAAGTTGAGTATGTGGTGAGTTTTTACCTCAGTATTTGTAGACAAAACCAGGAGTGGAACAATAAGAGCAAAAATATAATAGAAACACCGGCACCACTTCTTTTTGAACCACTCCTGGTTTTGACTTACAAATAGAGTTGAGCGATGTTCAAGGTCCGAGGTTCGCCAATTTCATGTTCGAGTGATTTTGGGGGGGTTCGAGTCGTTCGACGAACTCGAACGATTTGGTAAAAGTTTGGCAGTTCGAGTTACGTTTGAGAACGGTTCGAGCACCAAAAGCGTTGCTTTTTACAGCTACGTGTGCAGGGAGCCATCGCTGGCAGCCTGCGGTAAGCTGGTAACCAGGGTAAATATCGGGTATTCAAGCAAAGCGGTTTGCTTAGTAACCCGATGTTTACCCTGGCTACGTGTGCAAAAATCCCCGAAAGCCACACAGAAGCACTTCCGTGTGACTTCCGTCGGATGCCGCTGCAGTCTGTGTCCCGCTCCAGCCCCAGCCACAGCCCCAGCCCAGCGGCTGCCCGCTGAGCAGTGCCCACAGCTGCCCACACTGTACGGTGTCCGCAGCTGCCCATACTGCAGTGACAGCAGCCGCAGGGATGACAAGCGCTGCCATCAGGAGGTTAGTGAAGTTCCTTACCTGCGGTGATGAAGTCCTGCCCTCCCGACGTCAGCGCTGTCACTGTCCTCCATGGCCGCCGCTTGTCACATCTCCTCCCGCTGCTGACCCGAGACTGTGACTAGTGGTGACGTCACAGGCATCCGCGATACTTGGTTGTGAAGGCGGCGGTCATTGAACTCAGTGACAGCTCTGCTATCAGGAGTGCAGTGATCACCACAGGTAATGTACCTCGCTATCCTCCTGACAGTAGCACTTGTCATGCCCTGCAGTGACAGCTCTGCTATCAGGAGTGCAGCGATCACCGCAGGTAATGTACCTCGCTATCCTCCTGACAGCAGCACTTGTCATGCCCTGCAGTGACCTGGGCTGACCTATTGATGTTAGCTGAGGTCACTGCATTGCTCTACCAGCCAAAATGGAACATTCTGTTCTTCATTGACTGGGACATTGACTATGGTATGGATCGTCATGGGACCCCCTTGGATTACACCAGACGTGGATTTGTTTTTCTTTCTAATAAATTGGTGAAAGAGGGAATGTTTTGAGGAGTGTTTTTTTCAAATAAAAATGTGTTTGTCGTCTATTTTTTTTTTTAATACTGACTGGGTTGGTGATGTTGGGTATCTGATAGACGCCTGACATCACGAACCCCAGGGCTTAATGCCAGGTGACATTACACATCTGGCATTAACCCCATATATTACCCCGTTTGCCACTACACCAGGGCAACAGGATGAGCTGGAGCGAAGCACCAGGATTGGCGCATCTAATGGATGCGCCACTTCTGGGGCGGCTGCAGCCTGCTATTTTTAGGCTGGGGAGAGTCCAATAACCATGGACCTCCCTAGTCTGAGAATATCCGACCCCAGCTGTCCGCTTTACCTTGGCTGGAGATCCAATTTTGGGGGGACCCTCATGTGTTTTTTTTAAAAATTTTTTATTTAATTTAAAATGACAGCGTGGGGTGCCCTCAGTTTTGGATTACCAGCCAAGGTGAAGCTGCCAGCTGTGGTCTGCAGGCTGCAGCCGTCTGCTTTACCCTAGCTGGCTATCAAATATAGGGGGAACCCCACGTCATTTTTTTTTAAAATTTATTTATTTTTTTGGCTAAATACAAGGCTAAGCACCCCTTAGTGCCACATGAAAGGCACCAAAGGGTGCAAAATTACAAAATGCAGGACAGTGGGCCATTATGTGTCTTTCTGCCATTATAATGACAGAAAAGACTGATATGAAGTGTACAAGCACAGGAAAATCACCAGAGCGCTCTATGCTGTGAAAAACAGTAGAAAATGTCACTAGAGTGAACATGTGACCGCCTCATGTAGGTTGAAGCTATGGATCCTGGGTAAATTTATGCATTTTCCCTCCTTCAGTTTTTTTGCAGTACGCAAAAAAATGGAAGGCACACAGATGACGGAAACGGATGCCACTCGGATGCATCCATGAAAAAAAACGGAACTTTTTTTGCGGACCGCAAAAACGGATCGGTCATGTGAATGTAGCCTTATTGTGATCTGCCGTTTATAAACAGCAGGCAGAAATAAGTGAATAGTGCCCCCCAGCGTCAGAAAATCTCCGGGGTTTCAGGGGGTAGCTGAGACCCTGGAGATCATGATTCAGGCCGGTTTTTCCGGTCCCCGCTCACGTGATCACTGGTATACACCGTATACCAATAATCAGGTTACAGTAAATGACAGCACCAGTAAAAAATTATTTATCTCCCATCTGGCATGAACAAACATGTCAGATGGGAGATAAATCTCCTTCCCAGTCCCCTCTGGTCCCCCGGTGTCGCCAAAGTGCCCCCCCATAAACCCCTCCCGGAAATCCAAGATGGCCACGTGCACAGCAGCGCGGCGGCCGCATTCATTCTACTCCTCTGATTTGTGTTGCATGTGCCATGACACATGCGACAAAAAACTCCTCCCAGGCCCTGCCAGGTCACCCCCTATAACACCACCGGTGTCCCCCGATGTCCCATGGTACCTGTGCAGCGTTGATCCCCCGCGGCCCCCTCCTTCACAATAGACGCTGCCGCATGCACAGAGCGGCTGTCAGCTCAGTTTCCTGTGTTCAGACACAGTGAGTGGTGGTAACCATGCATCTGTAAGCTACTGCAATGCCCTGCTCATGAGGTAAGGAACATAGTTGATCAGGAGAGCTATACTACATTTCCAAATGGAGGTATTTGATTTTATAGTTGCCCTGCTGAACGACTACCAAACATGAGAGTCCGTTATACGCCACAAGAAAACATGTCTAAATAGCGAGCTCTGTTGTTTAGTATTCATTCAGCTGGATAACTGGACTTAAAGGAGTATTCCATCTCCAAGATCCTATCCCCAATATATAGTAGATGGAATAGCAATAATATCAGCAAATACCAATATTTGGAAATGTAGAAAAGTTCTCCTGAATAGGCATGCCCTTACCTCATGAGCAGGGCATTGCAGCTTTGGTAGCAACAGTTACGACATGGACTCTGCTGTTGTGGACCTGGGGAGAGTGGGTGCAGATTCATTGCACCCACACTCCTCACATGGAGGGTCTGCACTCCTAGAAAATGGGGGATACGTTCCCTGAGCGTGTTCCGTCATATTCTAGACGGTCCAGAGTCGTCGTGGGACCCCCTTATTTTTTTTTTCCTTACAATAAATTGGTGAAAGAGGGAGTGTTTTGGGGAGTGTTTTCTCAAATACATTTTTTTTTGGCTATTTTTTTGTTAGTACTAACAGTTTGTGATGTCGGGTATGTGATAGACGCCATGAAATCACAAACTGCTGGGCTTGATGTCAGGTGACCTTACAGCTAGTATCAACCCCCCATTTATTACCCCGTTTGCCACTGCACCAGGGACGGGATGAGCTGGGGTGAAGCACCAGTATTGGTGCATCTAGTGGATGCACCACTTCTGTGGCGCCTGCAGCCTGTTATTTTTAGGCTGTGAAGGGCCAATAACTATGGACCTTCCCACCCTGAGAATACCATATTTCCAATAATAATATCCAATTTGAGGGGTACCCTACTTTTTTTTTGTAATTATTATTATTTATAAAATAATTATAAAAAAGAGCCTGGGGTGACCTCCACATTGGATCACCAACCACGGTAAAGCTGCCAGCTGTGGTTTTCATGCTACAGCCGTCTGCTTTACCCTAGCTGGCTATCAAAAATGGGGGGAACCCACGTCATTTTTTTTAAACTGTTTTTGTAATAAAAAAAATTAATGGGCTTCCCTGTATTTTGATTGCCAGCCAAGGTAACACCAGGCAGATGGGGGTGGCAACCCGTAGCTGTCTGCTTTATCTGCACTGAGAATCAAAAATACCGCGGAGCGCTATGTCATTTTTTTTAATGATTTATTTTTACAGTACTGTGATGTCAGGCAATCAAAATACAGGGAAGCCCATTTTTTTTTTTAGTTATTTAAATAAATAATTAAAAAAAAAATATATGGGCTCCTGCTGCATTTTTTGTATTGCTAGCTAAGGGTAATCCAAGCAGCTACTGGCTGCTAACCCCCATTGATTGGTGTTACCTTCATTGGCAATGGAAAATCCAGGGAAGCATTTTTTATTTTTTTTGCCAAAAAACTAAAAAAAAAATGACGTGAGCTTTGCCATATTTTTGTATGCTAGCCAGGTACAGCAGGCACCTACAAGCTGCCCCCAAACCCCAGCTGCCTATTTGTAAGCGGCTGGGAACTAAAAATATAGGGAAGCCCTTTTTTTAATTATTTCATGAATTTCATGAAATAATTAAAAAAAAAAAAGCCCCATTTTTGTGTCCAGCCAGGTACAACTAGGCAGCTGTGGATTGGAATCCACAGCACAGGTTAGCCCGAGCTTTCTGGGCCCCTCTGCTGAGAATTGCAGTCCGCAGCCGCCCCAGAAAATGGCGCTTTCATAGAAGCGCCATCATCTGGCGCTGTATCCAATTCTTCCAGCAGCCCTGAAGCCGGGTGGCTTGCTGGGTTTATAATGAGTTAAAACTAGCTTTGTTTTACTAGCTAGTATTAAGCCAGAGATTCTTAATATCAGGCAAGTTTGACCTGGCCATTAAGAATCTCCAATAAAGGGTTAAAAAAAAGACACCACACAGAGAAAAAATACTTTAATAAAAATAAATACACAGACACACTTAGAGACTCCATGTTTATTACTCCCTGTGATCCCTCCACGATCCTGCTCTTCTGTCTTCTTTCTCCTTCAACCCATGCAGCTCTGCTTCATCAGACAGCACTGCATGGGAGGAAGACGCTGCTGCTTCCTGTGCAGTCTATTCACTCAGTGAGTGAGCAGAAGCTGTGTGCTGTCAGCGGTGACATCACCGCTGACAGACGGGTTACCATAGCAATGGTGCTCCGATCACGTGAATCCCGGTGCCGCTATTTACTGACTGTGGCATCTAGTCCCTGCATGTGGGCTGACTCTGTAAAGAGTGCCCACATGCAGGAACGGGGAAGCCGATCATGTGCCAGAGCATCTTGCCGGTAAAAGGACATGCTCAAACGAGCACCGCTTACCGGAGAGATGCACTGACAGAACCTAGCAATGACGTCATAGTCATGTGACCAGTCTGTAGCCAATGAGATAATAGACACGTGGTCACGTGCTATTTTGACGTCACGATAGGTCCTATCATCAGTGCTGGTTACCGGGAGGATGCAGCAAATATCGGAAGGAAAAGCGGCGGGAGACAGTGTGCAGGACGCGTCGCAGGGACCTGTAAGTGTTATGGCAATGTTTATTAACTGTATGTGTACATGTATAATGTGTTTTTATGTGTTTGTTTTTGCCTCCCATTGTTTTCAATGGAGTTCGAGTGGTTCGTCGAACGGGGCCTCCGTTCGACAAACCGAACCAAACTCGAACGCCAGGGGGGTGGCTCATCTCTACTTACAAATACTGAGATAAAAAAAACTCCCCAAATACTCAACGTGTGCACGTGGACTTAAAGGGGTTCACATTTCTCCCCTCAATTGGCCAGCATTCTATAAAAATAAAACTAGGAGGTACTCACCCTCCCCTCTCCAGCCCTCCTGCTCTCTGCCAGGGTCTCTGTATTTTGGCTGCAGGGGTGACTTCATCACCACTGCAGTAAATCTCTGAGCTGGCTTGATTGGCTGCAGCTGTGATGTGTTTTGTAGCCGTGAAATCACTACAGCAGCCAAAACACAGAGATCAAAGCATTGGCGGAGAGTCAGGGCTCGACCATAGGAGTGTGTATATCATCAAATGTTATTATTTTTACACAGCGCTAGGAAATAAGAGGAGGAAGGGATATGAACATGGATAATCTTTTGTGTTTTAATATTAGGGATTAACTCATAAAGACAAATCCTATCCTTACCAACTTTGCTCACAGGGAGGCAATGGGCTTGATGGTTACAGAGACTTACATAAGACAACAATCTTGATAGTTTCAATTGTCTTACATACGGAAACAGAGCTGAACAGAGGTTAACAATCGATAATTAATACAGTGAGTTGACACTCATTACTTGTACTGGAGCTGAATCTGCACCATTCCTAGCAGATGCTGGCTGTGTTGAACAGCTGTCATCTGCCTCTAATAACAGCCATCAGAGCTAGGCTTTGATGGCAACTGTTAACCCCTTAAATGTTGATGTTAATCTCTAACAGCACCTTTTAAAGTGTGTGGCTGTGATGGCCTGCCATTCCAGGCACCCCTTGCACCACTCATGATGTGATTGATTACAAGGTGCCATTGGGTTTGCATAACAGCTGGGACATGTTGAAGGCCTCCAGGCACCATATTGGCACTCCTTTGAAGCGCAGGTGCAGGCTGGGCTTTATAGAAGACTGTCATATTGTTTCACTGCATTAAATAAAATATACAATCGAACAATTGCAGGTTCAAGTCCTTGAAAGTTAGTAAAAATAAAAAAAGTTTAAAAAAAATGTAAAAAAAAACCTTTTAACCCATTCACCAAATTCTTTTTGTTTTCCTCCCATTCTTCTAAGAGCCATAAAATTGTATTTTTCCGTCAACATAGCTGTATGAGTCTTGTTTTTTTACAGGACGAGTTGTACTTTTGAATGACACCATTAGTTTTACTATATAGTGTCCTAGAAAACAGGGAAAAAAATGACAAGGTTCCCTTTAAAGGGACCAATATATTTGAGTCTTAAATGGAAGGTGGAAATTTTAATTACCGTATTTTTCGGACTATAAGACGCACTGGAGCATAAGACACAACCTGGTTTTAGAGGAGGAAAATAGGAAAATCAAATTTTTAAGCAAAAAATGTGGTCATGTCACACTGTTATGGGGCGAGGATCTGCTGCTGACACTGTATGGGGGTAATTTAAAAAAAAAACAAAAAAAAATGGCGTGCAGTTCCCCCAATTTTGATAACCAGCCAAGATAAAGTCTCACAGCTGGAGGCTGGTATTCTCAGGCTGGGGAGACTCACGTTATGGGGAGCCCCCCAAGCCTAAGAATATCAGCCAGCAGTCGCCCAGAATTGCCGCATCCATTAGATGCGACAGTCCTGGGACTTTTCCCAGCTCATCCCGATTGCCCTGCTGCGGTGGCAATCAGGGTAATAAGGAGTTAATGGCAGCAGCCCATAGCTGCCACTAAGTCCTAGCTTAGTGAAGGCAGGCGTCTACGAGACACCCCCTCATCCCTAAGCTATAAGTGAAAGTAATAAAGACAAACACATAAAAATTCTTTATTTGAAATAAAAGACAAAAAAAACCCTCTTTCACCACTTTATTAACCCCTAAAACACCCAGGTCTGATGTAATCCACACGATGTCCCACGACGCATCCAGCTCTGCTACATCTGACAATCACAGAGAGTAGCCATAGAACACGACCGCTATATGTGAGGGTCAGGCCACAAGTGAAGTGAGCCGCCGGGATCAGCGGTGACTCCAGCTGTCACCGCACATCACCTGACTGAAGTCACCGCGGATCTTGCGCTCACTTTAGCTGCGGCCACATTTGCGGTAACAGCTGGAGGACTCACGCTGTATACTCACCTCTCCTCACTCCACGCAGCATCGCTCGCTTCCTGTCTGTATGTCAGCTGACCTGTGTGGAGCCGTGTGTACAGCGATGATGTCATCGCAGTGCTCACCGCTCTCTACACAGATCAGCTGGCACACAGACAGGAGGACACCGCGATGCTGCAGGGACTGATGAGTATACTGTACTTATTCACTGCCCCCCGCTGATTATGGTGCACGGGGGGGCAGTGAATACAGCCGCATATGATCAATAGGCTTCACAACTCCTTCACATTGAAACATTGGCCAATAAGTTGACTAGTTTGCTAAATGTTTGAAAGCTCAAAGTCAGGAGATTTCTGTCTTTAAGGGGACATTATGGACACTCCTGGCCTCTTTAATTAATAGGTGTAATTTAGAAATTTACCAGTTTGAGGCCACCTACTCTTTTCTCCTTGATAGGTTCTCCAAGTGTTGGCCACTGCTCCCATGCGCCACCACTAGCAGCCATTATATGGACAGAACTGCTGGTCAGTTTGTGAAGTAAGCTGCACTGACAAGAGAAACTAGCCGACCACTAACTGAGAATCCATTAGTGAGTTCAGTCTGATAGGAAAGTTTATCATTGTTTTTTATTTGACTTTTTTGAGCTCCTCTCGGCAGATATTTGGCCACAGACCACATCAAAGTTGAAAGTGCAGGAAATGAAAACCATGCAAAATATGTAATCTGTAAATACATTGTGAGCCCAAAATACATGTACCGTCATGCTCAAAAGTGCTGGCACCCTTGAAATTATTCCGGAAAAGGAAGTATTTCTCCCAGAAAATTATTGCAATTACACGTTTTGTTATACACATATTTATTTTCTTTGTGTGTATTGGAGCAACACACAAAAAAAAGAGAAAAAATGGAAAACTGGACATAATTTCACACTAAACCCCCAAAATGGGCTGGACAAAATTGTTGGCACCTTTCCAAAATTGTCGGTAAACAACATTGTTTCAATCATGTGATGCTTTTTCAAACTCAGTGGTGGTAAGTAACAAATGTCTGCAATATGAAAATCATATCTGAAAACAAAAAGGGGAGAAGTTTACTCAGTCTTTGCATTGTGCGTCTTTTCGTGCCACACTAAGAATGCAAAAGATATAGAGAAGAGTACTTTCTGAGGATTTGAGAACCAAAACTGGTTAAAAATATCAACAATCTGAAGGTTACAAGTCCATCTCCAAAGATATTGATGTTCCTTTGTCCACGGTGTGCACTGTAATCAATAAGTTTACAACCCATGGCACTATAGCTAATCTCCCTGGACATAGATGGCAGAGAAAAATTGATGAAAGTTTGCAATTCAGGATAGTCCAGGTGGTGGATAAACAGTACCAATCAAGAAAGTCAAGCTGTCTATTAGGCTCAGTGGGCATCAGTGTCAGCACAAACTATCCATCAACATTTGCATTAAATGAAACACTCCAGCAGAAGACACAGGAGGACCCCATTTCTGACATAGAGACATAAAAAAGCTAGACTGCAGTTTGCCGAAATGTATGTGAGTAAGCCAAAATCCTTCTGGGAAGTCATCTTGTTGACAGAGGAGATCACGATAGAGCTTTTTGGTAAAGCACACTATTCTATTCTTTACCGAAAATGGAATGAGGCCTACAAAGAAAAGAACACAGGACCTACAGTCACATTTGGTGAAGGTTCAAAGATGTTTTGGGATTGTTTTGCTGCCTCTGGCACTGGGTATCTTGACAAGACACCATGAAATCTGAATATTACCAAGGGATTTTGGGTTTCAATGTCGTGCGCAGTGCCAAAAAGTTGGGTTTGTGTCCTAGGTCATAATGACCAAAAACCTACTTCAAGAAGTACACAGAAATGGATGGAAACAAAGCACTGGAGAGTTCTGAATTGGCAGCAATGAGTCCAGATCTAAACCCCATTGAACACCTGTGGAGAGAGATTAAAATTGCTGTTGGGAGAATGAGCCTTCAGATATGAGAGAATGGAGAAGTTTCCAAAAAATGGTCCAAAATGCCCAGGTGAGAGGTGTAAGAAGCTTGTTGATGTTTATAGGAAGCGATTGATTGCAGTTATTTATTCCAACGGATGTGCAACCAAATATTAAGTTGAGTGCCAACAATTTTGTCCAGGCCATTTTGGGGGTTTTGTGTGAAATTCTGCCTAATTTTCCTTTTTCATCTCGCTGTTTTCTTTGTGTTGTTCCAATACACACAAAGGAAATCAATATGTCTGTAACAAAACATGTAATTGCAATAATTTTCTGGGAGAAATACTTCATTTTCTGAAACAATTTGAAGGGTTCTTCCAACACTTTTGAGCTTGCCTGTATGTAAGTAAAAAAATAATATTCCCAAATAATTTTTCTGAATACATATATCCCTAGGTGTGGCTGTTTTTCGCAGGTTCTTGTCAGATAATGAGACTCTCAACAATGGAAACAGATTTCTAATTCCCACCACTTGGCTTATTGTTGGTGATAGGACTTACGGTAATCACCCTAGATGCATTGGTTTCTCAGTGGAACTTATGGAAACTACAGCCGTGAGAAGAGATGTGCTTACAAAAAACAGTTCTGTGCATTCTTGCAGAGGTGTATCCAAGCAAATAGCCAAAGACAGCTGATTCCAAAGATGAAGGTGAAGCAAAATTAAAAATTATATTTTAAAGGAAACCTGACAGCTGATACATGCTGCCTGATCCATGGGTTTTATGTACCAGACACTGCCTGTGTGATTTCAGCCTGGTATGTTCAAATAGGTTGTCCACCACTTTAACATTGATGGCCTATCCTTAGGGGCACTTTGCACACTACGACATCGCAGCTGCGATGTCGGTGAGGTCAAATCAAAAGTGACGCACATCCGGCGTCGCAGTTGATATCGTAGTGTGTAAATCCTTTTTGATACGATTAACGAGCGCAAAAGCGTCGTTATCGTATCATCGGTGTAGGGTCCGGCATTTCCATGAATTGGGAAATACCAACGTTACGATGTTGTTCCTCATTCCTGCGGCACCACACATCGCTGTGTGTGAAGCCGCAGGAGCGAGGAACATCTCCTACCTGCATCCTGTGGCTCACGCCGGCTATGTGGAAGGAAGGAGGTGGGCGGGATGTTTACGTCCCACTCATCTCCGCCCCTCCGCTTCCATTGGCCGCCTGCCATGTGATGTCGCTATGAAGCTGCTCCATGTTATGAGAATGGACACAGCTGGGTACAGCACTTCCACCTCCTATTCCAATCAATAGGCGATGGATGTGCAGTACCCTGCCGTGGCCACTATGAGAAGACAGAGCAATTCTGGAACTGAGCATTTCTGGGCATCTGCTGCTGCCACCAGCATGGAGAGCAGCTGGGTGTCAGACCCTGGCCGATAAGGCTGGTTTCACATCAGCATTTTTTGAAATGCGGTAGGAATGTTTTTTTTGTTGCAAAAACGGATCCGTTTTTCATTCAATGCATTTTCAATGGACTTGCGGTAACATGCACTCGCATGCGTCACTATCTGGATCCGGTGACTTGCAATCTCTCTCTCTCTCTGTCTCTCTCTCAATACAACTCATTCCCAATCACATGACTCATAAACTGCAAGTTACAGGATCCTGTATATAACACTTGTGTTTGCATGCGTTAGTCAATAAATTAACAGGCCCCAGTCACTTGCAGTTTGCGTTTTTTTTCCTGAAGACAAAAAAAACGCTGATGTGAAACCAGCTCTAAGACCTTGATTACCTCTCCTAAGAATCGCCCATCAATGTTAAAGTAGTGGACAACCTCTTTAACTCTGAACTGCTGCTGCGTTTCAGAAAATAGCATGGGTTAATACCTGCTGAGCCGTTAAGGAGATTCATTGAACAGGTGAGTTCCTTGAGGCTTCTCCTCACCCAATGCCCTGCAATGACAAGTCTCTTCCCATACACGTCCACAAAGAGAGACCAGTCACTCAAGGACAGCAAGTGTGGAGAAGCCGCCAGAGACCTGCCTGTCCCATTAGCCTCCCATGCAGTGTAGCTCACAATGGCTTTTAAACTATGTTTTTCCCTGAAACGCCGGATTTCAGAGTTAGACATACATAGCTGAAATCATGCAGCCAGTGCATCCTGATACAGGATGCTCGTGGATTGAGCAGTAGGTGTCAACTGCATCCACCATTTCTTAGATTTCTTAAGGTCAGCACACACGGCGAGTAATACGGAGCGAGTAGAATGCGATAAAAAATCCCATTCCACTTGGACCAATATTACTCTATGGGGCAGCTCCCATGAGTGATTGTTTTCTCAGCCCTAATCGGATGGACAAAACAGTTGCAGCATGCTGTGAGTGGAATGCGATTTTGTTCCACCCGCACCCATTCAAGTCTATGGGTCGAGAGAAACATCGCATTGCACCGGTATAACGCGAGAGTAGTGCGATTCTTGCATCAGCCAGCAACAGAGGAGATAGGGAATTAAATCCCTCCCTCCCCTCCGCAGTGACGGCCCTCCCCTCCTCAGCACCGACCCTCCCCTGTGCAGCACTGGCTCTCCCCTCCGCAGCACCGACCCTCCCCTCCGCAGCACCGGCCCTCCCCTCCACAACTGTGGTTTGATTGCACGATCGGACCACAGTCGCATGACACTCGCATGACATTCGGTTCCCGCTGTGTGCGAGCGAGAGTCGCGTGTCATGCGAGGACTTGCACAAATCCCTGTGTGGCCTTTACACTTGATGTGGCTACCTTAATTATTTTGCAAATCGAACATCCCTTATCTTGCAACATGGCCAGCCTGTTCCATCCCCTTTCGTGGGCTTTCAGCAGGTGTGAGAGTATAGTTCAGTAAATGTTTTCTGCAAGAAGGTGGCAAAATAAGGTCAATAACCCTATTACAATATTTTAGCAAATTACATGCCCAGTTTTAAAATTAAAAAGAAGGTTTAGATATTCTTTCAGGAGGCTTAGTTATCACTGTTTATTAATGTGCACCAATTAACGTTCAACTAATTATTGTAATCCTTGCCCTAGGCTCAGTAATAACACAACATAATGTAGATGCAGTCATTTGAGTAATATAAAATAATTGCTTGCTACTTAACTTTTTTCTATCCTGACAAATGTATGTTAGTAAGAAGTATGGAGCAGTTTGAAAGAATTATGAGAGTCGCATCAGACTACAGAGTCATTCTTTGTAGTCTGTTGTCATGGAAACCATGTAAATATATGGGTTTACACATGCTCAGATGTATTAGAAACTCAACAACAGTGAACAGAAAGAGCATTACTAACTCTCCCATTATTGTGATCAGGATACCAATCGGAGCAGGGTGACAGGGGATTGCTGCACCAGTGATACAGTGCTCAGCATAAATAAGTACACCCCTGTTGAAAAGATTTTAATCAGTATCTCACTGAACACAAAAAAAAAATTCAAAATTTGGACAAGACTGACCTTCATAGTACATTTTTTAACCCATAACATGAAAGTAACATTAATAATCTAACTTTTATTATAAAATCTTCAGTCTTACTTAATTGAGTTCATCTATAATTGGCAAAGATTCCATAAATTCTCATTTCTGCTGTTGAATAGAATATGAGGTTGTCAGAATCTAAAAATTCTGAACATGCAAAAATGGGAACAGGTTAATGAGTTGCAAATATATTGTATTTCTCTGCTAAATTTTTCATCTTTTTAGTAGAATTAAGCAGAAAAATATGACATCTGTTTTTAAAATCCATCTCAGGTAATTACTTTACTTTCAGTGCCAACCAGGAAAATAAAGTACTTAAAATGCAATTAAATCTGACTTATTTGGGGTTAACTGGAATCATGCTTATTGTGCATTGCTTACAGTATTGTAATTATCTGGACAAACAATGGATGTGGCGAAAACTGATTTGTGACTCATTCATTAATCATATTTACGTGTATCCTTCCTGGAGTGGTCACTGAACAATAATGTCTATGCCTCAAAGTATTTTAGGTGTAATTGTCTAATAACTTCAAAAATTTGTCTAGTACATTGCAAACAAAAGATTGTGGCTTGCCTTACAAATTATGGTACATTACATTTTTAATAATGTAGAATTATATCTAATGCAGAATAAGAAAATAAACTGCAGCAAAGCAGTCTAATAATAATTGCTCCTATTATCTGATGTTGTTTTCTTGGTCCCAATAATCACTATATGCCACAAAACTAATATTGTGTGAAAAAAGAATAAGTCATAAAATGACCCCTCAAAGTAGTTACTCATGCATTTGACAAGGGTAAAAGCCTGGCGAAACACGCGTCGGGTCTCTGCCTGGCACCTACCAGTCAGTATTATTTTTTTCCTCACATATTGTCGGTGCTAGCTAATAAGTCTTTTATTCCATGTCATCTGGACACATTTACCACAGTGACTCTTGTACTTTAGCTGGGACATTCTTATTCACCTATTAGATCTATATCGTTTCTAATATAATTTATTAACCCATATCTAGTGCCCATATTTATTGATACGTATTTATTGACAAGTGTTTTTTTCTGCCATACTTGATATGGTATATTATTACCTACTTATTGTATCTTCCTGCTAGATGTGAATTAAAGCACTTTATCCCATTTTTTTCTCTTATTTTGTCTAATTTTAATAATATTATAATTATTTAGTTTTTTTATTACTGGTCTGGTGTCAATGTGCGTTTATGTTTTTATTAATTCTTTGAGTAAATAAAAAAAAATACAAATTTCAACATATATTTTAGTGTTGTGCGTTTTCATATATAGGTTCCATATATATCTGTGAAGATATATGTGTATGTATGTGCTGTGTATACATGTGTTTGTGCTATATATGAGTATACATATGTGTGTGTATGTGCTGTGTATACATGTGTATGTGTGTGTATACATATACTAGCTGTACTACCCGACTTCGCCCAGGTTAATAACTGTTTTTAACAAAATAGAATGTATTAACATTCCCGGGATAGAATGTATAAATAGAATGTATTAATGCCCGAGATAGTAACTGTCTCTCTGTTTCTCTCCCATTCTCTGTCTGTTTCCCCCTCTGTATATATCTCTCTGCCTCTCTCTCTATCTCTTTGTCTGTCTCTTTCCCTGTCTGTCTCTGACTGTCTCTGTCTCTTTCTCCATCTGTCTCAATCTCTTTCCCTGTCTGTCTATCTATCTCTTTCCCTGTCTGTCTATCTATCTCTGTCACTTTCCCTGTCTGTCTCTTTCCCTGTCTGTCTCTGTCTCTTTCTCCATCTGTCTCAATCTCTTTCCCTGTCTGTCTATCCATCTCTTTCCCTGTCTGTCTATCTATCTCTGTCACTTTCCCTGTCTGTCTCTTTCCCTCTCTTTCCCTGTCTGTCTCTTTCCCTCTTTCCCTGTGTCTGTCTCTTTGTCTGTCTCTTTACCTGTCTTTGTCTGTCTCTTACCCTGTCTGTCTCTTTCCCTTTCAATCCCTGTCTGTCTGTTTCCCTGTGTCTGTCTCTGTCCCTTTGTCTGTGTCTGTTTCTTTCCCTGCCAGTCTGTCTCTTTGTCTGTGTCAGTCTCTTTGTGTCTGTCTCTTACCCTTTCTATGTCTGTTTCTTACCCTGTCTGTGTCTGCCTCTTTTCCTGTCTGTGTCTGTCTCTTTCCCTGGCTGCATTGTGACATGCCAACATTCCATATAAGGGTGTGGCTGCGCATTCTTCTGAAGTTCTGGCTGCACTGTGGCTCCCAGCTCATTCGCTTTAATGGAGGCAGGTTTTTTGGTGAATAACTCTAAGGCGCGGGGTTAAAATTTCCCCTTAAAACATAGCCCATGATGCTCTCGGGGTCCAGACGTGTGAGTGTGCAAAATTTTGTGGCTGTGGCTGCGACGGTGCAGATGCTAATCCCGGACATACACACACACACACACACACACACACACACACACATACATTCAGCTTTATATATTAGATGTGTATGTATGTGCTCTGTATACATGTTTGTACTATGTGTGTATAAATATGTATGTGTGTGTATGTATGTGCTCAATGTATTATGTGCTCAATGTATACATGTGTATGTGTGTGTGTGACTCGCCCACCCCAGGGCTATGGGACACCCGGTGCCGGGCCGGACTAGTCCGGGGGTCGTCAGTGGTGGCGGGGCCCGACTCCGTGGCCCTGGTGGGTGTCAGTTAAATATGGCTGGTGAATAAAGTTTATGGTTGTCGTGACGCCACCTGTGGTTTGCGGCTACTAAGCCGCCGCTGCTGCATGAGGCCTCCGGGGTGATGGAATGGCAGCAATGGTGGTACTGCTCCCCACAGGTGGAGCGGTGCCCCGGGGACACTGTTGGTGCTCGTGAGAGTCTATGGTGTTGTGTGGATAACACGGTGCAGGGCCGACAGGCAATGAAAGAAACAGGCACAAACAACAGTCTCTTTACCTTCTCCTCTTTTACTTCACAAACGGTTAGTCCTGGGAGACCGTTACAGGTGGTAGAGGGCTCCGGCCGGCCTGGAAGTAACTGAGCTGTCGTTTTGGCCAGATGAGTATGAGGCCTACTCCTGTTCTTTTCCTTACTGTGATAGGACCCTGCTCTCTGAATTTAGCAATGGCCCTCTTGCTGATGGGACCTGTGGTACGTCCCTCTCCCTGTGTGGTAGGCTGCGCAGGCCCTCTCTGGTGCTTCTCTGCTGGAGTCCACACCGGGCCCTGATGATGCAGCTGTACCTTCGGGCTGTTTATGGGCCAGGTGCTTGCAGCTCTCCTGCCCTTCAGATTCGGCTACCAGGGAGTATTTTAGGCCCTGGTGGCCACAGACTCCGATGTCCGAGTCTCTTCTGTGCCTCTCTGCTCCGCCTGCTTCACTGGGCCAAGCTGCTCCAGCTCTAGGCCCCAGTTCCACAGGACAGCACACTCTGCATCTGCACTCTGCTTTTTCCTACAGACTCAACACTAACTCCTCCCTCAGGCCAGACTTAAGGAATGCTCCCTGGAACTCCAGGTTCAGAGCTCCCCCTGCTGGCCTGAGGGAGAACTGCGTTGGATGTTAAACTTACTGGCCAATAGACCTCCCAATTACCTCCAGGCTCAGCATTAACCCTTTGGAGGGGCAATGCTGTTGTGGCGACCAGGTCCTGGGGCACCACACTCCCCCTTGTTTAAACTCAGTTCTCCCGGACTGAAGAAACAAAACAAAACATGTTAAAACCTTAAACAACTATAAGAGTCCAGTGTGGCTCCCTGCCAGGTCCATTACACTGCTCCATGGGGGACCCGCCGCGATAAAACCCCCAATGTAGGCTCTGGGCGTGCGTCAGAGCATTGCTGACCACACTCTATGCACGCCGGACGGGTTTTTCTTCAGGGGTGTTGAACACACTGGTGCTAACTATGAACAATTAAAGTGTTGGCCACTCATAGACCAGTGACCCAATTGTCCATTTACTTAGTCACCTAAAACAAAACATTACATACAAGACATTTTCACATAACTATATACATTCTGTTAGGTATTTTACTTTCTATGTTCTATACCTTGGAGGGGGCTGTCCCCGAGTGCTACGTTGGGACCGGCGTAGCTCTGGGGTTTGTCCCTGACTACTTGGAGTGTCTGCCCCCTCCGTGTTACTGGTAGGCCTAACCCTGACAGGTATGCGTGTTGGTTGCCTACGGGGTCTCAGATTCGCCAAGGGTACGGCAGGTTCACCACTGACAGGGGGTTGATTCTCCTGTTCTACTGCTGGCATGTCATCTTGTGTTGGGACGGACAGTTCCTTAGGTGGATCTGGAACCTCTTCTGTCTCTGGCTCGACCAACTGCGGGAACGTCAAGACTGGTACCACTATGGCATTATTTATTCGGGTCCAAGTTTTGGGGAATTTGCCAAGGATTGTTTGTATCATCTCTTCCTCTTTTTCTTGAATTTCTTCCACTTCTTTTTGGATTTTGCACCGTTCAGGGCACGCTTTCAGGTGGTCTCTGGACACTGTTTGATAAGTCTTGCCTTCATCTTTGCTTATGAGGCATACCTTACTATTGTCAAAGTTGGAGGGAATAATGGTGTAGGGTTCATTCTCCCACTGATCATCTAATTTATGCGCCCTCCGCTTTTTCTTGAGGACCTGTTCTCCAGGTGCTAAGGGAGTTGCTGGGGCTGTTTGATTGTAGTTCTGCTCTTGTCTCGTTCTTGCTTGGGACAGGCTCTTTTCTACGCATTCCTGGACTTTGCGGTACTGCTGTTGTCGCTCTGTATCCCAATGTTCTATCTCTTGAACCGCTTCAGGTGACACAGTTCCCATCTCAAAGTCTACAGGTAACTTGCCAGGTCTTGCTCGCATCAGGTAAGCAGGGCTGCAGTTGGTCGAATTTACTGGGATATGGTTATACAGGTCTACCAGATCTGGTAACTTCTCTGGCCATTGGTTTCTTTCTTCCAGAGGTAGAGTCTTGAGCATATCAATAACCACATGGTTCATCTTCTCGCACAATCCATTGGTTTGGGGGTGGTACGGTGTTGTTCTGATTTTCTTACAACCGTACATGTTACAGAATTCTTGGAACACTTCTGCCTCGAATGCAGGACCTTGATCAGTCAGTACCTTTTCAGGGTAACCGTGAGGTCGACAAAAGTATGCCTGAAACGCTCTAGCTGCTGTTCTGGCTGTCTGGTCTTTCACAGGCACTACTACCAGGAAACGAGAGTAATGGTCCACAATGGTGAGGGCGTAAACATAGCCTGACCGGCTCTGTGTTAACGTCACGTGGTCCAGGGCCACCAACTCTAGGGGCTGCTTCGTGACAATTGGGTGTAGGGGAGACCTCTGGCTGGCACCATCTTTCCGCCTCAGGTTACACGGACCACAGTCTCGGCACCACTTCTCGACTGTCTTTCTCATGTGCACCCAGTAGAACCGATCACGGAGTAGGGTCTCCAACTTCTTCCACCTGAAGTGTCCTGCTTTATCATGGTAAGCTGCTAGGACCATTGGACGATCCCTCTGTGGGACCACTATCTGCCAGACGAGTTCATTCGTTCGCCAGTTGACATATCTCTTGCATAGCTTGCCTTGGTAGGTGAACAGTCGTCCCCTCTCCTTCCACAGCTGCTGGGCTTCTTCTGGAGCATCTGGGCCAAGATGGGTCTCAGCTTGTGCTAGCTTTTCTTTGACCAATCGCACGGCTGGGTCACCGTTCTGTGTCTCTTCCCAATTATGGTGGAGTAATGGGTTGACCGAGACCTCGTGCTGGCTCGAGCGCTTCACTCCTACAGCATGCTCACACTGGGAAACACCTTGGTGATGGAAAGCCGGTAACTCTATCTCTTCGAGTTCATCCAGGTCTTCTCCAGACTCGGGTAAGTGAGGCATTCTGTACAGCGCATCAGCATTGTTATTCTTCTTGCCAGCCCGCTTGCCAGCCCGGTACTTGATGGTAAAGTCAAAGTTAGACAGCCGGGCCATCCATGGCTGCTCCAACGCACCTAACTTGGCTGTTGCCAGATGTGTCAACGGGTTGTTGTCCATGAAGATGGTGAACTTGGCCGATGCCAGATAGTGCTTGAAGCGTTCAGTCACTGCCCAAACAATAGCGAGGAACTCTAGCTTGAAGGAACTGTAGTTTTCTGGATTCCTTTCTGTGGGACGAAGCTTCCTACTGGCGTAAGCTATCACCTTCTCCCGGCCTCCCTGCACCTGGGGCAGAACTGCTCCCAGTCCCACGTTGCTGGCGTCTGTGTACAGTACAAACGGCTGGCTGTAGTCAGGGTAGGCCAGAATTTCTTCTCTCGTGAGAGCCCCTTTCAGCCAGACAAAAGATGCTTCTATTTGACTGTTCCATTCAAATGGAGGGCTTTGCTTCTTAGCCTTCTTTGGCTGGCCCACCAGGAGATCTTGAAGAGGCGCTGCTATCTTGGTGAAACCATCAATGAACCTTCAGTAGTAGCCCACCAGCCCAAGGAACTGCCGCACCTCCTTTACCGTGGTGGGTCTTGGCCAGTCCTTGATTACGGTGACTTTCTCCGGATCAGGTGCCACACCTTCAGCGCTGACCACATGACCCAGGTACTGTACCTTTGGCTTCAAGAGGTGACATTTGGACGGCTTTATCTTCAGGCCATACTCCGACAAGGACTCAAACACTTCTGCTAAGTGCCTCAGGTGGTCTTCGTAGGTCTTGGAGTAGACTATGACGTCATCCAGGTACAATAGCACGGTTTCAAAGTTGTGATGGCCCAAGCAGCACTCCATCAATCTCTGAAATGTCCCTGGGGCATTGCAGAGCCCGAACGGCATACAATTAAACTCGCAGAGACCCATTGGTGTCGTGAATGCAGTCTTCTCCTTGTCCGCCTCTGCCACGGGAACCTGCCAATACCCACTGGTGAGATCCAGGGTGGAGAAATAATTAGCTGATTTTAAGGCCGTTAGTGACTCTTCTATTCTGGGTAGTGGATAAGCATCTTTATGTGTAATGCGGTTAATTTGTCTGTAATCTACGCACATTCTCATTGTACCATCTTTTTTCTTTACGAGCACTAGTGGAGCTGCCCAGGGGCTACAACTATCTCTGATAACCCCAGCCTCCTTCATTTCCCGTAACATTTCTTTGGCACGCTGATACTGTGCTAGGGGTACAGGGCGGTATCTCTCTTTAATGGGATGATGATCACCCGTGGGGATTTGATGTTTAACCCCTTTTACCTGCCCAAAATCTAGGGGGTGTTTGCTGAAGACCCGCTCGTACTCCTGTACCACCCGGTAAACCCCATGCTTTTGGTGTGAGGGGGTGGAGTCGGTGCCCACATGTAATTTTTGGCACCAGTCTTCCAGCTGTCCCTTGGAGCCATTGTCTTCCGCCTGGTCGGACGGGATCAAGGGTTCCACTGCTTTGATGGTATTGTTACTGACAGTGTACAGTTTTGCTACAGTGGCGTACCGGGGCAATTTGGCTTCCTCCTCCCCACAATTCAGGACACGGACGGGCACTCTTCCCTTGCGGACGTCTGCTACCCCTCTGGCTATCAGGACTCCAGGCCTACTTTCTGAATACACAGGTTCTACCAGGGCCTGGTAATCTTGACCCATGAGGCCTATTGCTGCCCAACACCATATCAACATTTCACTTCTTGGGGGTATTGCAATGGGGAGGGGGTCACTTACCCTCACACTGTCAGTTTCTCCTCCGGCCAGCTCTACCTGCTGCCTCCTCATCAGGGCTCTGATCTCCCTCTGTAGGGCACGCTGCTGACGCCTGCTGCAACAAAATTATCACTTCGGCAATACAATTTTCCATCACATTTGTACCAATGGTTAGCAGTGGGTTAGATTCTTTGCGATCAATATCTACAATTATCATCCCCTGACACGGCAATTCTACCCGCCCCACTTTAATGGTTACTTCCTTATACCCAATTTGAGGCAAGGGCTGACCATTACTGGTCACAATTGTTAAATCATCATCTGGGCCATGGTCAATGTCTGAATCAGCCCAATATCTTTTGTACAGTTTATAAGGGATGGTTGTTACCTGGGACCCCGTATCCAGTAGGGCATTCAAAGGGATCCCATCCAGCACAATAGGAAGGACCGGGTGTCCTCCCACATACTTGCTGCGACTGGGGTTTGAGCCGGGCTTCCTTACACCTGGGGGTTGGCTCCTGGCCCCAAGTTCGGCCCATTTAAAGGACAGTGTCTTGCAATATGGCCCGCCTGGCTGCAGCGGCGGCAGATCGGTTGTCCCATTAAATCATACCGGTCTGTGTCTTTTCCTCGGGTCGGCGGAATCCTCCTCTGCCGCATCCATGGGACGTCATCTGGGCTGGAGGCCAACTCGATTCTTGCAGGCGATGGGGTCACTTGTAGAGACTGCACGGTCTTGGCAAGGGCAGCTACAGTCTTGGTCAGCTCCTGGACCTGCTGTCTGAGCTCTGCAGCGGGATCCTTATCCAGGGACTGCGCCTCAGCCCCCGCAGCAGCTCGTGTTGCAGGCACCACCCCGGGGTACGTGATAGCAAGAGGCCGGAGGGGTACTGGGTCATTCGGTGTAGATTCTCTCAGTACCCAGATGGCCTGGTCCTTAAACTTTGCAAAGTCCAGAGCAGGGTTCAGCAGGACCATGATACGCAGCTGGGTCCTGTGGGCATCTGACAGGAGCCCTTCTATGAACTGCTCAGTTAGGAGCTTGTCTTCTTCATGTACACTCTCTGGGTCCACCTGTTTAATTGCTTTCAGGGCCTCCTGCAAGTTTAAGGCATAGTCCCGTATGCTGTCTGTGGCCCGTTGTTTGCACCCAAAGAATCTCATCTTTGTTTCTGCTGCGGTGCGGGTGTCAAAAGTACTCTTTAACTTGGCCAGTATCTGGGTTGCTGTCCCTTTATCTGTGTCAGGCCAGGACTTCACTTCACGCTGGGCCGCGCCGGCTAGCTGCCCCATTAATATGCCCACCTTCTGGCTCTCAGTCAGCGGATACACTATGAACAAGCTGTGCAGCCTTTCTCTGAAGTCGCTCAGGGTATGTGACTCCCCGGAGTACTGCGGCAGCCATTCTGCTCCCGGGATGTACGGCATTGTGATCGGCATTACCGGCGCTACAGCGGGGGCTGGGGTGACGGCGACTGGGATTACATCGGCAGGTGCTGCTGCGTCTTGAGCTACCACAGCCACCTGCTCTCCCTCTGTGTCGGACATCTTCCTCCCCCTTAGTGAACCTTACCAGGCTCCATTCACTTTTCAAATTCCCTTCTGGGTCGCGCGGGGTTAACGGCGCTCTGCTCTGTTGGCGCGCTCCCTTCGCACTCTTTTTCGGGCACGCCCCCCTTCTTCCTGCGCTCAGCGAGGCTAATGGCGGCGGCAGTTTTCAAACAGTAACACAGTCTTTTAAGCACAGTTTCTGCAGGCGCACAGTATCCGGTGGGACCGGGCACGAAATCCTGTTCGTGACGCCAAAGTTGACTCGCCCACCCCAGGGCTATGGGACACCCGGTGCCGGGCCGGACTAGTCCTGGGGTTGTCAGTGGTGGCGGGGCCCGACTCCGTGGCCCTGGTGGGTGTCAGTTAAATATGGCTGGTGAATAAAGTTTATGGTTGTCGTGACACCACCTGTGGTTTTCGGCTATTAAGCCGCCGCTGCTGTATGAGGCCTCCGGGGTGATGGAATGGCAGCAATGGTGGTACTGCTCCCCACAGGTGGAGCGGTGCCCCGGGGACACTGTTGGTGCTCGTGAGAGTCTATGGTGTTGTGTGGATAACACGGTGCAGGGCCGACAGGCAATGAAAGAAACAGGCACAAACAACAGTCTCTTTACCTTCTCCTCTTTTACTTCACAAACGGTTAGTCCTGGGAGACCGTTACAGGTGGTAGAGGGCTCCGGCCGGCCTGGAAGTAACTGAGCTGTCGTTTTGGCCAGATGAGTATGAGGCCTACTCCTGTTCTTTTCCTTACTGTGATAGGACCCTGCTCTCTGAATTTAGCAATGGCCCTCTTGCTGCTGGGACCTGTGGTACGTCCCTCTCCCTGTGTGGTAGGCTGCGCAGGCCCTCTCTGGTGCTTCTCTGCTGGAGTCCACACCGGGCCCTGATGATGCAGCTGTACCTTCGGGCTGTTTATGGGCCAGGTGCTTGCAGCTCTCCTGCCCTTCGGATTCGGCTACCAGGGAGTATTTTAGGCCTCTCTGCTCCGCCTGCTTCACTGGGCCAAGCTGCTCCAGCTCTAGGCCCCAGTTCCACAGGACAGCACACTCTGCGTCTGCACTCTGCTTTTTCCTACAGACTCAACACTAACTCCTCCCTCAGGCCAGACTTAAGGAATGCTCCCTGGAACTCCAGGTTCAGAGCTCCCCCTGCTGGCCTGAGGGAGAACTGCGTTGGATGTTAAACTTACTGGCCAATAGACCTCCCAATTACCTCCAGGCTCAGCATTAACCCTTTGGAGGGGCAATGCTGTTGTGGCGACCAGGTCCTGGGGCGCCACATGTGCTCAGTGTGTATACATATATGTGTGAAAAAAGGAGGACAAATCCAGAGGAGGATCCACATCCAGGGATAGGTAAAAAATATCCTTTACTCAAATACCATTATAAATCCATAAAGTGAATGATACTGGCAGTACATCTGATATAGTCGCAAACAGTCTCAAACAAGACTACGCGTTTCAGCTGTACAAGCCTTCATCCTGGTGACCATGCTAGAGCTGGATGTAAACAGTGATGGAATACAACACCACAGTTCTGTTTGCTGCCTAGTGGCTTTCTTGGAGCAACTGAGCTCCCATTCCCTTTAATAGGAGCTGAGCAGTATCCAGAAACGGCCACTATTCAGTGAGTAGAGCTTTGCTTTTCATCTTCATCCACTGTTTACGTATGACTGCCATCAGAGCTGATTACAACAGATTAGTGGGGGTTCCAGTTGTCGGACCTTCACCAATGTCATAATGATCAATAAGTCAAGCCTGGAGGCCCCTTTATCGTGAAATCACTTATAAGTGGCACTGGAGAGACAAAAATACTTTTAGTAGCTTTGTCTGTAAGACTTTTCCATCCCATTATACAGTTTTCATTAGGGAAAAGTAGTAATGGGAGTCTCTTTAAAATATCAGTCTGACACCAATACTTACAACATGCAAGCCAATGACGGCTGAAGACGTGGCAAATCTTCCATGATCGTTACCAAGATGTGATGTCAGCTCCCAATAAATAAGGGTCATGGGCCCCTTTCCATGAATCCCTGTAAAATTACACTAAGGTCAGTGTAAAACATTGAGTTTAGCTTTTTTTTTTTTATAAGTTTTTTTTTCTTGGAAATAGCTGGAATGGATCCCAGAGAAGGGAGAAATATAAAGCTTCCCAAAGGAAAACAATCCTTATTCCCTGTCTTGGATCCGTTTCAGCTATTTCTTAAAAAAAAATGCATTGCCAAAGTGTCATGTGTGAACCTATACTCTGATACTCCATTTTTTTTTCTAACTACATGTGTCTAGTGAAAAATCCTTATTTGCACCATCCATGTGGGAGTTCTCCACTCAATGAGGAGGATACTCCGGAGGCAGGAGGGTGGTAAGTAGGCAGGGTACCTGGTGAGTAGTATGGAGGTAGATTGTACTTACTAAGTTGTATCATTTTATTGAAGATGAAGCTCACTTTTCAGTGATCTGACGTGATTTTAGTTACATTATGATTAGAAACTCAGACAGTAAAAGAGAAAATTCTGTGAAAGCAAATATTCCAGTGTTGTCAATTACTTTGATGGCAGCAGACCATGACTGAAATTTATTCGTGAAGTATGGTTTTTTGGAAGCTGGTCTTTAGTTCTACACCTGACAATCTTGGCCAAGTACCATAGGCGCATCTGGGGCTTACTATAGCAAAATGATGGCACTGCACTGGAAGGGATGTTGTAAAAGAACAACTTTCAATTGTTTATCTCCACCCAAAAATGTCTAGATTTCAATATTAAGTTCAATCATTGTCTGGTGGATTACCATAATAGTCTGGTACATTTATTGACCATCTGTCTCTGTCCTGTTGACGTCGGGATATAGTGCGAATGTGTGACCACTGCTCAATTCAATGAAGGTGCAGAAGATTCCCATTCTTGTGATTGGTGGGAATCTCCAGTGTTCACACATTGATCATCTACATTGGTGTGTGAAAGTTTAGGCACCCCTTGGCAAAATTACTTTTACTGTGAAGCGTTAAGCAAGTTGAAGATGGAATGATCTCTAAAAGGCATAAAGTTAAAGATGACACATATCCTTTGTATTTTAGGCAAAAAAAAATAGTCTCATCTTTTACATTTTAAAAATTGCAAAACGAAAAATGGGCAGATGGAAAAATTTGGACACCCTTGGAGATCTGTGTGCTCAGATAACTTTAACCAAGGTTTCAGACCTTAACAAGTCTGTTAGAGTTATGGCTTGCTCACTATCATGGTTAGGAAAGACCAGTAAAGCAAATTTCACTGCTTTATAAAAACCCAGCCATCTAACCTTGTGCCAAAAAACAGCACCCATAGACCAGCTGCTTAGCACTCTGAAAATGAAAATGGTGGAGACCCACAAAGCGAAAGCGTTTTAAAGTTGGCCTTTCCTCAGTTTGAAATGTAATTAAGAAATGGTAGTAAACCGGAACAGTGGAGGTCAAGATATGGTTTTGAAGGTCATGCAAAATATCTGTGAGAACTGCTGGTAGGATTGCTAGAGAGAAAAATCAGAACCCTTGCCTGACTGCAAAAGACCTTCAGGAAGATTTATCAGACTCTGGAGTTGTGGGACAAAACATTTTTCTACCGTTCAGACATACCTACACAAATATGGCCTTCATGGAAAAGTCATCAGAAGAAAACCTCTCCTGCATCCTCACCATAAAATTCAGTATCATCAGTATGCAAAAGAAAATCTAAGCCTGATGCAATTTGGAAACAAGTTCTCTGCACCAATGAGGCTAAAATAGAATCCTTTAGCCACAATGATCAAAGTGGTGAAAAAAGGTCACAAAATTTCAGGATAAGAACATATTGAAAACCATTAACCATGGGGATGAATCAATCATGCTTTGGGGTTGTGTTGCAGCCAATGGCACGGGGAACATTTCACAGGTAAAGTGAAGAATGGATTCAATGAAATTTCAAAAAATTATTGATGCAAACATAGAACCATCTGTAAAAAAGCTGAAGTTGAAAAGAGGATGGTTTCTACAAATGGATAATATCCAAAACACACATCAAAATCCACAAAAAAAGTGGAAAAGTAGCAAAACGCATTCATTACGGTTATACGCCGGAGATGTCCTCCCTCTCAGGTCAGAGTCAGGGTCCTTCCTGTCTCTCCACTGCCTGAGATCCATTCTGCGGGTGCTGCTCCGCTTCGGCGCTGTTCGCAGTGATTGGCCCAATCCTCCGCTGTGTTACTGGTAGCTGTTCAGCCACAAGAATCTATAGGCCGCTTTACACGCTGCCACATCTCTCAAGCAATCTCGTTGGGGTCACGGAATTAGTGACGCACATCCGGTCACTTTAGCGATGCCGTTGCGTGTGACACCTTTGAGCGATTTTGCATCGTTGCAAAAACGTGCAAAATCGCTCATCGGGGACATGGGGGTCCATTCTCTAATATCGTTGCTGCAGCAGTAACAAAGTTGTTCCTCGTTCCTGCGGCAGCACACATTGCTCCATGTGACACCGCAGGAACGAGGAACCTCTCCTTACCTGCCTCCCGGCCACAATGCGGAAGGAAGAAGGTGGGCGGGATGTTCGTCCCGCTCATCTCCGCCCCTCCGCTTCTATTGGGCGGTGGTTCAGTGACGCAGCTGTGACGTCGCTGTGACGCTGAACGAACCGCCCCCTTAGAAAGGAGGCGTTTCGCCGGTGACAGCGACGTCGCAGGGCGGGTAAGTAGTGTGACGGGTCTGGGTGATGTTGTGCGCCACTGGCAGCGATTTGCCCATGTCGCACAACCGATGGGGGTGGGTACTCACGCTAGCGATATCGGTCTTAATATCGCAGCATGTAAAGCGGCCTTTTGAGTGGAAAGCGGGTGAGTGCGCATGCGCGGGTCGAGTCTTTTTCTAATGCCTGCTTTACACGCTTCAATAAATCTTTCAATCCGTCGTCGGGGTCAAGTTGTAAGTGATGCACATCCTGCATCGTTCGTGACGTATTTGCGTGTGACACCTACGTGCAATCAAGATTGAACTAAAATACGGTGATCGCATACACGTCGTTTATTCCTCATACATTGGACGTTTTGTTGTATGAACCTAGTGAATTGTAACGTGTGACATCCCTCATACGATTTTGATGTCTGAGGCTATGTGCGCAGGTGTGCGCTCTGCACCGCAGCTTAAAAAAAGTCCGCTTCAGAGCGCAGCTGAAAAGCTGCGTTCTGAAGCGCCTCACAATGTCTGTCATGCACTAATCTCTGTCAGTCGGTCACTATCTCTGTCCCTCACTCTCTGTCCATGTCAGTCTATCCCCCTCTCTCATATACTCACCGATCCCCGATCCCCGGCTCTGCACGGCATTCACACTGCTCCGGCGGCTTTTACTGTTTTGAAAAAGCCGGCCGCCCATTAAACAATCTCGTATTCCCTGCTTTACCGGCGCCTATGATTGGTTACAGTGAGACACGCCCCCACGCTGAGTGACAGGTGTCACACTGCACCCAATCACAGCAGCCGGTGGGCGTGTCTATTCTGTGCAGTGAAATAAATAATTAAATAATTAAAAATTATTGGATTACGCCGGACAAGGAGGGCTTTTTGGGGCTGATTAAAGTGGTGAACCAGGGTATATGTTTGTGTTTTTTATTTCTAATAAAGGATTTTTCGGGTGTGTGTGTTTATTTACTGTAATTTACAGATTAATCATGGAGGGTGTCTCATAGACGCCTGACATGATTAATCTAGGACTTATTGGCAGCTATGGGCTGCCAATAACTCCTTATTACCCCGATTTGCCAACGCACCAGGGAAAATCGGGAAGAGCCGGGTACAGTCCCAGAACTGTCGCATATAATGTATGCGGCAATTCTGGGCGGCTGTTGGCTGATATTGTTAGGCTGGGGGGCTCCCCATAACGTGGAGCTCCCCATCCTGAGAATACCAGCCTTCAGCCGTATGGCTTTATCTGGCTGGTTTTAAAATTGGGGGGGACCGCACGCCGTTTTTTTTAATTATTTAATTATTTATTTCACTACACAGTATAGACACGCCCACCGGCTGCTGTGATTGGGTGCAGTGTGACACCTGTCACTCAGCGTGGGGGCGTGTCTCACTGTAACCAATCATAGGCGCCGGTGGGCGGGTAAAGCAGGGAATACGAGATTGTTTAATGGGCGGCCGGCTTTTTCAAAACAGTAAAAGCCGCCGGAGCAGTGTGAATGCCGTGAAGAGCCGGGGATCGGGGATCGGTGAGTATGAGAGAGGGCTGCTCAATTCACTTACTCAGGAGTTTAGCGGTCACCGGTGAATCCTTCACAGGTGACCGCTAATCAGGACGCGACACAGACAGAGCCGCAGCATGACCATGAAGTCGGGTGAGGTTCACCCGAGTTCATTCTGACAGTGCGGCTCTGTCTGTGTCTGCTGTCATCTGCCATTCAGCTCTGCTACATGGCTGTCTGTGTCTGCTGTCAGCGGCCATGTAGCAGAGCTGAATGGCAGATGACATAGTAAAAACGCATCCCTACACATTACACACGCTTGGCAAGTCAATAAATAAAAAAAAAAGGGTGTCCAATGCATACGTCACAGAACACATGATCTAAAGGATCGCACACAACATTGATCAATTTAACATAGACTACTAACGCACGTGTGACAGCAAATGAACGACCTATGTGCAATCTCATTCAATCGCATATGCGACCTGGGCGTGTCACATCGCATACGAGATCGCACACCTAATTGTAAGGTGTAAAGCTGGCTTAAGTCAGACTCTTTGTCCAATGCGCATGCGCGTAACGTGGTCCTGTAGAAAGAGGTTGTTAGGTTGGTTGCTTGAATATTGCGTTGCTTGTCAGATATTACCGGTGACAGTACTAGTTAAACACCGTTACTAGGCAAGTCGCTTGAATATTGCATTGCTCATGTAGTTACTTCCGGTGACACCGCTAGTTGAGCATACTGAACATCACTACTAGGCAGGTCACTTGAATTTTGCTTTAATTATGTAGTTACTGCAGGTGACAGTGCTGGTTAAGCATGCAGTTCACCAAAACCTTATTTGTAGCAGGTACACCTGCATGTTGTTTAAAGGTGTCACTTTTGCATCTTTATCTCTGAGTTCTTACAGGCACCTCTATTTCGACCGTGGTTGGTCGCCTCGTTCCCACGGCTGTTTTTGGTAGTGTCTGTGTGAATTAACACTGACTGTTCGCGCTTTATTAATTTGAAACTTAAGATACTGAAGTCTGTAGTTGTTCGTCCAGCTCTCTGGGCTCTTAGCAGCTATATCCTTCCATAGCACAGTGGATTCCCGGTTGCACTTAGGATTGTATGAACCATCCTCCTCCAAAGTTGCCAACCCCGTAACAGCAATCCTGCAATTCTTTTACAATTTTCCAAAAATCTTCTTTATTTCATGTTCCATAAATTGTCATACAGACGGTCATTATAAATAGAGGAAAAACCTACGCATTTCGAACTCTACTAATTCTTACTCACAGTATATGATTAACTTTACTTGTGATTTCCTTACTAGCCTGTAAGTTCTTTACAATCACAATCAAGGTATACAACTGAAAAAATGTTGGATTGCACTGACGGGTAAGCAACTCAAAAGACTCTCACATCCTATATATAGTCGATACATGTTGTGTATGATCCTTTCCATTCACTATGTGGTAAAAAGGTGCCTTATTCTCAATTAATTTAAGGGGTAAAGTCACACAGTGCTTCTAAAAAAAAAAAACAAGCAACCTTGAAATCCTCTCTCTTCCCAAGAATAGAAAGTCTTATGAAAAAGGAAGACTGAAAAAGGAATGAGACTACTGTTTTTATCTGTTGCTGCTTCACATGGTATTTTGGATGCGGTCTTGTCTTCTATCATTCATTTCATTTTTTATTTTAATTTTGTTGTTTACTGCTCAATTCCACGGTTACCCGCCACCTCTGCAGTTTATCAGCAGTGGTTGTCTCCTATTCCACAAGTACATCTGTTATGGTGAACTCTTAACCAGAGATCAATTGTTGCCTACTGCCTGGCCTAATTGGTGTGGACCAAGTGCATGCGTAAAGAATTCACGCCAGACACAGTCGGATGCGAAATGTCTTCTTGATCACAGTAAAAATGGCAGCCAAGAGATCAGTACAGAGCATGCGTCCTCTGACATAGACTAGGGGCGTACACAAGTTCGGATATGCCCATTTAGTGGGACAGTTCATGAGCTAACCAATGGGGAGATCCGTGTTACTGTTGATGGGCAGGTCTGACTTCAGTGGATGACTCCATAGTGTCATCTGATCTGTGGGTTGGTCCTCTAGCTTGGCTAGTGGGTCTTTTCCTTATATGGTGGTCTTCTTACATCTGGACATTCCTTGTATTCCAGGCAAGGTGTGGAAAACAGGATCCATCCTTAACTCCTTAACGACCGCCGATACGCCTTTTAACGGCGACAAATTAGGGTACTTCTTCCGATCCGCCGCTTTTTAACGGCAGTCGGAAAAAAGGGTCTAGCGCCCCCCAGAGTCAGAAAAATTCCGGGGTCTCAGCTGCCGGGGGTAGCTGAGACCCTGGAGATCATGATTCTGGCCGGTTTTTCCGGTCCCCGCTCACCTGATGACCGGTATACACCATATACCGATGATCAGGTTACAGTAAATGACCGCGCCAGTAAAAAATCATTTATCTCCCATCTGGCATAAACAAACATGTCAGATGGGAGATAAATCTCATCCCCCGGTCCTCTACGGTCCCCCGGTGTCGCCAAAGTATCCCCCCACCCCCCTTCCTCCCGATAATCTAACATGGCGCCGCACATACCGGCGCGCACAGCAGCGCGCCGGCCGCATTTCCCCCTTTCCTATGGTTTCTGTCGCATGTGCTATGACACATACGACAGAAACCTGCTCCCCAGGCCCTGCCAGGTCACCCCCTATTCCCACCTCGGTGTCCCCCAGTGTCCCCCGTACCTGTCAGCTCTGATCCCCCGCGGCCCCCTCCTCCTTCACAGTGCACGCCGGTCACACTGCAGAGCGCGGCTGTCAGCTTCCTGTGTCTGACTCAGAGATGCTGGCTGCTGCTGCTGCACGGAGTCTGCAGCTGTGACCCGGGGAGGGTGGGTGCAAATTCTTTGCACCCACTCTCCTTAAATGGAGGGTCTGCACTCCTAGAAAATGGGGGACACGTTCCCTGAACGTGCCCCCCATATTCTAGAAGGTCCAGAATCGCCGCGGGACTTTCACAATGGATTACAGGGACCCAATTTTTTTTTTTTTTTCAATAAATTGGCCAAAAGAGGGAATGTTTTTGGGGAGTGTTTTTTCAAATAAATTTTTTTTGTCAATTTTTTTTTTTATTACTGTCAATTAGTTATGTCTGGTATCAAATAGACGCCGTGACATAACTAATTGCTGGGCTTGATGCTAGGTGACATTACACATCTGGTATCAACCCCATTTATTACCCCGTTTGCCACCGCACCAGGGCGCGGGATGAGTTGGGGCGAAGCGCCAGGATTGGCGCATCTAATGGATGCGCCACTTCTGGGGCGGCTGCGGCCTGCTATTTTTAGGCTGGGAAGAGTCCAATAACCATGGCTCTTCCCACCCTGAGAATACCAGACCCCAGCTGTCAGCTTCACCTGGCTGGTGATCTAATTTGGGGGGACCCTACGTTTGTTTGTTTTTTTAATTATTTATTCATAAATAATTAAAAAAAAAAACACAAAACAGCTTGGGGAGCCCTCCAAATTGATCACCAGCCAAGGTGAAGCTGTCAGCTGTGGTTTGCAGGCTACAGCTGTCTGCTTTACCCTAGCTGGCTATCAAAAATAGGGGGGACCCCACGTCATTTATTTTAATTATTTTTTTTGGGCTAAATACAAGGCTAGGCACCCTTTAGTGCCACATGAAAGGCACTAAAGAGTGCCAGCTTAGAATATGCAGGGGGCGGGATGTTATATATGTTTGACATCTATCCATTCATCCATTGTAGCATTTTAGGCTATGCGCCCACAATCGGGGTTTGCAGTGTTTTCCCTGCGTCCATAATGCTGCGTTGTGCAGTAGAAGCACAGTGGAAGGATTTTTAGAAATCTCATGCCCACTGTGCTTCTTTTCTCCGCAGCATAAACTGACCTGTGGCGCAGCTTCCCGAGCCTCAGCATGTCAATTTATGCTGAGGAGATGAGTGTTCTGTGCAGGTAGAATAGAGCTAAAGTCCACAGCAGCCTGAACCCAAATTGTGGGCATGGGCAGCTGCGTTCTCCCGTGGACAACACTCACATCTCTGCAGGAAGGCTGGCACTGTGTACTAGATGCCGTGTCGCTGGATCATGGCCACATAGCCTAACAGTGAGAAATTTGTTGCTACAGCAACATTTTTGTGAAGTACCTGTGGATTCAAAATGCTTACTATACTCCTGAATAAAATCCTTGAGGGGTCCAGTTTCCAAAATGGAGTCACTTGTGGGGGTTTCTGCTGTATAGGTACCCAAGAGGCCCTGCTAATGTGACATGGTGCGTGCAATTTATTTCAACTTTTCCAAAATTCAAATGGTGCTCCTTCCATTCCAAGCCTTCCCATTAATCCAAACAGAGGTTTTTGGCCACATATGAGGTATCCCTGCGCTCACAAGAAATTGGATAACAACCTGTGGGGTCCACGTTTTGTTGTTGCCTCTTGAAAAAGTGAGAAATGTGATGCTAAAGAAACATTTTTGTGAAAAAAATGAAAATTTTCAATATGGCAACCTAAGCTTATCAAATTCTGTGAAGTATTCGTGGATTCAAAATGCTCAATATACACCTAGATAAAAGCCTTGAGGTATCTTGTTTCCAAAATGGGGTCACTTGTGGGGGACCTCCACTGTTTAGGCACTTTAGGGGCTTTCCAAATGCGACATAGCGTCCACTAATTATTCCAGCCAAATGTTCAGTCAAATGGCACTTTTTCCCTTCCGAGCCCTGCCGTGCACCCAAACAGTTGATTTCCACCACACATAAGGTATCAGCATACTCAGGAGAAATTGCACAATAAATTTTATGCTGCTTTTTTTCCTTTTACTCTTGTTAAAAAAAGGCTATGTGTTTGAAGTGACAATTTTGTGGTAAAAATGTATTTTTTTTATTTTCACAGCTCAACTTTATAAACTTCTGTGAAGCACCTGGGGGTTCAGGGTACTCACCAAACATATAGATAAATTCCTTGAGGGGTCTATTTTCCAGAATGGGGTCACTTGTGGGAGACCTCCACTGCTTAGTTACCTCAGGGGCTCTCCTAATGCAACATGACGTCCGCAATTGATTCCAGCCAATTTTGCAGTCAAATGGCACTCCTTCCCTTCCAAGACCTGCCTTGTGCCCAAACAGTTGATTTCCACCACATATAAGATATCACCGAACTCAGGAGAAATTGCACAATAAATTTCATGGTGATTTTTTTCCTGTTACCCTTGTGAAAAAAAAGCTACCTGGTTGAAGTAACAATTTTGTGGTAAAATTTTATTTTTTTATTTTCATGGCTCAACGTTATAAACTTCTGTGAAAAACCTGGGGGTTCAGGGTACTCACCAAACATCTAGATAAATTCCTTGAGAGGCCTAGTTTCCAATATGGGGTCACTTGTGGTGGTTTTTTGCTGTTTACGTACCTTAGGGGTCCTACAAATGCGACATGGTGCCCGCAATCTTTTTCAGCCAAATTTCCTTTACAAAATTCAAATATTGCTCCTTTCGTTCCAAACCCTCCCATTTGTCCATACAAAGGTTTCAGACCACATGTGAGGTATCACCGCGCTCATAAAAAAGTGGGTAACAAAGATTTGGGTCAAATTTTTGGAATTACCTCTTGAAAAAGTGAGAGAATTGATGCTAAAGCAACATTTTTGAGAAAAAAATGACAATTTTCAATATGACAACGTAACGTTATCAAAATCTGTGAAGTACCTGTGGGTCCAAAATGCTCAGAATACCCCTCGATAGAAGCCTTAAGGGGTCTAGTTTCCAAAATGGGGTCACTTGAGGGGGTTCCTGCTGTTTAGGTACCTTAGGGGATCTGTAAATGCAACATAGTGCCCGCAATCTGTTTCAGCCAACTTTGCTTTCCAAAATTCAAATATTGCTCCTTTCGTTCCAAGCCCTCCCATTTACCCAAACAAAGGTTTCTGACCACATGTAGGGTATCAGCGCGCTCATAAGAAAGTGGGTAATAAAGTGTGAGGTCCAAGTTTTGGTGTTACCTCTTGAAAAAGTAAGAAAATTAGTGCTAAAGCAACATTTTTAGGTAAAATGTTAAATTTTATTTTTTTTCATTCCACATTACTTTAGTTCCTGTGAAGCACCTGAAGGGTTAATAAACTTCTTGAGTGTGGCTTTGAGTACCTTGAGGGGTGCAGTTTTTAGAATGGTGTCACTTTTGGGTATTTTCTGTCACCTAGGCCTCTCAAAGTCACTTCAAATGGGATGTGGTCCCTAAAAAATGTTTTTGTAAATTTTGTTGAAAAAATGGGAAATTGCTGATGAACTTTGAGGCCTTCTAACTTCCTAACCTCAATAAATTTTGTTTCAAAAATTGCGCAGATCTAAAGTAGACAAGTGGGAAATGTTATTTATTAACTATTTTGTTATTTCTGGTTTATGGGCATAAAAATTAAAAGTTTGAAAATTGCAAAATTTTTATTTTTTTGTCAAACTTCAGATTTTTTCACAAATAAAATAAAAAAATATCATCCTAAATTTACCTCTAACATGAAGCCCAATATGTCACGAAAAAACAATCTCAGAATCACCAGGATCCATTGAAGCGTTCCAGAGTTATAACCTTATAAAGTGACACTGGTCAAAATTGCAAAAAATGGCCTGGGCATTAAGTACAAAACTGGCTTCGTCCTTAAGGGGTTAAATCTGTGTTATGTGTATGATCTGAAACCTGAATTATGTAAGGCAAATCAACATATTTCCCAAAATCCATTGTCAAGAGGTTAATTAAGTATTTGATGGCAAGGTCCTCCTCAACACATCGCTTACAAGCTCTTTGATACTGAGCTTGTAAGTGCTGCTATAAAGCTGTCATTGGATCACTCATACTAAGGTGTGATAATATTTGAGGGATGTACTGTATATGCTCATCCTGTATAGAATTGGAGATCTATAATACTGCACTTACACATATAAGCACATGTCCTGTTCATATTTTCCTAATTACAGAGTAAATATAAGGGCAAGAATTACAGCGCCCATCTGTTCTCTGCCACACAAGCATTAGGGGAATGTAGCACAGTCATGTGTCTGTTTTTCACACATTCACTAATTTTGTTTATCCACATGCACAAGACTTTCCTTCAGGAGGACATTCATAAAGTGCTTGGAAAATAGATTAGTTCTGTCATTTCTAAATTGCCTTGTTGACATTAAAGACCTTGTCGGTGCGTTATAGGAGAGATAGCTGCAGAAAGGGAGAGTGACCGGGACATGAGAACAGAAGTGACTGTGCCGGCATGTCAACAAGGGATTAAACTCTGAGCCAGCACTTTCAGCATTTTCAATTAGGTTCAAAGCTAACAACGGAGAGATGACACCGAATTTAATTATCTGAACAACTGTTATTTAGCCAAACCCCAGATATTGAAACAAAGAAAATATTTAGTTTCTAATTTATTATTTAAAGAAATAAAGTCCACATGAAACAAAAGCAAAGAGAGTAGAGATGAGCGAACATGAAGTTCAGTGTTCGCGCCAAACAGACTTTATTTAAAAAAAAAAAAAGAATGTCTGGATGTATGTGGGTGGAATTCCAAACTGCACAATTGGCGAATTCTAATGGGGTTTGGGCCAAGTCTGAGTCTCAAACCGGATTTCTTTAACCCCTTCATGATCTAGGACGTGAAGGTATGTCCTAAATCATGAAGGGGTGATCACTGCTGGCTGCTACAGTGAGCCAGTGACGATCCCTGCACATGTCTGCTGACTTGAACAGCAGACATGTGTGCCTCGCAGGCGCGGGTGGATCTGTGATCCACCCGCGCCTGTTTACCCTTAAATCGCGCGCGCTGTCAAAATTTGATTTAAATTGCCGCAGTGTCAAATGTGCCTTTTCCCACCACCATCAAAGACCTGATCACGGGGAGCCAATGGTTGTCATGGTAGTGACAGGTCATGTGATGATTCCTGTCGCTATCAAGACGTAGTTCCTGTTACAGCCGACAGAGCAGCAGCTGTAACAAATACGCAGCATTTCTCCTTGTTTAAGCAGTGCTACTCTGATCAACAGAAATGAATCATCGATCAGACTGCTGATCCTCATTTTAAAAAAAGTTTTAAAAATTAAAATAAAAATAAAAAAACCTAAAAGTTCAAATCACCCACCATTCGCCCCTCAGAAAATTAAAGTTAAAAAAATAAAAAATATATACATATCAAGTATCACTGCATTCAGAAACACCCGATCTATAAAAATATAAAATCAATTAATCTGATCGGTAAACGGCGAAGCAGCAAAAAAAAATCCAAACGCCAAAATTAAATTCTTTTGTCCTTGCAAATTTTGCACAAAATGCAATAACAGGCGATCAAAACTTAGCATCTGCGCAAAAATGGTACTATTAAAAATGTCAGCTCAAGATGCAAAAAATAAGCCCCATATCCTGAAAAATTAGAACGCTACGGGTTGCAGGAAATGGCGCAAAAAGTGCACCACTTTTTTGGGACAAACTTCTGAATTTTTTTAACCCCTTAGATAAAAGTAAACCTATAAATGCTTGGTATCCACGAACTCATACCGACCTGAGGCATCACAACGACACATCAGTTTTACCATATAGTGAACACAGTGAATGAAATACCCCAAAAACAATCATGCAATTGCACTCTTTTTGAAATTTTTCTGCACTTGGAATTTGTTTGCTGCTTTCCAGTACACTATATGGTTAAACTTATGGTTTTGTTTAAAAGTAGAACTTGTCCCGCAAAAAAACAAGCCCTTATATAGCAAGATTGACAGAAAAATTAAAAAAGGTACAGCTCTTGGAAGAAGGGGAGTAAAAAAAAAAAAGACACAAAGAACTTAAAATCGCCCAGGGGTGAAAGGGTTAAGGTAAAAAGGACAATGATCCAGTGGTAGTCCAATTGTTGGTTAAAAAAAATTGATTATTCTTTATCGAAAGTCCATCAAACTGTACATATTAAAATCTTTGTGAACATGTATTGTAACCAAGCCGTGTGAAGAGACAACTATGAACCTACGCGTTTCGACACATAGTCCTATTCATAGTTAACTATGACTTTCAATAAAGGAAAAATCAACTTTTTTTTTTTTTTTTAAAATCAACTTTTTAACCAACAACTACTTGGATTACTGCTGGAGCATTATCCTTTTATCTTCAATTCCAGTACAGCTACCCCTCCCGGTTCCGTGGTGCGGTCTCCCAATGAATATCCTGTGAAGCATATAATACATGGAGTAAGCTGACCACATCTTTTTTATTTTTTCATGAACTTTATCTAAAGTCCGGCTGAATCCGCCGAACCAAACATCCACGGGTTCGCTCATCTCTGGAGTAAAGCAGGAACAGACACAGACAGAGGGGGGCCCCAGTGCAAGAACAAATATATGGACACTTTGCCAGCCAATAGCTCATTATAATGAATAATTCCACTTGCTTTGGATGTATGAATGCGCCCCCTGAGTTCTTGGACCCCTGAGTAACTGCACAGGTTGCACCAATGGTATGTCCGCACCTGGATTAAAGATTCAGTACAATACTCGGTGCTACACAAATAATGACATACCCTAGTACATTTCAAAGTGATCATATCTTAAAGGGAATCTGTCACCAGGTTTTTGCCACATAATATGAGAAAGACATGATCTAGAAATAGATAACCTGATTCCAGCGATGTATCACTTACTGGGCTACTTAGTGTAGTATTGCTAAAACCATTGATTTAATCAAGGCTGTGGAGTCGGTAAGCCAAACGTTCGACTCCGACTCCTCAATTTCCCTTGCACTGACTCCGACTCCACGACTCCGACTCCGAGACTCCGACTCCTACATATATTGCTTATAGTTAGGTGAAAAAATTATTGTAGTACATGAACATGTGTATGTGAACATCAGACATTTAATAATTTTTAGGATACAATAATCAAGATATTTGGATACAACATAAAATATATTTATTGCAATACAACTTTAGAACACAAAAAACTGTAATAAATTGTAAATATGTAATACACTACGTAATATACAGTAGATTACATATATATCTTGTGTGTGTGTATACAGGGGCGTAACTACCGCGGTCGCAGAGGTCGCGACTGCGACCGGGCCCGGCAGCTTAGGGGCTTGCGGCCGCCCGGCAGATCAGCTCCTTTCTGTGAGAGGAGCTGCGCTGATCCAGAGCAGACCACGCGGCCGCTATATGACCCGGTGCCGCCGCCGAAAACGGTCCCCCCTGCCTGGTGTCAGCGGCGGCGGCACCGGGCCCCCCTCCCCTGTCATCGCGCACAGGAACAATTTAGCGTGGAGCGGCCAGCGCAGCTCCACACTCCATCCCCCGTGCGGTGACGTCACTCCTGTGCGTCGGCTGTGCTCAGAGCACAGAGCGCAGGACGGGAGGACGCCGACAGCAGTAGCAGGGGAAGGGAGAAGAGCTGGGAACGGAGGAGAGCTGAGGACGGAGCAGCGCTGGAACAAGGAGAGGCAAGAAGAACTTTTTTTTTTTATTTATTAAATCAGCAAGTATACGGTGGCCAGAGGCCATGAGGGACTGCACTATAGATGGGGCAGCTTGCATTATACAGCGAGCATGGGGCAGCTTGCATTATACAGCGAGCATGGGGCAGCTTGCATTATACAGCGAGCATGGGGCAGCTTGCATTATACAGCGAGCATGGGGCAGCTTGCATTATACATTGTGCATGGGGGCAGCTTGCATTATACATTGTGCATGGGGGCAGCTTGCATTATACAGCGAGCATGGGGCAGCTTGCATTATACAGCGAGCATGGGGCAGCTTGCATTATACAGCGAGCATGGGGCAGCTTGCATTATACAGCGAGCATGGGGCAGCTTGCATTATACAGCGAGCATGGGGCAGCTTGCATTATATATTGTGCATGGGGGCAGCTTGCATTATACATTGTGCATGGGGGCAGCTTGCATTATACAGCGAGCATGGAGCAGCTTGCATTATACATTGTGCATGGGGGCAGCTTGCATTATACATGGTGCATGGGGCAGTTTGCATTATACATGGTGCATGGGGCAGTTTGCATTATACATAGCGCATGGGGCAGTTTGCATTATACATGGTGCATGGGGCAGTTTGCATTATACATGGTGCATGGGGAAGTTTGCATTATACATGGGGCAGTTTGCATTATACATGGTGCATGGGGCAGCTTGCATTATACATTGTGCATGGGGGCAGCTTGCATTATACATGGTGCATGGGGGCAGCTTGCATTATACAGCGAGCATGGAGCAGCTTGCATTATACATTGTGCATGGGGGTAGCTTGCATTATACATGGTGCATGGAGCAGTTTGCATTATACAGCGAGCATGGAGCAGCTTGCATTATACATTGTGCATGGGGGTAGCTTGCATTATACATGGTGCATGGGGCAGTTTGCATTATACATGGTGCATGGGGCAGTTTGCATTATACATGGGGCAGTTTGCATTATACATGGTGCAGCTTGCATTATACATTGTGCATGGGGGCAGCTTGCATTATACATGGGGCAGTTTGCATTATACATGGGGCATGGGGCAGTTTGCATTATACATGGGGCATGGGGCAGTTTGCATTATACATGGTGCATGAGGCAGCTTGCATTATACATGGAGCATGGGGGCAGCTTGCATTATACATTGTGCATGGGGGCAGCTTGCATTATACATGTGGCAGTTTGCATTATACATGGTGCATGGGGCAGTTTGCATTATACATGGGGCAGTTTGCATTATACATGGAGCATGGGGCAGTTTGCATTATACATGGGGAAGCTTGCATTGTACATGGAGCATGGGGCAGCTTGCATTGTACATGGAGCATGGGGCAGCTTGCATTATACATGGAGCATGGGGCAGCTTGCATTATACATGGAGCATGGGGCAGCTTGCATTATACATGATGCATGGGGCAGCTTGCATTATACATGGAGCATGGGGGGTTCCCTGCATTATATATGGAGCATGGGGGGGCTCCCTGCATTATATATGGAGCATGGGGGGGCTCCCTGCATTATATATGGAGCATGGGGGGGCTCCCTGCATTATACATGGAGCATGGACTGGCTGCATTATACATGGAGCGTCTGCATTATACATGGAGCATGGGGGGCTGACTGCATTATACATGGAGGTCTATGGGGCTGCATTATACAACATGACGGACACATTATACATGGAATATATGGGTGCATTATACATGGAGGAGTATGGGGCTGCATTATACAATATGAAGGTATTATGGGTCTGCATTATAATACATATAGGACTATGGGGGCTACATTATAATATATGGAGGACTATGAAGGCTACCTTATACATGGACTATGGGGGTGCGTTATAAAACATGGAGGACTGTGTGGTGCAGTATAATATATGAAGTACTATGGGGTGCATTCTAATATATGGAGAACTATGGGGTGAATTATAATACATGGAGAACTTTGGTAAATTCATTATAATTGGAGGGCTATGAGGGCTACTTCTACATGGAGGACTATGTAGCTGCATTCTAATATATGAAGGGTTATGTGGGACCCTTTATACTATACGGAAGGCTATGCAGGGGCCATTATTGTATTTGGAGAACTATATACGAGGGGGGACAAAGATACAAGCATGGGATGGGAATGTTTTGTGCTGAGGGAAAAGGCTCTTTCCCTCAGCACCCAGCTTTCCCATGCTCTGCTGTACATCTCTCAGCACCCAGCTTTCCCATGCTCTGATATGGGAAAGCTGGGTGCTGAGGGAAAGATGTATAGCAGAGCATGGGAAAGCTGAGTGCTGAGGACAAGATGGATATCAGAACATGGGAAAGCTGGGTGCTGATGGAGGAATTTCAGATCATGGGAAATCTGGGTGCTGAGGGTAAGAGACAAGTGTCAGCGTCATTATCCTGTACCCCGAGTGTCAGTGTCATTATCCCGTACCCTTAGTGTTGGTGTACGTGGAGGGGGGGCCCCGGTCCAAACTTTGCACCAGGCCCCCTCAAACTCTAGTTATGCCACTGTGTATATATATATATATATATATATATATATATATATATATATATATTACATATTGTATTACATATTTACAATTTATTAGTTTTTGTGTTGTAAAGTTGTATTCCAATAAATATATTTTATGTTCTATCTAAATATCTTGATTATTGTATCATAAAAATTATTAAATGTCTGATGTTCACATTGCACTACAATAAATATTTCACTTAAATATAAGCGTTATACTAAATGTTATTATTTAGTATGTTTTTGTTGAAAACTGTTTTTTGCCACTTACAGAGTGTTATATATAACACTATATAATACACTATGTAAGTGGTAAAAAAACAGTTTTCAACAAAAACATAGTAAATAACATTTGTGCAGTCTATGAATTTGTTGTAAGAAATAGAATTGCTTCCATCAGATCCTCCTTCGCAGATGACCTCAAATCTGACCTAATAATTTTAAGGCTGGAGAACAACTTCTCCACAGTAACTTGGGCTGGAGGCAAAGCTGTAACCACATGGGCAACATCTCTAACAATCTCCGGGTATAAAGAAATTTCCTTGATGAACGGTTGAATTTTTCTATTTCTTTGAGAGCAAGTGAAAAATTTTACTGAAATCTGGTCAATCTGCTTGCTATAGGAGATGGAGTGAAATCTTTTTCCTTGCGGCAACGCTTTGCTGCTCCATATCATCCAAATACTTGTCAAAGTTAAACTCCTCACCTGATGAGGTGAAGATATGGCAGCAGTAGCACTGTCAGGCCCCAAGTCCTCTTCCGCCTTGCAGTCCTGTAGCCGCTCATCCTAACTGCTACCTCACTCAAAGCTTCTTTTCCTTTAGTAAGCTGTTGATCATCAAGCAGTATACGATAACTTGGGTCCACATAAACAGCTGCCAGAAGAATTTTATTTTCCAATAGCTGTGTCTCTCTCCGTTTCATTGAATCAGAAAGGCCATCTGCGATTAAACCTCCTCTTTGGGACAGGCAAAATAGCAAGTTCTTCCACTCCCTTATGAAAATGCCAAAAGTTAAATCCTCAGCTTGTAATTTTTTAGTCACGGTAAATCGGTGATTAAGCAATTCCTTCAATTCAGCCACCTGTGTCCATTGACCTTCATTTAATGTTACTTGAGGGTTCACCATATCTATAAGAAATGATTTTAGTTCAAGCAATCGCTCAGTCATTACATACGTGCTGCCTCACCGAGTGGCTTGATCAACAATTGCCCCTTTCCCAGCACGTCTCTTCAAGATGGAATCAATTTTAGGGGTTCTGGCGGCAATAACCAACTTCCTCACTTTTCCAATTAGATTTCCAACATGTCCGCCCAGTTTCACACATCCGGCTTTTCGCCGGTTTGGCAGATGCGGTGCACGCCAGTACAGTACGATACAGTACAACAGTGGCAGCGCCGCAACTTCCGGGTTACATGCTTCGGTCACATGACAGCATGTGAGCGGCGTTTGTCGCGATGCCACTGTACTGTATACACTGTACTGGAGTACGCCGCATCCGTGAAAAGCTGGATGTGTGAAATCGGGGTCCCTCTTAAAGACTATCTCTTATTGCCAGCTGCAGCCTGTGCACAACACAGCGCATGTGATGAATATGAAAGGGTTTTGAAGCAGCTTCAACAAGATCATCTAATCCTAAAGTATCATTTTGCTGTTCTTCTGTTGTAATATCTGTTTGTTCCTCAGTTACATGAGCAGCACTGTGGCCTTCCATCTCTACCATACTAAATTCTAAATGTTCTTCTAGCTGTTGTTCATTACTCTCATTCATCAGTGTAATTGTACTTATCAAGTGTGAAGCATTGTCCACTACAATAACAAGAACCTGTTATTTTTTGAGTTCCTAATCTTGCAGAACCTTTTCCACTAAGGCCTGGAGAAACTGGCCGGTGTAATGAGCTTTAAGGGGGCTTTACACGGTAGCGATATCGCTAGCAATTTCTAGCTTATAGCGACCGTGTAAGTACCCGCCCCCGTCGCGCATGCGATTGTTTGTGATCGCTGCCGTAGCGAACATTATTGCTACGCAGCGTCACACATACTTACCTGGTCGGCGGCATTGCTGTGACTGCCGAACAATCCCTCCTTCAAGGAGGAGGGACGTTCGGCATCACAGCGACGTCACCGCAACGTCACTAAGCAGCCGGCCAATCAAAGCAGAGGGGCGGAGATGAGCAGGACGTAACATCCCGCCCACCTCCTTCCTTCCTCATTGGGGCTGGCGGTAGGTAAGGAGACGTTCCTCGCTCATGCGGTGTCACACATAGCGATGTGTGCTGCCGCATGAGCGATGAACCACAACGCTAAACAACCCTTACCGATTTTTGACTTTGGGACGACCTCTCCATGGTGAACGATTTTCACCATTTTTGAGGTCGCCTAAGGTCGCTGGTAAGTATTACACGCTGCGATATCGTTAATGACGCCGGATGTGCGTCACTAACAACTTGACCCCGGCGACCAAACATTAACGATATCGTAGCGTGTAAAGCCCCCTTTAGTGTCTGTTACTGCGAGTGACTTGGTAACAATTTCTTTCTTGTCACAAACATATCGAACATTGATGGCAAAATAATTCAGTGGAATGCAGTGACTCCGGGTATCCCAGCAAAGGCAATGGGTGAAAAGATAGGACATTCAGACAGCGTTTTGTGAGGATCCTCACAAAGAATAAGCAGTCAGTTTGTGGCCTTTTTCTAATCTGCTTTTGCTATTGAAAGCATTATTTATGAGCTCAAAAACCTTTCAAGTGATGCAGTTTTTTAAAAAGCTGATCTGCTTTTGCAGCTGACAAACGTATCCTCAAAAAACGCAGCAAAAACGCTGTGTGTGAATGCAGCCTTAGATCAGGAATAGAACAGCTATTTATAGAACATTTCATAAGTTTCCCAAATTCCTATGAAAAAATAATCAGCACATTCTGCATTGCACGACTGTCCCCAATTTATTATATATTTTAGGAGTCGGAGTCGGTGCATTTTATACCGACTCTGACTCCGACTCTGACTCCACCAAAATGAGCTCCGACTCCACAGTCCTGGGTTTAATAGCAGGAAATTATCATTACAGGACTTGTAAACCTGCTTCCAGGTAGTCCAACCGCTCACCCACCAGCATTCAGCAAACTGATAGATCTGCAGCAGAAAAAAGGGGATTTTATCAACACTGCACCAGGCAGCCCTGTAAGTGACACATCGCTGGAATCAGGTTTTCTGCCCCTACGTCATGCTGCTCTTAGATGGAGTAGAAAAAACATTTGAACAGATTCACTTAAAGCAAGTTTAATTAAAAAAAAAAACAAAAACAAAAAAAAACAAAGGAAGCTTGTCAATTTGGCTGCATTATTTGCTGTCACTGTTGTGAAATTGTCTACTGTGACAAAATAGAAAATGCTAATCAAGTATATGGCGAATTTTACATTTTGGGTAAAAAATTTCTATAAAGGTGTGTTCACACTTCCCTGCTGGTGTGCTACCTGATTTTTATCAGTCAGCAGAAAGACCCACTAAATATGTCATATTTAAGTCCTCAGCACCAGATCAGAATAAGAGATTTTTTCAATTTCATTGATTTCATTTTCAGATCTGTCTTTTTTTCTTTTTTATTTTTTTTTTTTTATGAGTGAATGGCTCCGTGAGACTCTATGGGTCCGAGTGCTGACTAATAAAACATCAAACAACACTTGGGGATTTCAAACGGATGTGTGAATGCACCTGAACTTCTAATGCCGCCCATAGGCATGAGATTTAAAGTCTACCACCCTGCCAATTTTTTTTATCTTTGGCCTTTTGTTTTTTCCTCCAAGAGCCATAACTTAATTTTATTTCGCCAACATAATCATAGGAAGTTTTGTTTTGTTTGTGGTACCAATTGTACTTTTGACACCATTCATTTTACTATGCAGTGTATTGAAAAAAGTGCAGTTACCGTACTTTATGAGAAAAAAAATATAATTCTGCATTTGTTTTTAGTGTTTTGTTTTTATTGCTTTCATTGTACAGTAAAAATGATCTTGTGGTATGATTCTGCAAAATTATATTTAAGTAGTAGGGGAATAAAAAAGGAAATTCATAAAAAACATTTTGCTTGTGTCAACATTTTCCAAGTCTCATAAAGTTTTAATTTTCCATCAATTGAGCTGTGAGTCCTTGTTTTTTGGCATAGCAAGATATTTTTATTGATACCATAGTGTGGTAGTTATGACGCTTTGATCGCCTTTAATGCACTTTTGCTGAGGCAACCAAAAAAGAAAAAAAATTCCACCATTTTCATTTCTTTTTCTCTGCACAGTGTCTACTGATTGGGTTAATTACTTTTATATTTTGATAGATTGAACTCTTATGAATGTGGCGATATTATATATGCATATGCATATATATATATATATATATATATATATATATAAATAATAAAGTGTGGAAAATAAGTATTTGATACACTGCCGATTTTGCAAGTTTTCCCACCTACAAGGAATGGAGAGGTTTGTGATTTTTATTGTAGGTACACTTCAACTGTGACAGACAGGATAAAAAAAACCAAGGAATTTAGATTGTATAATTTTTAAATAAGTACCGTAATTAGAATTTTATTGGATACAATAGAAACACAGAGCTTAATATTTGGTACAGAAATCTTATTTTGCCTGAAACTACAGAGTTCAGATGTTTTTTGTAGTTCTTGACCAGGTTTGCACACACTGCAGCAGGGAGTTTAGCCCACTCCTCCATACAGATCTTCTCCAGATCCTTCAGGTTTCTGGGCTGTTACTTTGCAACGTTGAGTTTCAGTTCCTCCAAAGATTTTCTATTGGGTTCAGGTCTGGAGACTGGCTAGGCCACTCCAGGACCTCAAAATGATTGTTATGGAGCCACTTCTTAGTTGTCCTGGCTGTGTGTTTCAGGTCATACTGGAAAACCCAGTCACGACCCATCTTCAATGCTCTTACTGATGGAAGAAGGTTGTTGGCCAAAATCTTGCTATACATGGCCCCATCCATCTCCCTTTCAATATGGTGCAGGCATCGTGTCCCCTTTCACAGAAAGACACCCTCAAAGTATGTTGTTTCCACCCCCATGCTTCAAGGTTGTGACAGTGTTCTTGAGGTTGTACTCATCCTTCTTCCTCCTCCAAACACGGTAAGTGGAGATGACAATAAAAAGTTCTATTTTGGTCTCATCTGACCACATGCCTCCTCTGGATCATCCAGATGGTCATTGGCAAACTTCAAACTGGACTGGACATGTGCTGGTGTGAGCAGGGAGACCTTGTGTACCATGCAGGATTTTGATCCATGACAGCATTGTGTGTTACTAACTGTAATATTTGAAATTGTTGTCCCAGCTCTCTTCAGGTCATTGACCAAGTCCTCCTGTGTAGTTCTGGGCTGATTCTTGACCTTTCTCAGAATCATCCTTACCCATGAAGCGAGATATTGCATGGAACCCAAGACCAAGAAAGATTGACAGTCATCTAGTGTTTCTTCCATTTTCTAATAATTGTGCCAACAGTTGCTGCCTTCTCACCAAGCTGCTTGCCTATTGTCCTTTAGCTCATCCCAGCGTGTGCAGGTATAAAATGTTATCCCTAAACATTGGTTTAGGTCTTGGCCATGGTGGAGAGGTTGGAGTGTGATTGATTGTGTGGCCAGGTGTCTTTTATTCAGGTATTAGAGTCAAACAGGTACAATTAATACAAGTAATGAGTGAAAGTAGGAGTGCTTCTTAAAAAAAAAAATAACAGCTCTTTGTGAGCCAGAATTCTTGTTGGTTGGTCGGTGATCAAATACTTATTTCATGCAGTAAAATACTAATTAATTATTTAAAAATAATACAATGTAATTTTCTGGATTTTTGGGGGGATCCTGTCTGTCACAGTTGAAGTGTATGTAAAATAAAAATAACAGACCTCTCCATTCTTTGTAGGTGGGAAAACTTGCAAAATCAGCCAGGTATCAAATACAGATTTTCCTCACTGTATATACTGTATGTATGTGTGTGTGTATATACACAGTTGAAACCAGACGTTTACATACTCTATCTATAAAGACACATCTGTATGGTTTTCTCACTCTCTGCCATGAAATCAGAATAAACCTTTCCTGTTTTAGGTCAATTAGGAACCAAAATTATTTATATTTTCCAAATACCAGAATAATGAGAGAGAGAATGTTTTATACATTTTTACTACTTTCTGCAATCTGTTCAGATGAGCCTGCACTGACATATATGTGCCTACTGAATGAATTGCTTATTTGTTATTTGCTCTTAAGGCCACTTTACACGCAGCGACATCACTAAAGCGATGTCGTTGGGGTCACGGAATTCGTGACGCACATCCGGCCGCGTTAGCGATGTCGTTGCATGTGACATCTACGTGAGATCGAAAATCGTCGCAAACACATGCAAAATCGCTAATCGTTGATATGCTCCCCTCTTCCCAATTATCGTTGCTGCTGCAGGTACGATGTTGTTTGTCGTTCCTGCGGCAGCACACATCGCTATGTGTGACACCACAGGAACGAGGAACCTCACTTTACCTGCGGCCGCCGGCAATGAGGAAGGAAGAAGATGGGCGGGATGTTCATCCCACTCATTTCTGCCCCCTCCGCTTCAATTGGGTGGCCACTTAATGACGTTGCTGTGAAGCCGAACGAACCGCCCCCTTATAAAGGAGGTTGTTCGCCGGTCACAGCGACGTCGCTAGGCAGGTAAGTATGTGTGACGGGTCCGCGTGATTTTGTGCGCCAGGGCAGCGATTTGCCCATGATGCACAAACGATGGGGGCGGGTACGCACGCTATCAGTCTCGCTAGCGAGATCGCAGCGTGTAAAGCGGCCTTTATAACTTTGTGCCCAGAAAAGGCTGGATTTTTTTTGTTGAATCCCTGGGAGATTTATCAAATCAATAAAAACTGCACATGTTTGAACCAAACCACATTGCCTATGTGGAAGCTACACAATGCCTATCTGAGAGCATGTATCCCTACAATACACAGTCAAGCAAAAAGGTAACAATGTTTTGAGCTTTTGAGTTTCAGGCTCCATATCTCACCATCTGCTACAAGTTTGAGCTTGAGACTATTTTCATTTTATAGACAATCATCTTGGCTATCTAAGATAAATTTGACTTGCAATTATTCAGCATATGATTAGTTGTGCAGATTCTTGTCATTTCACTGCATTGTTACTATTTTGCTCCTGGTCGTGGAAAAATCTTTATCTTCCTGTATACTACAAATTACAACCTGTTCTCACATTCCCTAATAGCTCAGTGTGTTATTAGGTGATTCCCAAGTGAAAGCTCACTGGTTTGAATCAAGGAGCAGCCATGAAGAAGATTTACCAAGAAAAGAGTAACAGCATTATCCAGCTCAACAGGTCTCTTGGCGAAGAAAATTGCCAAAATGAATTATGTGAGTACCCTGACAGCTTGAAAAATATTAAATGAAGTCCGTCCATCCATGCAAAAGCCAAAGGTGAATGTCCAGGCAAAATATCAGAGTAAAGGCCCCGTTACACGGGGTGATATATCGTGCGATCGCATATGCGATCGCACCTGCCCCCATCGTTTGTGCGACTCGGGCAATTTGTTGCTCGTGTCGCACAAAGTCGGTAACCCCCGTGACATGTACATACCTTCCAAACAACCTCGCTGTGGGCGGCGAACATCCTCTTCCTGAAGGGGGAGGGACGTTCGGCGTCACAGCAACGTCACACAGCGGCTGCCCAATAGAAGCGGAGGGGCGGAGATCAGCGGGACGTAACATCCCGCCCACCTCCTTCCTTCTGCATTGCCAGCGGCCACAGGTAGGATGCAGTTCGTCGATCCCAAGGTGTCACACGGAGCAACGTGTGCTGCCTCGGGAACTATGAACAACCGGCACCTCTGAATTGAACGAGGTTTTGAAAATGAGCGACGTGTCAACGAGCAACGATAAAGGTGAGTATTTTTTCTCGTTCACAGTCGCTCGTAGCTGTCACACGCTACGATATATCAAACGATGCCGGATGTGCGTCACTACTGACGTGACTCCGACGATATATCGCTAGATATATCGTAGCGTGTAACGGGGCCTTAACTGTCAATGATAGAATATGTCCAACTGTACTTTTGGCTGATAGCATTACATGTAAACTCTATCATAATATATGATCAAGTTATCACATCAACAGCCCAAAAAATCCTATACAAGGTCAAACTACAACAGATTCAACAAATAAATTTGGCTAATTTATGGCAGGCAATGGGAAGCTTTACTAGTATTGATTTAGCTTTCAGTCTTAAGTGAAAATAAAATATCAAACAATTAAAAGCAGCCTCCCCCCTGATAGTCACTATTGTCCATTGTGATGTTTCTTTTGTTTTTGGGTGCCCCTGATCCCTCCTCTATCTATGTACATACCGTACATACAAATCATCCCTATGGTGTAATTTTACTTGTAATAGCTTTTCTGATTTAATTTTCTATAAGCATTTGGCCTGCAGAGTCAGCCTCACTAACATGCTATGAGAAAACTAAGTGACTACCACATTAAATTTAGATCAATTTAGTTTGGAATCCAGCGCAAAACGAAGAAATGAGGAAAATTGTGAAACTCGATATTAAATATATAACTTATATCAAAATATAATTACATTTAGTTATGATTTCATTTTATATTAATAGTTACATATAGAACTCAATTTTAGTCTGAACATAATTTAAGTCTGATGTACAGTATATGATTAATTATGGCACTGATTATTATCTCCATATCATCAAACTTTTCAGTAGTAAGTCATCTGTCTGATAACTGTGACATGAAAGGGTTTAAGCTATGGACATTATATAGCTGATCTCACAGGACAATTTTTCAAACCATTGAAGAACAACAATCTTTGCATATCTGATGGCCAGACATAGAATAAAGCTTTATGTGGAATGTGCAATATCCAGAGACTGTTTTTGCAAGAAACATATACCAGGTAGGCATACATTTTGGAAATGTAAAAGCTGCTATATGTAGAATTTATTAATATCACTAACTTTTAACATAGGTACAATAGACTTAGCATGGCAACTGTTGGATAAGAGCCACAACACTTGCAGTGGGAACAAGGCTCCTACATCAGGGCCGTCCCCACCACTGTCACATTAAAGGGAATACATATACATATATACATTTTGTAATTCTTGTCTAAAAATGAGAAATGGTCAAAATAACAAAAAAATGCATTGCTTTCAAACGTCAAATAATGCAAGTAAAAGAAGTTCATAATCATTTAGAAACACCAATGCTAATAATGTTTTAACTCAGGAAGAGTTCAAAAATCAATATTTTGTGGAATAACTATGATTTTTAATCCCAGCTTTCATGCGTCTAGGCATGCTTTCCTCCAGTCTTTCGCACTGCTTTTGGGTGACTTTATGCCACGCCTGGTGCAAAAATGTAAGCAGTTCTGCTTTGTTTGATGGTTTGTGACTATTCATCTTCCTCTTGATTATATTTCAGAGGTTTTCAATGGGGTTCAGGCTAGAGATTGGGCTGGCCATGACAGGGTTTTGATATGGTGGTCCTTCATCCACACATTGATTGACCTAGCTGTGTGGCATCGCGCATTGTCCTGCTGGAAAAAAAAACAGTCATCAGAGTTGGGGAACATTGCCTGAGCAGAATGAAGCAATTGTTTTTCCAGAATAACCTTGTATGCTGTTTGATTCATACGTCCTTCGCAAAGTTTAATCTGCCCATAAAGACAAACATCGAGAAAATTCTTTATTTGAAATTAAATTAAAAAAAAATACTCAATTTCACCCATTTATTAACCCAAAACACCCAGTTTTAATGTAATTCACACAAGGTCCCATAACGATTCTTGTTCTGCTACATACTAGTTACAGCACGCAAGCACAGAACATGTCCACACGCTGTTGGCTTCATTCAAAGACTGACAGCCATAGCAATGAGCGGTGATGTCACCATTTGCGGTCATAGCTGGAGGTTCCCACCTTTAACCCACCTATGACAGCATGTAAACTGACCTCATTAAACTCAGTGACTTCACCTCAGGTGAGATCACTGAGTTCACAGACCTGCATCTCCTGGTGGAAAATAGTGTTTGTTTGCTTTATTTACCAAGAGATGTAGATTTGGTGCTGAAATTTATACAATATATTCCTGCACTCAATCTGCATCTCCTGGCAAAAACTCGCATCAAAAGTGCATCATAATGATGCGATTTTTTTTTTGCCAGGAGATTGAGATTTGGTGCAGGAATTTGGTGTATAAATTTCAGCAGCAAATCTACATCTCTTGGCAAAAAATGCACAAAAACATGTTTGACGCCATTTCAATGTGGTTTTCTGCCAGGAAATGCAAATTTGGTGCTGAAATGTCTGCAGCATATTTCTGCACTAAATTTGCATCTCCTAGCAAAAAATTGCATCAAAACTGCATGCGTTATGATGCGGTTTTCATACGGTTTTGATGCAATTTTTTCCCAAGAAATGCAAAAATAGAGGGGATTCCACTTCATTTGTTTTTAATTATAGAAGTAAATAATTAAAAAAAAATGGTGTGGGGTTCCCCTTATTTTTGATAAGGTAAAGCAGACAGCTTGGGGATGGTATTATTAGGGTGGGACAGCCCATGGTTATTGGGCTCCTCTCAGGCTAAAAATAGCAGCACACAGCCGCCCCTGAAGTGGTGCATGCATTAGATGCGTCATTTATAACTCTTTGCCCAGCTCTTCCCAATTGCCCTGGTGCGATAGCAATCGAGATAATACTTTAGGAGTTGATGTCAGCTGTGATTTGAGGGGTTAGTAATGGACTTCTATCCAGGGGTTAGTAATGGATAAAAGTCAATCAGAAAACCTCATTACTAACCTGACATGTGTATAGTTAAAACATACACAGACAGGAAAAGAAAGTTTATTTGAATAAATACTCCCCCACATGCCCTCATTCACCAATTTATCAACTTAAAAAAATTCTCAACATTCCGACATAATACAATTGGTGAAAAAGGACTCCCTCACATGCCCTTGTTCAACAATTTATTACACAAAATAAATCCTGAAAGTTTCGACATAATCCAATGGAGTAATGTCCCACAACATCCATCAATTCCTATGAATCTGCATACTGAGACCTTTTTCAGAAAGAGGCTGCATAATTCACTGCTGGTCAGCGGCAGGCCGGAATTTCTCACAAGCAGTGACATCACTAAGTTACTGTCATTACTGCTTGTGACAAATTTCGGGCCGCCACTGACCAGCAGAGACCTATGCAGCCTACTTCTGAGAACGTTCTCAGAACAAGGCTATATACGTTACTTTTGGTCAGCGGCAGCAATGAATATTTCACGAACAGGGACGTCACTGTGTCACTGATGTCACCACTCGTGAAAAATTCTGGGCCTGCTGCTGAATGGCAGTGACCTATGGAGCGTTGTTCTGAGAAAGTTGTCAGAACGACATTCCATAGGAATTGAAGGAAGTCATGGGACATTGCTGTTTGGATTACGTCAATACTTCAAGGATTTATTTTGAAGTAATAAATTGGTGAGTAAGGGCATGTGGGGAAGTCTTATTCAAATAAACTTTTATTTCCTGTGTTTGTGTTTTTCAACTCTATGCTTACCAAGTTATTAATGTGTCTGGTAGACAGCTCTCCATTACTAATCCATGGGCTTGATGCCAGTTGTCAATTCTCAGCTAATACAAAAAAAAAATACAAAAAAAACAGTTTGCACTCTGATAATGCTAAAGTATGGAAACCATGAATATGTGAACATGGACCTGCATTACTGCTAAGGAAAATCTGAGAAAAATGAGATATTTAGCATATATAAATGGCCATTTGTATATCTGCCCAGTTGCCCCTTCACGGCATATCTCGTAACTGGGTCCCTGACGCTATGCTGAAGCCTCTCTGTAGGTTAAAAACCTCCTGTGTATGGGCAAGTAGGAACCTGCTATATAGGATAAGATTACCTGTGGCAACTGGGGGAAGGGTGCACGGTCAGAAGGTATGACCCTCTTCATATAGACAAAAAAGACTGACTGCACTCCTCGTAGGAGTGCAGTCAGTCTTTTTTGTCAATTCTCAGCTGACATCAACCCCACAAGTATTACCCCGATTGCCATTCACTAGGGCAATTGGGAAGAGTTGGGTACAGCCCCAAAATTGGCACATCTAATGGATATGCTACTTTCTAGGTGACAGTGTGCTGCTATTTTTAGGCTTCGAAGGGCCTAATAACCATGGGCCTTCCCACTCTGATAATACTAGCCTGCAGCTGTTTGCCTTATCATGGCTGGTTATCCAAAACGGAGGGGTCCCCACGCTGTTTTTTTAATTATTTACTTAAATAATTTAAAGACACGGAGTGGTATACCCTCTATTTTTGATAACCAACCAAGATAAAGCTCACAGAGAAGGTTTGCAGCCAGCAGTTGTCTCTTTTACCTGCGCTGGTTTTCAAAAATAGGTGTAATACTATTGTATGAACTGAGGATTTCGATCGCGTTAGGGCAATGACAACCAGAGACGGGTTCTTGGTACAAATAAGTGTTATAATATACAACCAACAATATGTACACAGAACAGAACATAAACACGGTATATACCTGCCAGGTTCGGAGCAAAGGGGAATTCCTGGGACCGTGCACCGGACTCCCCAAGGGAGGCTACCAGGAGCGAACTCCTATACAGGGGCTGTCTGGCGATCACCCCAGAAGGCCTAAATGCGCAGCAGCCGGGACACGAAAGGGCAACAGGTTATAGTCCAAAAATGTCCGTACAGGATGTGGAACGCGGGTCCTAGGGTGGATATGTACCGGAAGGGACCGGACACAAGTGCCAACCAGAGACGGCAGACAGAGTCCGGGACCAGTGAGGGCACAGCTCGATGAGACAAGGTGGAGTCCAGGGCCGGTGTCAGGTGATTCACCAGGATCCAAAATAACAACCAGGAAATGAGAGCAGCGGGGCAGGAGTAGACAGGAAGCAGTATACTCAAGCAACTAGACTAAGCTTAGGGGCGGGCTTTTAAACAGATGAACAGGAAGTAGGGCAACAGAACAGAAAACTCCATGTTAACAAAGGGCAAGATCCTTCAGAATCAAGCTGGAAATCCCGGACCACTGACAATCGGCTGCAGCACACGTAATTTTTGTTATCTTTATTTTTCACAGCAGCGGACAGGCAACTTTCACATGCAATAAAGCTTGTTGATTGGCTGCACTGCAACCTTTCAACAAACTTTATTATCCCTAGAACGCATACCTGGGGCCTTGCAGGCCTGCTGGGTCACTTGTTTTCTATGGTAGATTTCTATGGTTGCACGTTCTAGGGGAACAGACGAACATTACCCAAACGCAGAGACAGGCTTTTTTTTTAGTCTGTGTTAGAGTCCGTGTCCCAGTTCGGATTCGCTTATACCTGTTTATCAGTATTTTGCACCTGGTTTGCTTAAGCTGTTGTCTTAGGAGCCTGCTGTACCCTGCAGTGCATTTAGTATTGTCTTGGGGTTGGTAAATGCGGATGTCTTTTTCAGTGATGTTTTTTTGCTTTATATTCTTTTCTTAAATTCATTAGTGACAGTTAGGAAGAGAAACTGTACAATGTGTACGGGAATAAGATCACTAGTGCAGGTAGTAGGTTGAGAAGCAGAGAGGACCTTGGAGACTTCTACTAATGTTACTGGATCAAAGGCTGAAATTGAGGATAGAGTGTGGGAAGAAAAGGAATTGCTGCTACTAGGGGATTAGGAGATATGTTATCAATTTTCTCTTTAAAAGAGATAATGGGAAATTTTAGTGGAGTAAATCTGCTGTCAGATGTGATTTAGAGAGAAAAAATGTTTTTGTAGTGTCCGCCAGGGTTGGTGCTGTCTGTGTCCAAAAGTTCTTGGTGTACTGGGAGCTTCTTCATCCAGAGCACTCTTGAGTGTCTTAATGAAATGAGAGATGCATGCGAGAAATACCATCCCCCTGCCTGTCCGTCCTCCTCCTATCTATTATTTATGCTAATTCTATTATAGAAGTGTTTACTAATGGTTGTGGCTATAAATCATGGTGGCTATAAGGATCTTGCTGATGTCATACCCATGTGACCAGAAGGGGTGGGGCCTCAGTCAACATAGCTGATACCAGGAAGCAACATTATTTTTCTGTTCGCTGAGGGCCCACCCGTTCTGGTCACATGGGTATGACATCAACACAGGTCCTTCTAGCCACTTAGTAAAAGAATTGTATAATAGAATTGGCATAAATAATAGGAGGACGACGTACAGGCAGGGGGGCGGGAATCACTATAAATACCCACCCCAGCTATCAGCAGCTGCTGCCAATGAAAAAACTGTTAATTTTACAAACTTTACTTGCTTGTGGTTCAAAACCTATACATCCTAGCTCAAAACTAAAGGTATGTATAGAATCAGCATGATAGTGCCAGTATAGCAATGGCTTTAGGTTATATAGGAAAATCTTGATGATTGGAGCTTTAAAGGGGAAGACGATATCTATGATTGTTCATTCTCCAATAAAGCAACAAACAAGTTGAAAATTGCACTCACTCTTCAGAGTAAATGTAGGCATTTATATATTGTAAGACATAATTGCAGAATATATGAGCAAAAAATATAAAGACAAATTAAAATATTCAAAGTGTTTTATGATCACACATGGAATTAACTTCCTGGCCGGTTGCACATTGATTTAGATCTACAGCTTGGACTTATGTAGAGAAGAAATTCTTCCCAGGATGCCGCCCATGTGATTTGTCACATAACATATTGCCGCTAATATATCAAGTAAAACTGTGTTAGCACATTTGGAGCCTTTGAAGATGTGAATTCACCGGTGCCCCTACCGGGGACTTAGAGATTTGAAAATTAAGGAATTAAAAGGCTTGTAGAAATTCTACACACATTAAAGAAAAAAATATTCTGCTCCTGGATTTTACATTACTAAAACACACTTCTCTCCCAGGACATTATCAAACACACTTTCCATGCAAAAAAAGTAACTGGCAGAAACATGGGAACAAGCTGAGAAATGTTTTAAGAAATCAGTATGAATTATTAAGAATTTGGATGCAGAACATAGCACGCGAATGCTACAAATACCGTGTAGACGTCTTTTCCAAAATGTAAGGTCAACCTATTGTGCTCATCTCATCTGTACATATGTACCCAATAAATAGACCAAGCCCAGGTGCATTAATCACATCATTCTTTAGAGACTACTCAACTTGGAAAGTCATAAGAGGATTAGTTAATGTACATAGTGGTGCCAATGATCAATACTGGAAAAATCTACATTATTCGAGCTAGGCTCAGCTCCTTGAGGACAAAAGGATTATATGCACTGACAGAGGTGCAATGTCTATGAGGCGGCAAACTTTTCTGACGGCTGGGGTGAAAAATGTAAGTAAATATGACATATGTCCTCACTCACTTCTGCTTTTCCTGTAATAACTTCTAATGAGATTGGCACAAGAAGAGGAAATTGCATTCAGATGGCCATTTCACAAATATCCTTGCTGGGAGCAGAGGTGACAATGTGGAAAAGGTACATGGTGACGTGTGTCCCCTAAAGACTGGCACTTTGATGACTGCTACATGGCTAGTAATGTAATGAATATTGTGAAATAAATCTGCAAGTGATAATATAGTTGTGAGCAAAGAATTGAATTTCCTCTTGTGATGGCACATTGTCAGCACTACATGTACTTGGACTACCCTATCTTCATCTTGACCACGGGAAGCTCCATTTTACTTTCTGACTTGGGTGTTAGAAAGACTTTAATTGCCATGCCCTTCAGATTACTTGTTTTGAGTGGTGGCAAAATATATAGTAAATACATATGGTCATGGTGCAATACCCAAATTACTTTACACTTAAAAGGAATCTGTCAGCAGGTTTTTGCTATGTAAGCTGAAGACCGCATGCTGCAAGGGTTAAAACATAGAATACAGGGATGCCTGTCTTGTCAAAGTCTGATCTGTTGTTTATTTGCTGTTTATTGAAGCAGCAGGACCTTATCATTGCTCCTACTACAATGTCAGGCACACTGCAATCCAGCACGCTCCCTCCTCTGATTGACACCTCACTGTCAATGTACAATCTCTATAGAGAGCTTGGTGTGGGTGGGGAAGCTCTGCTAGAAGGCTAAAACTAAAAATTCTGATTGTGTCAGAACAGCTGCACCCAGTAATCTAAGTGATACATCGTTGGATTCAGGATCTCTTTGCCTACATCATGCTGTTCTCAGATGAGGTAGCAAAAACCTGCTGACAAATTCCCTTTAAAGTGGTATTCTCAAGTTTGAAAGTTATCCCCAATAAATTGGATAGGGGATACCTTCCAAATCGTTGGGGATCCAACCACTACGACAAATCCAGAGAACTGTGGCTCTCAAGAGCCTTGTGTGAATGGAGTGATGGTCAATCATGCTCATTACCCCTCTTACAGTGTGTAAATGCAGATTTGAAGTTGGCCTTCCGGTAGGGCCAATAATCTAATTATTCTTTAATCAAGCCAAATATAATGTAAAGTGTAGCGTTCATGTTGCCTGGGTAGATCCAGGAATTTATTAGTTTAGTTTATTTTTGATAGAATATTTCCAAAAAAGAATATTGAAAAAAGAATGAATGACACCTAACATGGTCCTAATAATCACTGCCATTGACTATAATGACACTTTCTACATGGCTGCATTGCTTGATAGCTGGGCAAAGACTCATTAAACAGCTTCATCCATAATAAACAGTGAAACAATATACTCACATAATAAGCCTAGATTCAGTATATATAGGAATAGGAGCGGTTTCATCACCACATACAAGATATACCACAATACATAGCATACACTGCTCCGTTTTGGCCAGTGAACTAGACATATATTAATGTAGTGGTTGTGTATAAATATTGCATAATATATTTGGTGATCTTCCAAGTGTACTCTTTTGCCAGAAGGGATTTGATATAGATTGAGTCACAAAGTGAAAGGTCTGCATGAGCAATGTTCAGATGTTTCTCATGGACGTCAGACGAGCATGTTTTAACTCAAGCCCTGTCACTTGCATCAGGAACATGGTGGAAGTTCCTAAAATGGAAGAAAGTGGGGAAAAAAGACTTCACAGTATACTCTGCAAAATACAGTACACCCTGCATTAAGTGTAGCTTCACATTTTTCAGGAAGCAAATGTCTCCTCTTTTTCAGAGAGCAATACTCGGATGGGTATGTGCCCACTGAGTGTTTTTGGTTGACTTTATAAAGTAGACACTGAGTTGAATATCGAAGTCTTTGAAAAGATTTAGCTTTGGAATAGGATTTGGAGAGTTTCTGCTCAGTTTCTGTACCAAAAACACCTAAATATACTAATTGTGCACATAGCCAAAGATTCCTCAACAAAAAATAAGCCAGTAGACCAAGAACTGTGTAGAGCAAGAATAGTTAGCATTGACCAATACATTTCAAAAATATCCAATTATGAAAGTCAAAGGTCTGCTTACTTGATTCATTCTCCCCCTAGACATATAAGAAATTGCTGATATAGTGATCTAGTCTAGTGACCCACTTCACACATGATTATATATTGTAAACTACTAGAAGATTTGACACAACGATAACATTTTTAATAGGCACCAAATATCACAAATGCTATTGACGTAGCCCGGAAAATGCTATGGTGCCCCTGGAGAGGGTGACTCATTTTAGGTTGGTTCCTTCCAATTTTAACAATAAAAGGGAGATACAAACAAGCAATAAGTCATCCTGCGAAGCCATGTATCAATGATTGCAGTCACCATCTCACCTGTATGTATGCCTTTGTGTGTACACTAACCACTTTGATCATTTGCAGCCTTAATTATTGTTATCATAGCTTGCACAAAAAAACTTTAACATAACTTGCCCTGTTTTAGTTAAGCCAAAGGCAATAAGCCCGGGACATGTAATCTCTTGATACAAAGAGAGGACAGGCTGCTGTGATGGTGACTGAATACCATGAACGTTTCTGTTGACACTCTTCAGTTAGCTAATTTACTTTTGATTAGAGATGAACGAACCCGTGGAAGTTCGGTACAGCGTGTTCAGCCGGACTTTAGATGAAGTTCGGTTTAGGACCCTGATTTGACCTAAACCCCAATGGAAGACACTGATTGGGCAGTTTCGGTCTCCACCCACATGAAACCTGCTATAAACAGAGCACTTCCGGGGTGGGAGGACAGGGTTTTTCCATTTTTCTTTTTTTGGTGCACACTACATCCAATAATGCTCTTATTACCCCCAGTGAGAGCCATTTAAACACTGCAAGTGTCTCACACTGGGCTGAGCACCAAGAATACCCGAGCACAGCGATGTTCACATAAATTGTTTGCATACATAAAGCACCAGAAATCCAAACCCAAACACTGTTTTTTTGGGTTTTTTTGAAAGTCTGTTTGGTACCAACACTGAACTTCAGGTTTTCTCACCTCTACTTTTGAACAATATCTAGGGATTTTCCTACTAGACTGATAATGTCGTCTACTTATAAGATTTTATATGATGTTCAATTATCCTGGGACCATCAAATATCATCTTCTTTTTCTCCCATGTTTTTGTGCTATATTGTTTTCTTAATTAAAGAGGTTGTTCGGTCTAAAATGACAAGTCTGCAGTCAGTTTGTTTGACTGCAGACTTGTGAATCCTTACATCGCGCGCACTGTGTGCACTGTGAAGATTCTCTCTGGTGTCAGAGCGAGTATGTGATATACAGATTGCCGTCCACAATCCAACTAGATGGGTCCAGCCTGGCTCAGTACACTTGGATTGATTGAAGCCGTGCCCATCTAGTCGGATTCTGGCTAGGAGTCTGCATATCAAATACTTGAGGTCTTGTAGCCACTGTTCCTGGCATTGCTTGCGATGTGAGCATTCACAAGTCTGCAGTCACTTACAATCACATAAACTTCGGGGTCTTGAAAGAAAAAGAGGTTAAAATTAAAGTCTAAAGAAAACAAAAATCCTGGTCCTTAAAGAGTTAAAAAAAAAATCAAATTCTTTGGAGCCTCAGAATTACCTGTAATCAGCAAGAGAATCATGCAACAGGTGATTAATTTTTCTACAGCACCACTAGACGAAGCATTGAGCATTACATAATCTAAATGAGTTGGGTCCTCCAGAGAGAGCAACTGTTACGGTACATTTTATTTACAGAGGTGATATAGCTATGGATATAGGGAGATATTCAGAGAAACAAATGGGCGGCACTCATCATATGTTATAATATCATCTTCTATATGTGTATAAATCCATAAAAACAGACAAGTAGACTAACAGGCAACAACCGTTTTGCATCACTTGACACTTCTATGGGTCTGAATGCATCATGACATCATTACACTCTTTATAAGAGTTACTACAACCTGATGTCATGTCTAATATATAAATCTGAATGTGTGTGCGTGTGTGTGTGTGTGTGTGTGTGTGTGTATGTACGTACGTGTGTATGTCCGGGATTGGCATCTGCACCGTCGCAGCTACAGCCACAAAATTTTGCACACTCACACGTCTGGACCACGAGAGCGTCATAGGCTATGTTGCGAGGCGAAATTTTAACCCCATGCGTTCCAATTTACCAATCAATTTTGCCCCTATCTACATAATGGGGAAAAAGTGAAACGAAAAGTGTTGGGGGCAAATTGACAGCTGCCAGATGTGAACAAGGGTGACTTAAAGAATGAGAGCGATGGCGCCAAAGATTATATACCGTACAGTTGCTAAGGTGGGGCCCCGACATGGGATACTCACCACACTCGGGGATATGAACACACACACAAAATGCGCCACACACTACCACGTACTTGAACACATATACCACCCTCAGCACACATTTCACCACACAAACACCAACCTCGCCACATAATCGCCCTAAAACACACACAAGTCTGGTATTATCCTTCAAAAATAAAAATCTGATTAATAAGCAGCCAAACTACAAGAACAACAAATGTACCACATAGGAAATACGGCAGCTGTCAGTCACATGACCTGTCTATTTTGTGTATGTGTGAGCTAATATATACTGTAAGGGGGAGGGCTTTCTGTTGCCTGGGGATTTATCAAGCTGCCAATAGCAACCAATCACAGCTCAGCTTCTATTTTGCTACAGTTAATTAATCTGAGCTCTGATTGGTTAATATAGGCAACAAAGGACATTCTCACTATAACAAAGCTTGTGTGAGGTAATAGGATGTCAGTTAGGGTGTGTTGGTGGAAAGGCTGATGTCAGTCACATTATCTCTATGTGAGAGGATATAGAAACTGTCAGTTACAGACTATTTTTACCACAATAATGCCTCATAAGAAAAGGAATTCCTTGGCACTTATGTCAGCTGATGCGAAAAGAAAAGCTGCATTACGGGCCAATGAAAAATGTGAAGACCGAGAAACAAGGTTGATACACATGAGAACAGCAGCTACTTCCTCAAGAGCCAATGAACTTTCTGAGGAGAGGGAAGCAAGGCTTGCAGATAAGAGAACAAGAGCTGCTTCATCAAGAGCCAATGAACTTTCTGAGGAGAGGGAAGCGAGGCTTGCAGACAAGAGAACAAGAACTGCTTCCTCAAGAGTCAATGAACTTTCTGAGGAGAGGCAAGCGAAGCTTGCAGACAAGAGAACAAGAACTGCTTCCTCAAAAGCCAATGAACTTTCTGAGGAGAGGCAAGCGAGGCTTGCAGATGTGCAGAATAAATTTTTGTTAATACATTCTATTTTGTTAACAGAAGTTATTAACCCGGGAGAAGCCGGGTAGTACAGCTAGTTAACCATAAATATGATACAATCCTAAAAATATACAATGTTGAAAAAGAAAACAATAAAATCACTCATTTTGCCTATTTTTGTAACAATAATCTATGGCCCCAATTCATTAACACTAGCATTTTGTTTGCCAGTGTTAATGAAGGGCGTGCAAATTTCAGGAATAGGATGTGCCAAATTCATTAAGAGGCACACACCACTTAATGAATTTGCTCATCTACGCAGTGCATCACCAGAATAATAGCATTTCTGATGTAATGTATGCCGCCACTCTTTGTGAAATTATCAGGCGAACATTGCTATACCCTGTCCAAGCTCCAACTACTTTGGAGGAGCTGGACAAAAGTGGAGTGAAAACACCAAAAGTCCAAATTCTTGTGCACAACTTCCTATTGCACAGTAAGAATTAGGACTTTTCAAAAAGTTTTGTGCAAGAATTCTGGTGAGATCACTTTGATGAATTGTGGCCTATGTCTGTCCCCTCCATTTATTGGGATGGGTATGTAATGCCGACATCCATACAGGGATGCCCACTTACAACCCCGGCCGGGTCGCATCCTCCCCTGAACCCCCCGGCCGTCCACATGAGTTGCTGCCTCCTTCCACTCCCGGGGCCTGAGCACACAGCCAGGGTCAGTCTCTGTCACTGCCCTGGAAGTGATACCTGGTGTCTGCCTCGAGGAAGGCGCTTAGTTAAGCCCCTCCTACTAAAGGGTAAGCCAGGGTTTCCCTTGTGATCCAGAGGGTCCACTAACCCCAATCACTGCCCCTATACTGTCCACAAGCGTTAAAGGGTACACACTCTAAATCTGCAAAGTTAATGACAGTGGGGTAACTCTTGTGGACTTCTCGTATATACTTAGTTAATTTTTAGTGAAGAGTGAGCATTACCATGCTCGAGTGCTCTATACTCAATAAGAGCAGTTGGATGCTCAGATGGGTGAAACTTGAGTACCCGAATATAACGAAAGGCAATGGGGATCTTTAGCATTTTTCTGGGAAATCTTGTGGAAAAATGCTTGAGTTACTCATTGACTTCCATTTTACTCAGGTACTTGAGTCGCGCCCATCAAAACATCCAACTGCTCATTACGAGTACTGAGCACCCAAGCATGGTAGTGCTCGCTCATCACTTAATTTTGTAAGTCCTATACTGATTTCGATTGACGAGTAATGCTCCTTAAATCATTTATCTAATGGTCGTACCTATATAATTAAGGTATACTCCAAGGTTGCTACAGAAGATATATAGTTCATATAGTAGTGGCCATCTTTGGACCATGGTTGTATGACATTAAAATATCTACCTTTGTTTGAAAATGATACATCTTTATTGGTACAAGGCAAAGAAAAGTTAATGGCAGACTGGCATATCCATGATCAGTTCCTAATTTATCAAGGCAGCCGTAGGAGGGCATGTATATGTCTAATTTTAACATAAAAGCTGATACGTCCTGTGCACTTTGTCTCAATTAAACTTATTTTGTTGGTGGGTCTTGCTTTGAATTCAAGTGTGGTAATTGAAGCAAACCACATGAAAACGAATGTATACCAGCATGAAAAAGCATATTCAGTCAGTAAGCCAAGAATTAATGACTTCAGTCAAGATGACTAAGGGAAATTAAGAACTGTCTGACAAGCCTTCATGCTGATAAAAAGGCTCCTTTATGATGTCACCGGAGCAGATACCACAAAGTTGCTTTCCAGTAGAGTTGATAAGGTCAGCGCTTCCTGCCTCCTTCATGATGTCACTGACTATAATTAATCCCCCCAATCTGAAATAAAAAAACGCACACATCTCGGTTTTCTATATGCTTTAAAAATACATTCCTCTTTTGGGAATTAGACAATAAGAGCTTTCTTTAAAAATGATGTGTTTATATATTCATAGCTGGTTGATGTAGCCAATATTGTTCCATGGAGCAATATAACAAAAGGAATGTCTTAGTTAGCAGGACTGTTTTGAATTAGAGATCACCACCCGTAAGAAATAATTTGGAGATAATATTACATAAACTGGAGGTAGATATGTGTCCTATCATATAAGACTTTACTGTGGCAATACTCATATGACTAAAGAAAAGCGAAAAATGGTTGTGGTGTAAAATCAATCATGCTATTTCGCTGAGCTTCCTCATGTACTTTAATGTGCAGGAAAAGGCATAACCCTACCCTGAAAACTGAAAATCAATAGTTGCTGATTTTTGGACCTCTACAGAAAAGGCATCCACAATATTTTAATGAATGAGACCAATATAAGCTCACACTGTCGATGTAATCCCCAGCTATTTCCCTATTTTAGGGACTGTAAGCTACACACACCCCATTTGGGGTCCTGCCTAAGGATAAAAAGACTGTGGATCAGAACTTAATATACAATTTATTCCTACACAGGATATAATATTCCGAAAGACACTTTTGGAGGGAAAGGTCCTCCTTGATATTTGCACAGGTACCCAAAGTTATCTCATGTTTCTTTTACCTCAGGCCATTGCAAGTGACTAGAATAACTTCCCATTGGAAGAAGTCAAAATATCCCTTTTCTTGGTATATAGTGAATGACAAACTTTTATTCTTTTAGACAGGTGGGATAAATGTCAGCCTATATAGTCATGCTGGATTGTCTACTTAAGACTCATTACATCTCATCTTTGCCACCCATTGTTTAGCAGAAGTTCTACTTTTTGCTTGACATGTCTGATGGATCTCTCCTTTCCTCCTCTTCCATCTCTACTTTCGCCTCCTTCTCCATATCTTTCTATATTCCTATTGTACTGATGGAACCATCTTATAGCTAATGTTTTTTAGGTCATGAAAGCAAATATAAAAAAGGGAAAACTGCTTTCTTTTTGTTTTATCTCCTTTATCATCAATGGTCAGTTCTTGTAGACATCTTGATGCAAAAGATTGCATTACCAAGTGACTTGTTCATATATTGATATTTTGATCAAATTCAATATTCTTTTGTTCTTTCTGCAAAATAATTTGTACAAGTTTCAATAAAAACAAAAAAGTGAACGCACAACCTAAAAACAAGGTACTGCTAAAATAAAATAATACTTAAGCTATCTAGAACCCTATTTGTCTTCTATAGTTTGTACAGCATAACAAAAAAGAGTGATGTACTTACTGTCACGATGACTATGGGATAGAGGGGAACCAGGGCTTTGAAGCTGACCCTCAAGCTAGGGGACCCTACACGCCATCCCTAACCTCAGGGATACAGCAGATGTGATTGGCTTCCCCACCACAAGTGATCACAGGACCCTAACAGGAAGATCAGCAGAGATTAACTTTTGCTAGCCTGCCTATGAATCCGCACACAGCAGGTCGAAGTCCATGTCTGCCTGTTTTGATCCCAGACACCAGATAAATCATCGGGAGGAGTGTCAGCATCTGCAATGTGAATACAGACCGAAACCGCCATGAGAGTTGGCAAAGTTTGTGCAAAACTCCGTGTGACACATACCTTTTAAAGGAAATGCTGACAGTGGGTTCTGAAAGTAGCTATGAAATGTTGTGCCCGTGTTATGTTTAGGAACACCTTTTGCAATGTCACATGATCAATATTACATATACGAATTTCAATTGGCATATTCAGTTCAGACATTGGGGATTAGTTTTAAGGTGGGCATTACACGTTACGACATCGGTAACGATATATCGTCGGGGTCACGTCGTTAGTGACGCACATCCGGCGCCGTTACCGACATCGCAGCGTGTAAACCCTAGGAGCGACGATCACCGAGCACAAAAACATCAAAAATCGTTGATCGGTGACACGTCGCTCCTTTTCATAATATCGTTACATGCTGCTGGTACGATGTTGTTTGTCGTTTCTGCAGCACCACACATCGCTGTGTGTGACACCGCAGGAACGAGAAACATCTCCTTACCTGCCTCCACCGACAATGCGGAAGGAAGGAGGTGGGCGGGATGTTATGTCCCGCTCATCTCCGCCCCTCCGCTTCTATTGGCCGGCCGCTTAGTGACGTCACTGTGACGCCGAACACACTTCCCCCTTGAAGGAGATATTGTTCGGCGGTCACAGCGACGTTGCCGACCAGGTATGTGCGTGTGAAGCTGCCTTAGCGATAAAGTTCGCTACGGCAACAATCACCACATATCGCATGTGCGACGGGGGCGGGTGCTATCGTGCTCGACATCGCTAGCAATTGCTAGCGATGTCGCAGCATGTAAAGTCCGCCTTAGAAGCCAACTCTTCAGGTCACTCCACAGATAGCTTGCACACCATTGTGTCTGGTGATGGTGAAGGCCACTACCCCTTGATCAGTTTACCCTCTTTATATATATATATATATATAACACACAAAACCCAATTCACAAATAAAATTTAGCCTTGAATAAATATAATATCTTTATTTCGGAAGGTTTGAAAAACACAAGAGGAGTATGCACAAATGGTAGCACAGAACAACAGGAGGAGATGGGATAAATACATGATCAAGCTGTGTAAGGAAATATAAAGACTTTAAATAGTCAAGTATTAATGATATTAGGAACACAACCAGATCATCTACATAGTTGAAAAATGTGACATATGGTAAAACCTTTATTCATCTACTCCTGTTGGTATGGCACAGGGCCCGACGCAAGTGGTAACTCAAGCCTTCATCAGGGGGTTAACACTAGACCAGCAGGAGGAACCTTTTAATCCAGCCTGAATCAATGTGATCCATAGATTTTAGTGGCGCATGCGCCGACTCACGTACATGCAAGGCATATCATGGGGTGCATCATCCAGAGAGCAGGAACGGATGACACGGACAAGTCTCCGATCATGTAATTTCACATAACCAGCAGATGGTCACGTAATCCAAGCTGGGACAAATAGAGACGCATGCACACAATCCAGGACCCAATTCAAAGAAATAATGATCAAAAATATAATGGAACAAAGCTGAAAATGAGCAGAATATATAAACAAAGGAACACATATATACAGCACATATTTCATGGGGATTTGAATTATATGAAAAGAAAATATCTATTCAATGCATTTATAAAAATGGGAGTAAACAAAAATGACAATTTATGTATAACATTCTAATAAAATAAATGTGATTGCGTGACAAATAATACACAATTTCATCATATATTATTGCACAAAAAATGAAGGAAAAAAAAATAAAAAGTATAAAGTATACAGAAAATAAACAAAACTATTTAAAAATCATGTAGTTATATTCCAATAGTACATAGAAAAAATTACAGTGCCAAATATGATTAAAGCACAAATAAATAAAAACATTGACACAAATAGAATATATTATATGCATATATAAAGAAGACACACATGCTGTACTATATATAAAATCTATGCATAATTGAAACAAATAAGTAAAATATGTATAATGTGTAAAGTATCAGAGTATATATAAATATTATAAAATATTGTTATAAATAAAATTGAGTATGTACGGTACAGACCAAAAGTTTGGACACACCTTCTCTTTCAAAGAGTTTTCTTTATTTTCTCGACTGAAAATTGTAGATTCACATTGAAGGCATCAGAACTATGAATTAACACATGTGGAATGAAATACTTAAAAAATTGTGAAACAACTGAAAATATGTCTTATATTCTAGGGTTTTCAAAGTAGCCACCTATTGCTTTGATTGCTGCTTTGCACACTCTTGGCATTCTCTTGATGAGCTTCAAGAGGTAGTCACCGGAAATGGTTTTCACTTCACAGGTGTGCCCTGTCAGGTTTAATAAGTGGGATTTCTTGCCTTATAAATGGGGTTGGAACCATCAGTTGTGTTGTTTAGAAGTCTGGTTAATACACAGCTGATAGTCCTACTGAATAGACTGTTAAAATTTGTATTATGGCAAGAAAAAAGCAGCTAAGTAAAGAAAAACGAGTGGCCAGTATTACTTTAAGAAATTAAGGTCAGTCACTCTGAAAAATGGGAAAACTTTGATAGTGTCCCCAAGTGCAGTGGCAAAACCCATCAAATGCTACAAAGAAACTGGCTCACATGAGAACTGCCCCAGGAAAGGAAGACCAAGAGTCACCTCTGCTGTGGAGGATAAGTTTATCCGAGTCACAAGCCTCAGAAATCGCAGGTTAACAGCAGCTCAGATTAGAGCCCAGGGCAATGCCACACAGAGTTCTAGCAGCAGACATATCTCTAGAACAACTGTTAAGAGGAGACTTTGTGCAGCAGGCCTTCATGGTAAAAGAGTTGCTAGGAAACCACTGATAAGGACAGGCAACAAGTAGAAGAGACTTGTTTGGGCTAAAGAACCCAAGGAATCGACATTAGACCAGTGGAAATCTGTGCTTTGGTCTGATGAGTCCAAATTTGAGATCTTTGGATCCAACCACCGTGTCTTTGTGCGACGCAGAAAAGGTGAACGGATGGACTCTACATGCCTGGTTCCCATCATGAAGCATGGAGGAGGAGGTGTTATGGTGTGCTGGTGCTTTACTAGTGACACTGTTGGGGATTTATTCAAAATTGAAGGCATACTGAACCAGCATGGCTACCACAGCATCTTGCAGCAGCATGCTATTCCATCCAGTTTGTGTTTAGTTGGACCATCATTTATTTTTCAACAGGACAATGACCCCAAACACACCTCGAGGCTGTGAAAGGATTATTTGACTAAGAAGGAAAGTGATGGGGTGCTGCGCCAGATGACCTGGCTTCCACAGTCACCAGACCTGAACCCAATCGAGATGGTTTGGGGTGAGCTGCTCCGCAGAGTGAAGGCAAAAGGGCCAAGGAAGACCATTGCCGATGACTACCTCTTGAAGCTCATCAAGAATATGCCAAGAGTATGCAAAGCAGTAATCAAAGCAAAAGTTGGCTACTTTGAAGAACCTAGAATATAAGACATATTTTCAGTTGTTTCACACTTTTTTGTTAACTATTTAATTCCACATGTGTTAATACATAGTTTTGATGCCTTCAATATGAATCTACAATTTTCAGAGTCATGAAAATAAAGAAAACTCTTTGAATGAGAAGGTGTGTCCAAACGTTTGGTCTGTACTGTATATCTCATGGTACCGACAAATGTATGCAGAAGATACATAAAAAAAAACTATGTAAAATGTGACATGAATAAAATGCACAGTGCTGAAATAACTGAAAAATACTTAATATTAATGTGGTCAAAATAAGTAGCAGCTTAAAGAATGATGAAACTAAGAAAAAGAAAAAAAGGAATAATACACGATTCAAAATCCAGAAAAGAGGATATATATTGGAATATACATATTTTGCTAATATAACTATCCCACCTATATGAATGTTTTTACTAATAAACCTCCAAAATACTATATTATCATCTCTATATTAAAGCATGTAGACATATATATGGCCCCTTATATTATTGACGTAAACAAGTTTGTAAATACCTGAAAATAAAAAAGTTAAATATGTAAAAAAAAATATTAAAATATGACAGGCTAGTCTAGAGTGAGAACAGGTGGTCAGCGAAATAACAAATAGATTTCTATAGGTATGGCACAAAACCAAAAACTTCATTGTCCAAATCCAAATCCATTTGCTTTCAAATTGTTAAAGCCTTCATGAAGTTTCTCCCCATGGATTTCAGTGAGGATGCGATCAATACCCCCCATATCATAATATGGGGGAACCCTATACTAATTTTTTTTTTTTGTTTGTTTTCTTTCTCCTGCACAATATAGATACGCAGCGTCTGTGATTGGAAGCGTCAGTCACACTGTCAGTCAGCATTGGGGCGCTGTCTGACTGCAACCAATCACAAAAGCCAGAGGGCAGGGGAAGCAGTGCATATGCATGAAGGATAATGAGCGGCCCCATAAATAGAATGAGTAGACTTGGAAGCAGTTACAGCTGCGCTGGAGACTCGGGGAAGTATAGCGCTCTTGCTTCATTTTTTTATTTATTTTTTTTTATTACCCGAGTGCTGTATCCGGATCAATGCCCAGAGGTCCCTGAGAATTCCAGGCCCAGCACTAGGGCGCATTTGAACCTGCGAGGGTCTAAACTTTTGTAGTCCGGGTCCGCCCATCACTAGTGGTAAGACCCACATAGATTTTCGAACAAGGGCATGTGGCGCAGTAAATCCCTACCCAAGTAGAAAAGGAAATACTGTGAGTGATAAAGTATGTGGTAGTTTATCCCAAGTTAGGCCGGTTTCAGACATCCGTGTTTCAGGTATGTGTGACATCAGTTTTTAACACGAATGACACACGTACCCATGTTATTATTTGCTGTTACTCACACGTCCGTGTTTTCACACAGACAGTGTGACCTCTCATGACCCCACACGCGCACATGCAGACATGTCCGTTTTTTCTTCGGCAGCACGGGTTTCACCTGGATCGCACACTGATGTGATCCGTGTGACACATACCGAAGAAAACAGGGGTCTTTTAAATAAAAAGATTTTCTATATTTATCTGTATCTAGTGATGCTGTCTCCGACTCTGCGGTCTCCCGCTCCCGACCCTGTGGAGGTAGAAGCAGCAGCAGCGCTGAGAACCGAATCGCTGGGTGAGCATAAAGAGGTGTGTGTGTGTGTTCAGTGTATACATTTATGTGCACCATATGTGTGTCTGCTATGTGTGTATATGTGCTCAGTGTATACTTGTGTATATGTGCTCAGTATATACTTGTGTGTGTCCTGGGTGGGTGGGTGTGTGTGTGTGTGGGTGTGTAGTGAGAACCTGGAAGTCGGATCATCGCGGGGACTAATCACAGTTCCTAATGAACTCTGATGAACCCGTCAAGCTGTCGCGGGGGTCATCAGGATGTCATCAGAGTTCATTGGGAACTCCAATGACTTCCTGGATGTCACTGTGCTTGCAGAATACTCACCTGTCCCAGCGGTGCTGTTCTCGGCGGTGCTGTACCCAGCGCTGTCCCCGTGCTGCTCCGGTTTCCATGTCCTGAGTGCGGTGAATAATTATAATCGATGAATATAATGAGCGGCGGTCAGGAGCGGGAGATAAATCTCCCTATTGTTTGAAAACCGTTTGGTGGAAGAATGTAAAAGTTGTTGGCTCTTTGATATCCTTAATATATTCCTTATTATATCGGCTTCCTTAAATTCCACAAGAATTCCATACAATGACTGGTGTAATTTTTGCCTTGTTGTGCTATCTTAGGATAGGGTTATATGACCATATTTTCTCTTATCTGAGAAAATTAGTCAGATTATGCTAAGGACACTCTGATCAGACAGATCAGTGCGATCAGATTTCTGTTACCGGAGGGGGGCGGGGCAGCAGTGGTGGTGGAGTGGAGTCACAGAAGGCAGGAGCAGTGCTGGAGTAGGGCAATGCTGCAGGCGCTGTGCTGGTTGCGTACAGCAGGGAGGTGCAGCAGGAGTCACAGATGCTCTGTCGGCGGTGCGGGCTTCAAAGAAATGGTCCCTGGAGTGGGCGCATACGCAGACTGAGCTCTCAGCTGAAGACAAGCCGAGATCTCATCTGCACACGTGCCACCACCTCAATACGAATCGACACCTTGCATACAGAAATGCTATGATTAGAACGTGTAAAACTCACAAGGCTGCGGACGTGAAGCGATACCTCATGGAGACCTTCCTACAAGTCATTGGGTATGGTGGCTGTGTGGTGTGGCCTCCACGCTCACCTGACCTGACCCCATTGGACTTCTTTCTGTAAGGTCACATCAAACAGCAGGTGTATGCGACCCCTCCACCAACATTGCAGGACCTACGACGACGTATCACAGATGCTTGTGCAAACATGTCACCCACCATATTGCACAACGTGCAGCAAGATAGAGTATGCTGTCCAGAGTCCAGATGTGCATTGCAGCTGACTGTGGCCACTTTAAGCAAAGTTAAATGAGCGCCACATGCGTGACCAGCATTCAATGTTTTGGGTTTGGGTTTGGGGGGGGGGGACAAGGGTTTCATATCATAGCATTTCTGTATGCAAGGTGTCGATTCATATTGAATAGATTATGCTCTACAACATTGTAAATCCCTTTTTTTTTCTCTATCTCGTTCAGTTTTCAAAATAAAAATGCTACCGCCGTTGTTTTCCACCAGGTGGTGCTATAGGTGGTTACATTGCGTAGCGTATGGCTACTTTACTATACCTAGACAACACTTCTATGCCTATAGCTGCCGCCGTACTCAAGTTAACCCCTACAGCCCCGTGGCACTTTCCGTTTTTGTTTTTTGCTCCCCTTCTTCCGAGAGCCGTAACTTTTTTATTTTTCCATCAATCTTGCCATATGAGGGCTTGTTTTTTGCGGGACAAGTTGTACTTTTAAATGAAACCATAAGTTTTACCATATGGTGTACTGGAAAAAAGCAAAAAAATTGCAAAAAAAGTGATGGCACAATAGTTTTTGGGATGTTTTATTCACGGTGTTCACTATATGGTAAAACTGATGTGTGGGTGTGATGCCTGAGGTCGGTGCGAGTTTGGAGACACCAAACATGTATAGGTTTACTTGTATCTAAGGGGTTAAAAAAATTCACAAGTTTGTCCAATAAAAGTGGTGCACGTTTTGCGCCATTTTCCGAAACACGTAGCGTTCTTATTTTTTGGGATCTATGGCTCAAAGACAGCTTATTTTTTGCGTCTCGAGCTGACGTTTCTAATGGTACCATTTTTGCGCAGATGCTACATTTTGATCGCCTGTTATTGCATTTTGCATAAAACTTGCGGCGACCAAAAAACGTAATTTTGGTGTTTGGTAAACGGAGTTGTGGCAAAAAAATTCCAATCAGATTAATTGATTTTATATTTTGATAGATCGGGCATTTCTGAACGCGGTGATACCAAATATGTGTATTTATTTATTTATTTTTAACCCTTTAATTTTCAATGGGGGGAAAGGGGTATGATTGAAGTTTTAGTTTTTTTATATTTTTTTTTACTTTTTTTTAAATTTATATTACTAGTCCCCCTAGGGGGCTATAGCGATCAGCAATCCGATCGCTATTATCTATCTGCTGATCACAGCTATACAGCTGTAAACAGCAGATACAGTCACTTTCTTTTCCGTGCCGAGGGAAAACGAAAGTGAAACATCATAGCTGCAGGCGTCATCACATGACCCTGTGCTACGATGGCAACCACCGATAGTCATGTGATCACGCACGTGACTGCCGGTGGGGGCGGCGGTAAGTAAAAAAAAAAAAACATGGCCGCGCCCATTTAGATCTTGCTGCCAGACTTTGGCAGCAAGATTTAAGGGGTTAATGGCCGCGGGTGGAAGCGATTCCACCCACGGCTAGCAGGCACACGTCAGCTGTTGAAAACAGCTGATATGGGTGCCGACCGCCGCCTGCCCGCGGCAGGGGGCGGGGCTTAACGGGACACGCTCCATGACGGATAGATCCGTCCATGGCCGTGCAGGGGTTAATGGCAGAGGACAGGATATGGGTGGACACACTGTATAAAGATGTGTAGGTTATATAGTGAAAGGGTGTGTGTGTGTGTAATATATATATATATATATATATATATATATATATATATATATATATATATATATATATATATATATTATATATATTATATATACACACACACATACATACATACATACACACATAATTAGATGTATAATTACATTAAAACAAAAATGATTGTTCTATTAACACTACAACATTGACTCATTTCAATGGTCTTGTTAAATGGCAGAAAAGGAGTTAAAGATACTGTACCTTGTGAATCACTGTTTATCTGGTACATAATTCACCCATTTACTTGAACAGCAGCCAGCCACCCACAAGTAATCCAGCATCCAGGAAGAATGATTGTTGCCTTAATAACCAATAGCCTTTTCAGAGTGGTCAAGGGGAATGTACATATGGCACCCTAAACCTCAGACTTGTTTCATGTGAGTCAATTAATAATGTCAATGAGTCAAGACAACTAGACATCACGCAATGCTGTCTGCTGGATTTTTACCGAAAACACTAAAAGAAATTAACATGGAAATGCCATGGTATGAGATACAATAAAACTAAATTGGCAAAGGTTTCATCGTGTTTAAACAGATGTGTTTTCATTTGTAGACTACTCAATTCTTGGATATTCAAAAACTGAGAATGAAGCATGATGGACAGCACTGCGCACACAGACACATGTAAGTGTAGCACCGGCTTTTACCAAAGGAAAGGCGGGTGACTATTTCTTCAATACTAACAGAAAGTAAGAATTTTCTATTTTCAATTTATGTAGAAACGGTCTACATCCGAGTCAACATCTTCTGCTTACATGACCAGTGCTACATACCAACCTGTGGATCAAAAGTACTTCATGCCCTTCCATAGTTAGTTACATCGAGATATGGTCCCCTGCCAACAAACTGCACCATGTTTTTCAATGTACAAGACAATGGCAAACATACCATTGGCGAAACCAATGCAGCCTCAAAGAAACCCCAGCGGTAAGGAGGCACCTCCACCTCAAAAGCATGTAGGCGGCAAGGTAGCTCAGTGGTTAGCACTGCAGTCTTGCAACGCTGGGGTCCTGTGTTCAAATCCCACCAAGGAAATCTGAAAGGAGTTTGTATGTTCTGCCCATGTTTGGTGGGTTTCCTCCCACACTTCAATGACATACTGATAGAAATGTAGATTGTGAGTCCCAATGGAGACAGCGATGATCACATCAGTAAAACTATGGAATTAATAAGGCTATATAAGTGAGTAAAATCAATAAATTACACATTATAAGCTATAGGACAGTAAAAGGGCCCATATTGAATTATGACTAGTTATTGGACAACATAGAGCCCATATATTGTTCTTGCACAGAGGCATATAGCATATTAAATGTGGGGGAAATTTTTTTCTATGAAACATACTCTATTATTTTACAATCAATTCAAATTCTCAGTTTCACGCAACTGTGTTTATACATATTCATGAACGCAAACACTAATATATAGATTTTTCTCCATTCATGTACTAATTGTATACTATTATAGCCAAATAAATTCAGATTTTTAGTCTAACATGAATATATTTACGTATATGTAAAAGAAAAAAAAACAAAACAAAACACATATATATATATATATATAATATATATATATATATATATATATATATATACACATATATATATATATATATACATATACATACATACATACATACATAGGATAACATTAAAGTGTATTTCATCTTTATGCAATTTGCTTTTTCTTTCCTTTCACTATATCTTTGTATTGCCCACATGTGGGAATTATCCAGCTTTGCATTTTGATCATAGCATTGTTACCACATATATATTTCTACTCTCCAGATACTAATTCATTGTGCTCATTTTTCCTTGGTAATTTTTATATATACAGTTTTGACAATGTTATAACTTTTTAAATTTAGTTAATAAACTATATTTTATTCTTTACTAAAGTGTGTCAAATTTTTCTTGTAGGATATATATTTATAATTCGGTTTGATTTATGGAAGGTTTTGCCTAATTGCATTTATACATGTTAACATGTTATGCTGGGTTTACACACTGAGACTTTCTAGCGAGCCAACCTGCGATCTCAACCTAGCCGGGATCGCTACAAAGTCTCTGGTGAGATGTCAAACAGGCAGACCTGGCCAACGACCTAACAGCGATCCGGACCTGCAGAGCGTCTAGCTGGTCGTTGGGGACAGCAGGTGAACTTCACCCGACTTCATTTAATGCCGCGCGGCTCTGTGTGCCGTGTAAATAAATAATTAAAAAAATCCGGCGTGCGGTCCCCCCCTATTTTAATACCAGCCAGATAAAGCCATACGGCTGCAGGCTGGTATTCTCAGGATGGGGAGCCCCACGTTATGGGGAGCCCCCCAGCCTAACAATATCAGCCAGCAGACTCCCAGAATTGCCGCATTCATTAGATGCGACAGATCTGGGACTGTACCCGGCTCTTCCCGATTTGCCCTGGTGCGTTGGCAAATCGGGGTAATTAGGAGTTGGCAGCCCATAGCTGCCAATAAGTCCAAGATTAATCATGTCAGGCGTCTCCCCGAGATACCTTCCATGATTAATCTGTAAATTACAGTTAAAAAACACACACCCGAAAAATCCTTTATTAGAAATAAAAAACACAAACACATTCCCTCATTACCAATTTATTACCCACAACAAAGCCCTCCTTGTACGCCGTAATCCACGGTCCTCCAACGTCGCATCCAGCTCTGCTGCATGCAGGTGACAGGAGCAGCAGAAGACACAGCCGCTCCTGTCACCTGCACGCAGCTAATGAAGAGAGCCGTGTGATCGGCTGAGCGGTCACTGAGGTTACCTGGATCCAGCGGTGGATGCAGCGGTGGCCGCGGGTAACCTCAGTGACAGTTCAGCTGATCGCGTTACTCACCTCATTTGCTGGTGATTTCCCCCCCTCTCTCATACTCACCGATCCCCGATCACCGGCGCTGCACGGCGTTCACACTGCTCCGGCGGCTTTTCCTTTTTTGAAAAAGCCGGCCGCTCATTAAACAATCTCGTATTCCCTGCTTTCCCCGCCCACCGGCAAATGTGATTGGTTGCAGTGAGACACGCCCACACGCTGAGTGACAGCTGTGTCACTGCACCCAATCACAGCAGCCGGTGGGAGTGTCTACAAAAAGAGATAAGACCTAGCATCACCTAGGGTAGGTGCTCTGGAGTAATAAAGACAATACTGAAAAAGGAGAACTCCGGCACACAAATAACTTTCCCAAGAAAAAAGGTTCACACTGGTTCATGTATTTCTTAATCTGCTTTTGTTTATTAGAGAAGGTGAAAGTGGTGCTTTACAAAAATAGAAAGTCCGCCAGGACGTTTCGGCCTTAGGCCTTCATCAGGTCGGACGATCTGACTGGAATATTTTAACATGTGGAGAGAATAACAAAAAGCAGATATCAGCAAGTAAATATACATACAATAGTGATACAAATAAATTACAACAAACTTGTACATGCTTGAGGAGAAACGACATAGAGAGCAAGATCACACTCATGTTATACTATATTGCGGGATAATATAGCCATATAATAAACCTATAGTAGCGAAATTCTGTCACTTTAGCGAGGGGAAATAGCCATTGATGATGGTGTGGTATATGAAAAAAAGAGGATAAGTGGCTCACCCATATCAAGCAGAGATCCGAATTTAGTAGAGATGTAAGCAGTCGTTTACGTACACATACACATATACCCCTCTATATAGGGTCCAGAAAGTAGTTAAGTCCTATGAGAAGTAGCAAGAGTAAGTCAGCAAGGACAATATAGTAAAAGGAAGAGATAGAGTAAATGTGAGCGCATACCTGTAGGGAAACAGGAGCTTTAAGGTAGTACCGAAGAGGGACTATATGGACTAGGTGAACTAATATAGTTAGCCTAAATAAGGATAAGAACATCAATGTCAGACGGATACTTCATTTTTGAAGAAAAGAAATATAAAAACAGGAAAAGACTGATAAATACCTAGATAGGTGGAGATTGGTTTATTTCTATCAGATTGGATCCATATAGTACCAATTTTGGTCAATAGGGGAAATCGACACATTAAATAGTACTGTTGTTATTGGTACTTGGAATATGTCTGTGAACAATAAGGGACCAATGTTATGTCATACTAATTTACACATGGGAATAGAGTATAATGTAGAGGTATACTACCAGTGGGATAGTTTCAATTCCTCATGTTCTCCTTACGGATGGGGAGTATGTGTCTGCTGATAACAGTAAAAATTCTAAAGGAGTACATAACATGTAAGTGTCATGATTAACTGCATAAATCTATAGGATAGTGAAATAAGTGCATGTTACCGGTAACAGCAGGAAGCTAGAACAGGTCCTGTTAGACGTTTAATGTGTCTGGCAAATTGCGGATATTCCAGTGGAGTTGGCTGACAACAGAGAGCAAGAGAGAGTGAAAAACAAAAAAGAAATAATGATAGGAATAATGTCATAAAGGAGATATACTAAACTAAAACATGATAATGGTGTATTACCCTGGGGGGGCTTTTGGTCCAAATAGACACTAGGTAAAGCGCAAGCTTATGCTGGTGACAACAAAATGTCTGTGAAAAAGATAATAATATTATGTGTGTGTTATGTTAAATTCAGTAGACCATTGGAGTCACAAAAATAGATATACATTATGTTACCAATTGGGGCAGGAGGCTGGATGAGACCCTGTGGTAGGCTAATGTGTCCGGGAATTGGAGAAACTCCAGGGTGAGCTGGCTGATAACAGAAAGAAATGGAAGAAAAGAAAAAGTCACTGAAGGAATGGAAAGCTTGTTCACAGATAGGAAGAGGATGCCAAGCTACTGGGCGAGTCACTTACCCTCCATGTGCGGTGGTGGCTGTGCG